>NC_070573.1:4087500-4387500 GCF_026914185.1 Puccinia triticina
AGTTTCGGTCTTTGCAACATGGCCAAGAAGATGGTCTATATAACTGCCCCAGGTAGTCTCCCTTCCAATCCTCATCCCACAACCTCAATTAATACTTTCAACCCACCAATTTTCAAATCATCACTCTTCACCAAACCGAGTCCCGTCTTTAAATCAGTAACTTATCCAGCCTTCAATTAATCAAATTTCACACCTAATTTCCAAGATGAAAATCACCATGCTTTTCTCCGCCCTCGCCATTGCCAGCGGTACGTTTTACCTGAAGATATTGCATCATACCATTGTGCGATGGTGGCATGAGTGCTGACAAGCGATTTGTATATGACTTTTCACTCGTGGCTTAGGTGCCTTCGCGGCCCCTGCTCAAGCCAACGTCAACGCCGCGTAGGTTTTTTCCTTCTAGTAGCTGTTCATCGTGCCGTATTGTACTTGTACCATATTGTACTTGTACTGAGCAGCTGTTTTTGACAAATTGTAGCGCCGCCAAGGACCTTTCCATCGGTGCGAGCGTTGGTGTTGGAGCTGGCTTCGGCGGCCCCTACTACGGCGGATACCCCTACTACGGATACTATCCCTACGGTGCCTACTACGGTGGCTATCCTTACGGCAAGTTTGGCTACTTTCTGACAATGATAATTGCAAGTCACTGATTGGGCCCCTTTGTGACCACAGCTTACCGTTGGTAAAGAACCAGAATTCTTGGCCTGGTGCCTTGAAGCATTAGCCCCCAATTCCTTAGTGAAGCCCACTCTGATCTACGACCCTTTACTACCCAGTGCATGTTTTGCTAGCTCATGCAATTAAAGTGATGATTTTTGCGCCAACTTCAACTTTCTCGTTATTTTCAGCGAGTTGCGAGCCTCGCAAGAAGAACAATGAGGAATCGTTGCCAGTTCTCACTTGAGAGCAGTGAACTTTTGTCATGCTTTGCATCTTTGTCACTTTTTAGCTATTGTGAAATACGTCTCCCAAGTTGACAAATGTCTAAGCAAGGGTGTAGCGTTGGAAGAAAGGGAGATCGCCATTGAGCTGAAAGCTTAAAAGTTTGTAGCTTGTTATCCAGATATGTGGTCCAATGTACCTTTTGACACAGGAGCGTTTTTACCACGTCACGGAATATGATACAGAGCCCTTCATCATACAATACGTTTCAAAGCTCCCACAATACCGGACGCAACAGATCGCATCTTTGCCCAAAGCTTCGCCGCGCATCAGGCAAGAAGCAACGCGTCACAGTCAGACCAGTCATCTTGAGTACTTTTACATGAGCGCTTTTTGTTGATTTTTTGATGTAGCAAGAGTCCTTCCTCTGAGTTTTATTTTTCTTTCAGAGCCCATTGAAGTGAGAACAAACCGCGGATTATCACTGGATGCACAGACATGCGGTCTTCTGTCGAAAGAAAAGCTGACTTCCACGGAATTGTATGTGCAGTGCCCTACCAGATGTTTGTGGCTCGTCTATAAGGTTACACCCTTTGCCCCCGGGCATACATTATTGGCGAGCTGGTTGGATTCATGAACGGAACGGCTCAAGGAGAAAGATGAGTTGCGATCGGTCAATCTCCTGCTGGCTGTTTTATACAAGATGGTAATCTCGGACGCTCTTCGAAATCTCCAGCATTATACAAAAACATGTCCAATCGTAACAATATTCAAAAATACAAATCCAAACTATACAAAGAGGCACAACGAAGAGGAAAAGAAAACACTCTAGTGATACATCCTAATCTACAATCTTCTATACAAATACAACTAATGGTTTCCATGTACACATGTTATTGCTTGAATTCTAAAGAGGAATAATACAATTACTCCCAGAAAGAGTAGAAACGATGACTGGAGGGATGGAGGGATGGAGGGATGGAGGGACTCGGTGCAAAAGCCATACAAATCAAGCAAGCGTAAAACCTTGAAAGTGAGGATTTATGAAGATGGTTTGATGGTCTTTTTCTCGAACATGAAGACTTCGAGATGGTCGACGACAATATCCACAGCATGGACGTTCTGATTCTTGTTACTAGAATGCGGTTGATGATGGCTTGAGGAGGACAAACCGATCTGATTTTGTTGTTGTCTCAGTCGGTCGGCTAGATCAATATACGAAGCCCATCGTCCGTCTTCGAACTCTTTGATACTCATCTCTACGTTGATCGTTGATGTCTCTTTCATCAAACGCTTCAATCCGTACTCTTCTACAAACATTTTCCTCGGGACTATCCAGCGTGATTATTGTTGCAGAAATTGTTTTTTAGAGGACATGATAAAATAGCTGTCAGGAGCGTACTCAGTATAAAAGAGAGAAAGAGATGGTCTTACCACTGATAAACGGCGTCCTGGTGGCGATGACTTCACTGCAAGTCCCGTATCCCAGTTTCCCTAAAACAACATCAGCAATCGCGGTGAGATCGGGGACATAGTTAAATTTCGAGTCGGTGATTGAGAAGAAGCGATCGGGCATGTCATTCGGACGAGACTTGGAAGGCAAGCCACAGACGATAGCTATCCAGCCGGGCGGGAGGAGCGCGTTGCGAGGCTGGTTCTGTGAAGTGGGTTCTGGATGGTCATCGCTGCCAGGGTCGGTGGAAGTCGGGGGGCGCGGAGAGGGGATGACCTGGCCGCCGAAGGAGACGAGCAAGATCTTGATGTCTGCCTTGAGAAGGTCGGCGGGCACGCCCAGACCAGCCAGCAGGGCCAGCTTGGTCTGCGGGTCATGGGCCGATTTGGTCAGTTGTCGGACGATCAGCGGCATGTCGATCACCCGCTTCTTCCTCGGCATCGACTCTTCTGCGCGCGCCAGTTTGCAATCAATCTCAGCCGTGAAGGAGCCCGCTCGGCCGTCAACCCAATTGGTCGCGGGTAGCTCGATGTCCTCATCGAACCCGGGGATCGGGATTGCCCCAGGTAGGCGCAGAAGCAGATCGGCTTGGGCATAGTCGTTGACCGTGATGGCCACGAGCTCGTTCAATTGCTCAGTTTCAACCCCCTGCTCTCCGCCTTCGTCCTTGTTGAACGCCGAGAGATAGGAATAACACGAATCGAAGGTGAAGTTGCTGATGATCACCGACGGTATGTTCGCTTTACTTGCTGCAGCACTATTCGGTCCAAAGGAACCCCGACCAGTCATTTAGTGCTGTTTCACAAAGAGAGAATAGAAAACCTGAGTAAGAGGCTTGGCGCACCAAGGCAGAAAAGGGGCATCGATAAGCACGCAATCGACCCGTTGGTCGAGGATCCATTTGCGTTCTTGTTCGAGGACCGATCGTCTCTTATGAGTCAAGAAGGAGTGCAAGTTGTTAAAGGTTGCGAGGCGGTCGACATCGTAAGCTTTGGGCTGGATGACGCTGGGTTCGAAGATGGCGAATCGATAACTGGCTTGCACGGAAGGTTCGTTCAAGACGGCCTCGAAGACAGATTCCGGGGCACTTGAAACGATCGACACTCGGTGCCTCCGTGATAGTAGCCCGGCGGTGATCGCGGTGACCCGTGTGGCGTGTCCAAATCCTGTGGGGGTATCCCATCAGTAAACTGGATATCTTGCTGGGCAGATCTCAAATCACTCACCGTGCCCGGAACAGTAAAATGCGAAGTGGTAGATTGGCCCATCAGTTGTCATCTTGGAAGTTGAGATCGCAGGAACAAAAGCGGTGCGGCCAATAAACCCAAAGTAAACATGTGTGTCGCCGTCCCGCAGAGACACGAGACCTCGCGCGCGAGGGGCGCTCCGCGCCAGCCAGGCTCTACCAGCCCCTCCGAAGAGGGACTTGTGATAAGTTATAGCGCACCCCAAACACGGCTTGTACGTAGGACAGGAAGCATTGAATTTGAGCTGACTTGACCAACCCACAAGGCCAAGTTGTGTGGTGTTACAAAGCCCGAGTGAGTACGTTTTGATGAGGAGTCTGTCCGGTTTTGGTGAAGTTGGAGCTGATGGTGCTATTCATGGCTGGTGTCCGCAGTTGGTTGATGAAACCCACGACAAACCCAAATTATCGGAGTGTGATCTGTTTTTTAATGTCAAGTCTAGTGTGATTTCATCGGTCGACTTCAGTTGCTTTCGGTTTTGTTCATTCATGTAGTTCGATATGCTTTCGACACTTCGATCGTTAACCCAATCCACCAACCTGACCCTGTTCCATCTCCACTGCTCCCTAATCGCGGCTCTTCTTGGATTGGCCACCTATCGACTATTCATCAAAGGTAAGTGGGTCCATATTCATCATCTAGCTCTTCAACTACTGACTCATCCCATTTGGCTCTGGATTCTAGATTGGTCGGACCCGTACCACTGTCAAGCACTTCTACATACGGGAGATTGGCTCGATGGATCCCGACATACAAATTGGCAGCCAACCGGCTGCATGCTCCACACTTATAAGCCGAAATCCGTCGGCCAATGTCTGGCCGGTCGATCGGTGGTCTTCATCGGCGACTCCATCACTCGGGTGCTGTTCTATGGAGCGCTACGGACGATGGACCCTTCGGTCACTCCCGATGGCCAGGCCAAGCATTCAGACCGGACCCTGAACATCGGCGGTATCGAATGGCGGTACGTCTGGGACCCATTTCTGAACTCGACCACGTGGTCAGAAATCCTATCGGGCAACTACATGTCGTCCCTACCGCCTCCAACGGGCACCTCGAAAGAAGACCTCAGCATCAAAAACCGCCCGGCACTTCTCGTCGTAGGCTCTGGGCTTTGGTATCTGGGACTGCCGACCGGCATCGACACTTGGAAAATGAAGATCGATCACCTCTTCCAAATCAGCTCGCCCAGGATGGCCCACAAACAGGCTCGCATCGCCGACGAGATCGTCCTCTTGCCGGTCGAATATCCCGCCTTCGAGAAACTCAACCAAGCCCGCAAACACAAGATGCACCCCAACGATGTCCAACAAATGAACGCATACTCTCTCCAAAAACTCAATTCAAGTCCGAGCTCACCCATCGCAATCCCAACGGTTATGAACCTGATCTCTCAAGAAGCTCCCTCAGAAACTGAAGACGGATTGCATTACTCCAATAAGCTGACAGATATTCAAGCAAGGATATTGTTTAATTTACACTGCAATGATCAACTCTTGAAAAAATTTCCCCTCGACAAAACCTGCTGTTTTCAGTATCCGCCGCCGAATTGGATTCAAATAATATTCTTACTCTTCTTATTGGTTTGGGCTCCGCTTGGACTTTACATTCATCAGTACCCGAATTCATCACTAGCCGTTCACGCTTATTTATTCCCCTCAAACGATCGATTGAACTCGCTGGCAATCTTTGGAGGCTCAATCATCCTAATCTATCTCAGCGATCGGACCTCAATGTTCAACAAAGAGCAGAAACAATTCGACAAGCTTCAATTTGCCACGTTGAATCTGTTGGCCTTGATTGCCGGAATATGGAGCGCAGTGACATCTGAGAAGGGGGACCTAGGACTCTTGAACCGTGAACAGACCGACGAATGGAAAGGCTGGATGCAGATCGCGATCCTCATTTACCATTACCTCGCCGCCTCTCAGATCTCAGGAATCTACAACCCGATCCGGATCTGCGTGGCTAGCTATCTCTTCATGACCGGCTATGGTCACTTCACATATTACTATCTCAAGAAAGACTTCGGTTTTCCTCGGATCCTTTCGGTGCTCGTTCGATTAAATCTATTGACTTTGGTGTTGGCTTACGTCATGGATACCGACTATCTGTCCTACTATTTCTCGCCGTTAGTTAGCATGTGGTTCTTGATCATTTGGGCAACAATGTTCATCGGTCATCAGTGGAACGATAGAATGATATTTCTACTGCCCAAGCTGGCTTGCTCCGTCGTCCTGGTCGTCTCCTTTTTCACCGCCGATAAACCGCTTCGATTCGTGTTTGGATTTATTAATCAGGTGTTTGGCACCGAATGGATAGCCACCGAGTGGAAGTTCAGAGTCACTCTGGATATGTACATCGTCTATTTGGGGATGGTCACTTCCCTAATTTATCTGAAGGTTAAAGAAAACAAACTGATCGAGAGGGACCACTCCAATCAATTTGAGCAAATCCGAAAAATTGCTCTTTGGATCAGTTTGGTTGCGCTGGTTTGGTTTTTTTGGTTCGAAATCTCAAGACCGAATAAAATCGTCTACAACCGCTACCACCCTTATATCTCGATCATCCCAATCTCTGCCTTCATCACCCTCAGGAACTCTACCGAGTTCCTGAGGGCCACCAACTCTAAATTTTTCGTTTTCATCGGCCAGTGCTCCTTGGAAACGTTCATCATTCAGGTCAGTCGGCTCTTGTTTACAAACGAAGAACATGGTGGTTGATGAGTGCCGTCTTTTTGTACAGTTCCATTTTTGGTTAGCAGCAGATACGAAAGGGATCCTCAAGGTCCTGCCGTTCCAAGGCCACCGACTGCTCAACTTGATCGTCTCGACGACCGTGTTTATTTTCATCAGCCATCAAGTGGCCCAGTCATCGGGCGGGATAACGAGCTGGCTATGCTATAAGCCTAAGCCGACATCGAGCGCAAACAACACTAATCCGGTCAGCGGGGGCTCTCTGGAAGCCGGGCCCAAGTCGGACACCAACGACCACCAGGCTGGTCCCGGGTCCTCGTCGGTCAATCAGCACTCCAGCTACTTGCCCCTCTCGACCGCCGACCTCGATAAGGATGACCATCCCCCCGAATCAGACAGACCACATCAGCCTTCCCGCATCATCGAAGTTCTTGCATCATTCGGCAGGCTCTATCAATCCCAGCTGCCCTGCCGGGCTATCGTCTGGTTGGCCTTCTTTTGGATCCTTAACCTCCTCACTCCCTCTAAAGTTAATTCTCATGGTCACACTCGTCAGTCCTATCTTGAATCTATTCTCTCCCCTCTTTCTTCATTTGCGCCCTCCTCATCCCCGTCGGTCTCGGTAAACTGATTGACTACCATGCGGCGTTTTTTTCTAGTGCCTACTCATTAAATCCTGGTTTGGTTTTTTTGTGCATCCACTGATCATACTGAATCATGAAATATGGCGTTGACAGCAGAGAGTAACTTTAAATTCAGCAAAACAAAGTTTCCCATCAATCATCTCCACCCTCACAGCGCCCATCTGAGTCCATCCCAATACTCTCATGCTCTCTCTTTCTGTGCTTTTCTACTTCTTTCTTATTTATACATTGACTTTCAAAGACAAGAACCATTCTTTCCAGCATCGTAGATCCTGTGATATATGCAAAAGATTATTCATTTTTGGCTGTTTATTGATCAGTTCATATTGTTTTTTTCTTCTTTTCAAATATTTGTTTAGATGTGAGTGTTTTGTGAGCAGAAAAAAAAAGAGTATTTGTATTTGTGATGTTCAAAATCAAAATGATAAGTGCAAATGAGTCGACTTCCTTTCAGGATCTTTGAACTAGATTTCCCCAATGTGATTTGGTTTGTTTTGTTAGGTGAGGACTCAATCTCAATCAATTCCCATTGCTTGCATCTAACATAGCAAAGTGCCTGACAGCTATTGGACCCAATGGCTTGCCAGAGAGACCTATGCCTTAACAAAATTCTTGGCCTCAACCTGGAATGGTTTTTACCATTGAATTTTATCCCTCAAACCTGACTCATTTCCACAAAACTTTGGTCCAATACCCTGGACAGTAGACTAGTTGAAACCCTAACCCAGGAGCCCCTCCCTGGGGGCAAAAATCTCTCAAATCTGTCTATAAAAGGAGCTCTCTCCTCCCTCCAGGTGTCTTTTCTCCATCTCAGTACACAACAGATTGCGTTCCTGGAATTGGTCCATGTCTGGCAGACGCTTTTGAGGGAAAAGTGTCCACCGGATGCTGGGTGAGCATCCTGCAGATGGCAGGTGAGCCAAAAAGCATCCATGTGATGCTCAGCTCTCAAAATCCTCAGGTGACATTTTGGGTGTTTGAACAATGAAACATCCATTGGACACTCTAGCTGGAGTGTCTGCTGGACACCAAAGCAACACTATCCATTGGAGACTCTTGATTGAGAGTGTCTGATGGACACCAAAGAAACAATGTCCATTGAAAACTCTTGTTTGAGAGTTTCCAATGGACAGAAGAAACACTGTCCATTGGACAGTCTTGTTTGAGAGTGTCCAATGGACACAAGAAGCACTCTCCATCAGAAACTCTTGATTCATGAGGGTGTCCAATGGAAACCAAACATAACCCCCTTGGACAACCTCAATCAAGACTGTGCAATTGATGGAGATTTTCTGAAGTACACACTATCAGACACTCAGGCTGGAGGGGTGTTGTCAGCTGCAGTAATTAACTGATGAGGTACCTCAAGGCTCATACATGCAGGCATGATGTGCTTGAAGCAGTTGGGAGATTTGGGGTTGAGAAGACCTTAAGTATGTCTGTAGGCAGGCCTGCAGGGTGAGTGTTTGACTCCTGCTGGAGGGCTTTGTGAATGCAATATGGCAATGTGGTGACCAAACTTGTGGTGGCCAGCTCTCATTCAAAATTTAGTGGCTTTGTGTTCTCAGTTCTAGGTGCAATCTCAAGATCAAATCTGCAGCACGGCATGCAGTCAAATCTCATCACGCTTCCAGACATTTCAGGATCTCCTCTGCTGCGCGCAGCAGCACGCTGTTAGGATCAAGAGTTTTTTCCCTTCTCTGCTTTTTTTATATTCTGTTTTTTTTCCATGTGTGTGTTGGATGGGTTTGCATGAGGAGGGTTCGTTTATTCTGGTTCTTTTCCTGTTTTGTTGTTTTGTTTTGTTTTGTTTTGTTTTGTTTTGTTTTGTTTTGTTTTGTTTTGTTTTGTTTTGTTTTGTTTTGTTTTGTTTTGTTTTGTTTTGTTTTGTTTTGTTTTGTTTTGTTTTGTTTTGTTTTGTTTTGTTTTGTTTTGTTTTGTTTTGTTTTGTTTTGTTTTGTTTTGTTTTGTTTTGTTTTGTTTTGTTTTGTTTTGTTTTGTTTTGTTTTGTTTTGTTTTGTTTTGTTTTGTTTTGTTTTGTTTTGTTTTGTTTTGTTTTGTTTTGTTTTGTTTTGTTTTGTTTTGTTTTGTTTTGTTTTGTTTTGTTTTGTTTTGTTTTGTTTTGTTTTGTTTTGTTTTGTTTTGTTTTGTTTTGTTTTGTTTTGTTTTGTTTTGTTTTGTTCTTTTCCTCTTCTTGTTTTTGTTGCCCGCACAGAGGCACACGGGTGTATGATGACCTGTCCATACATGTCACAGTCCCCATCATCCGAGTTCAGCTCAAACGTAGATGATGGGACAACATGGACTTTCTTCAGATCATCCATCAATATCAGAATCCCAACTCCTAAAGGCTATTGATTTCTCTCTGAGTTCAAACTCTCAGCACCTTGAGTCCAAATTCCCCAAATCCTCTATAGATCACACCCTCCGGCCCCTTTTTCCGGTCTTCTTCCTGCTCAGATGCTCAAAAACAAGTACCACCAACAAGAATCTACATCTTGTTGTCTCTCAACAAACCCCCCCCCCCTCCAACTTCTGCTAACTTGACTCCTCATCTTGTCTTTCCGGACCACTGCCAAGGCAGCACTACAGCGCACTCTCCCTTTCAGTAACTGATGATGACCCAGCACTGGTTGGAATTCCACAGCAGCAGGTGTCCGGCGGATTTTCCTTGGACCAGCCAGGTGATAAAATTTTTTTTCATCCAGGCTGAAGCCTAGAGACATCCTGCATACATCTGCTGGACAATTCCAAGGCATCTTCTGGATGGTTCCAAACCATCTGCTGGACAGTTCAGACTGGATGGTTCCAAACCATCTGCTGGAAAGTTTGGACTGGATGGTTCTGAAACATCTGCTGGAAATTTTGGAACCATCCATTGGATGTTACCTTCTGTTGTATCTTGGAACCATCCAGCAGACACTACTCTGCTGGACAGTTCCTTCCCCACAAGCGCTGGACGGCAAAATATATGTCCAACGGGACATCCAATGGATATCAGATTTGTCCTGTGGTGTACTCACCAGTTATTTACATACCCCTCACACTTACCATCACCACCAAATATCATAACAAACCTTATAGTTGCAAATAAACACTGAACTCACTCTAAACTCTCACATACCTATTTTCAAACAACTTCATCTGGAACAGACCAATCCTATCACTGGATTGAAACTTGCCAAGCTTAGCTTGGTGTGTCTTGTTAGCTGATAGCCAGAAGGCAAGATTCTTGCACCTCCATCATCCCCTTCACCATTCAGCAAAATGGTTTCACAATCAATTTTGAGTCTTACACCACCACATAAGTAAAGTAAAAAGAAGAACCCACTTCTGCAAAAGTAAAAGCCAGTGAGCGGTGTAGGGACTCCAAAGGGATGGATGAGTGGTAATTGAAGTTCCGTTGAGGGTGAGATAAGTTGTGAATAAGTTGAAAGCCTATTACAATTTACGGGTGGTTTGAAAGACCTGCCCCTCTGATGGTACTATGCAAATAACCAAGAGTCTTGTAATCAATATTTAAATGGTGTGGCTGATTCCAAAGATAGCTCTTACTTTTGTTTAGTAATCTCTATCTGACCTAGATCACTTGCATCAATAGTTGTGGTGAATATTTTGTAACTTGGTTTAACGTGGTGGTTGTGATAAAGTTTGATATATGTTGTAAAATTGGTGATGTTAAATTGCTGACACTATGTTGTTATAATAATCTGTAACAAAGTAAATATATATATATATGGGTTGGATGTTGGATGTTGGTTGGTTGGTTGGTTGTTGGTTCTACTACTGTTTTTTAACACACACTAAAGTTCTCTACACTACTCCACTACTAATAACCACAATAAACAGACCTTCCTAGGCTGCTACAAACTAAACTAACCACAGTGACCAAACCTCTATAGGCTGATGGGGAAAAAGGAAAATTATAGTGGGGAGAGGCCCTCCTTTTATGTTGGAGGATGAGGGATTTCTGCTGCAGGAAGCTCCTGGTGAGGGATTTCTGCTGCAGAGGTTCTCACCTACGCAGCCTTTCTAAACAGCCACAAATACAAACAACACAGCTTTGCTGTGCTAGATACACTTTAAATCCACAGCCAAACATCTATGAAATACAAACTAACAAACAAATACACAGCCTTCAGATAGATACCTTCTAACTCCACCTCCAAATAACACAGCCTCCTGATAGAAGCTTCCTTGAACAAACATACCTCCAAATAACACAGCTTCCTTGAACAAACAAATACACAGCCTCCAGCCAAAGATGCTTTGCAGGCTTTGCTAGATACCTTCTAACTCCACCTCCAAATAACACAGCCTCCTGATAGAATCTTTGTTGAACAAGCAGGTGCATAGAATGCAACTATCCTTGTCCATTCTGGATTCTGGGGGTCTGGGCCTCTCCTCCTCTTCCTCCTGTTCCTTCCTCCCTTCCTCCTTCCTTTGCACTCCTTCCTTCCATTTCTGGTCGAGATTATTCCTTACTACAAATCCTTCCTGGTTTGTATGTGCCTAACTGTTGATGTGATACTATCTCCTCCTCTTGTATGATGACTGTACTGTCTCCACCCTCTGTTGTATACTTTTTGGCATTGACACAGGCACAGAACACCACAGCAGGATGAATGGCAGCAAGTGCCCCCAATTTCCCTCAGTACTTAAAAGAGCATCACAAAAGTAAAGTAGTATGAAATAAACATGGGAACCTCAAATGAAAACCAGCTTTTGAATCCTGATCCCACACGCATGCAAACCATCTGTTGAACTCCGCTCTCACACCAAACATCTGTGGTTGACTATTGCCCAACTTCTCTTGGCCCTGCCTCTAGGCACCAGGGGAGATATGTTCCCACTCCCCAGGGAGTGCCTTACCGTAACTTTTTTCCATAACTGTGCTGGAGGCCTTTGGTAAAGGAATATTGAATAGGTATGAACAAGACTGGAAGTCAGCTTCAAATCAGTTGGAAATCATCCTGAAATAAACCATAACTTGCCAAGGAATAATCCAGGACTCATCTGGAATTCATCCAGAACTCATCTGGAATTCATCCAGAACTCATCTGGAGTTCATCCAGAACTCATCCAAAATATAGGCCTTTCCTGGCTCCATGACCAGTGTGTCCTTTTCATGGGGATGTGAAAGGCGCAGCATGTCATATTGTCCCCCTCATGTACTCGCGTACATCAGGGGGACAATTGGTGGCTCAACACAAAGTTTTTACTTTTCATGTGGCTGTGAAAGGCCCATCCTGTGATATTTCCACCTCAATGTACGCGCCTACATTAGGGTGATTATTAGCAAAGTGCAAAAAAGTTCACTTGCATGTGCACATGTGGATTTTGAAAAGCAAAAAAAACAAAAAACCACACAATTATTTTTGTGAAGAGGCCAGGATATGTGACCAAACTGGATTTTTGGCTGCTGCAAGATAGTGTCTAAGCCTCTGTACCGTGCCAGGGGACAGACTTTGGGTGGCACTGCAATCCAACCTTGACTTACCTCAGACTTTCACCCCAATACAATAGTTTATCACCATTTTTTTTAGCCAAATTCAAATTAATTACAGCATTTCCAAGAAAATGGGTTTCACTAATTTTACTGCAACATTACCACATTCCAAAATTCTAAACCCAATAATACCAAGTTGACTTTTAATTTAATTTTGTACATGAGGGCATATAATGTGAATTACAAGAAACTCATTTTTTTTACAGGAATTACATTCAAGAATGGCAATTTTGCTTTCCTATCCTTTGACGTCATCAAACAGGAGCAATTGATGAGTTGGACTTGGGTGAAATATCATTTCATCATATTTTTTCCTCTAGTTGTACCTAGAAAACAAAAGAATTCTACACAACATTGTGTTGACTCCCAAATCAATTCTGACTGACTTTTGACTCACTTCTGCATCCACTTCAATTCGCTTAGGGATGAGTTACTGATGCACATCAGGCTCACATCCGACCAAAACTCACATCAAATTCAGCTCTGGCACTCCCTGGGGAGTGGGAACATATCTCCCCTGGTGAGGCAGTCTTCTCTGGCCTTTTTGTATTGAGTCTAGCCCCAAATTGAAATTCATGCGTCAAAACTTTGCCACTTCAGTCGTGCTCATCACACACTCTGCGCTCCGTGCCTTCCAACTCCCCTCAAAAAACAATCTGCCATTCATTGAGGGGAGCTTCAAGCCACTCCCTTCAACTCCAGTCATTGAGGGGAGGTGGTATTCCCCTCAATTTTTGGTATGTGCAAGTCTTCAAGTGGAGATGTCCTCTTGATCTCAATGACAAGTTGGTTGTGTTGGTCATTGAGGTAAGATTTCCTCTCAATCACTGGTTTGTTGTGCCGGCCATCAGGAGGAGATGTCATCTCAATGACCAGTCTTTTGTGCCTTTCTTGAGGAGATTTCCTCTTGAAACCAGGAGTGATTTTGACACACTCTCCGGAGAGTGCCATACTGTACCCTTTTTCCAGAACTGTGTTGGATGCTTTTGGCAAAAGTAGTGTAAAAAATAATGAACAATGCTTGAACAACTGTTCTGAAACTGATTGTGGATTCATCCATAAATCATCAATAAGTCATGCAGAAGTCAACTGGAACTCAATCAGAACAAATTTGAAACCACTAAGACACAATGGCCACAATCAAATCATAACTCAATTTGAACAGTTTTTGGGATGATTTCTTGGGGTTCATTATTCACATGCTCATGAAGGTGATTGTTTTCACTTTGCTGATTTTCTGTCATGTGCGCGCGTAAAAGGTTGTTACAAATTGCAGGCTGGGCCTCTTTCAGATTAACAACATGCACACACTGGTTAGAATGATGTGAAAGGCCCACCTGAATTGGCATATTTCCCTAAAAAAAGGCAGGTATTGTCTATAATTGAGTCAAAAAAGGATGAAAATAAGGTGAAAGTATGTTTCAAGTCAAGCTTGGAGGTTCTTGGTACCAGATTTCAGCTAGACAGCCTGGCTTTTGAACACATATAAGCTTGTGAGTTGTTTTTATGGTTTTTTGGTTTTGAATGTTTCCATGCACATGTATTTGAGCTGTTTTCCATTTTGAAAATTTCACCTTTGTGTATGCGCGTGCATTGGGGTGACACATCACCGGAGGGGCCTTTCACAGCTCTATGGTCAGAAAGCCATTAAAGCACCAGCTAGTCACATTTATTTTGTGTGAAACCCCCTGCACATAGAGAAATTGATCAACATAAATTCAACATAAATGATTAATAATTGGGCATTGAGTAACTATAATTTCATTGTAGGTTGTAATTGAGCTATCCTTGAAGAATGAAACAGTTCTATACCACATTGCTGTTGCATGAGGTCCTGTGATACTTCCTCATAAATTATGACACACTTCCAATTGACTTCTGAATAATTTATCAATAATTTCCTAATACAAATCTGACTGAAATCAGACCCAGAACAACATAAAATTAAAGTCAGGTACTCTCTGGAGAGTACTTCAAATTCTCCCCTGGTGCAATGACCGGTGTATTCTGCCAGTCATCAAGAGACCCTCTTGATGACCGGCGTGTTGTTCCAGTCATCAAGAGACCCTCTTGATGACCGGCGTGTTGTGCCAGTCATCAAGAGACTCTCTTGATGACCGGAGTGTTGTGCCAGTCATCAAGAGACCCTCTTGATGACCGGTGTGTGCCAGTCATCAAGAGACCCTCTTGATGACCGGTGTGTGCCAGCCATCAAGGGGAGGTGGTGTTCCCCTCAATGTCCGGCACAGACCGGGCATCTAGCAGAGCCAGTTACAGGGATCAAAGCTTGTGTGGAAACCCAGGGGTACCCGCAACATTGGGCCGCTACACTAAACTATTCGTAGCGGGCGCTATCCGCTAGGTTAGTGTTGCGTAGTTCCTGACACAGTGCTGTTAGCTGTAGCGCCTGCTACGGGCCGGTACACTACACTAACGGGTGCTAACAGGGCTATCAGATTTTTTAGCGGTTGAATAGCACTGCTAGAACTGATAGCGGCGATAGAGGCCCTGTAGTTTCAAGGGGTGCCTGTTAGCGGTAGCGGGCAATCACTGCCCGCTAACAGAAAACCACATCATTTTTAGTTTAGATCTGCTACACTGTGCTGAACTACTGACTAAATGTAGTATAGCAGCCCACTGTTGGTACCCACTACATGCTTTGACCTGCTTTAGCGGGTGTGGGTATCCAATTTAAGTGAAATTTTAGGGTAGTACCTGCGGTTACCCGGTTACAAAGTGCCATCCCTATATATGAAACTGTGATCAAAGAGGAGAGAGAGAGGAAACAAGAGATGAGAGAAAGCAGTCAAAGAGACACAGAGGAACTCCTATGAGATACCAAAGGTTCAAAGAAAATGATACTAACTGTCAATATTCCTGGTGGTGATACTGGGAGTGTAGTGGCCTTGTTCTGGTGATCCTGGCTTATCTGGAGGTGTTATTCTGGTTGTCTGAAGTCTGTGTATCCTCCAGCTGGTTGGGGGATCCTGAATTCAAAAATTTTCAAGGTTGGCTGACATAATAAACTATGTGCATGTGGTTGGGGAGCTGGGTTTCACTGTGCAGCGGAATTC
This sequence comes from Puccinia triticina, assembly GCF_026914185.1. Lineage (NCBI taxonomy): Eukaryota > Fungi > Basidiomycota > Pucciniomycetes > Pucciniales > Pucciniaceae > Puccinia > Puccinia triticina. Next base: position 4,103,006 of record NC_070573.1, read on the forward strand.
CACATTGCACTGGGAAAAACAGAAAACCATGAAGGAGTGGAGCTATTGAAAAGTAGTCAGTGAAGAAAATGCATGGGGCAACAGAATCTGAAGTCAAAACAAGTTTAAATCTTGCTCTTAAAACATTACAAGAAAATGCATGTAGAAATAACTGAGAAAGTCAGATGTTAGGTCAGCTAAACTGAATCAAGCTAGGGCAGACAGCTTCAGTGCCTCCAGATTACATACAACAGCTCTGCGCTCTGTAGTAATGCCTAGTAATGCGCACCTGATTGCTTTTTGGACACATTGACACCAATAGCGGGCCAGCTACGCTAACCGTAGCATAAAGTAGCTAAACTCAGCTAGGTTTTAGTGTAGCGTTAGCGCAATTCCCCTGGATCTACGCTAACACTACATGCACAGGGCTCAAAGAAGCGCCCGCTACACTGCGCTACAGCCGTTTTTAGAGTCTTATCAGCCTTTTTTGCTGCTAAAAGCGCTGCAGCGTACCAGCCTCTGCAGCGCGCTAACACTACAGAAAAAAGGGGGAGCTGTTAGCACTGCTATGCTAATGCTAAGTGGCCCACCGTTGTTGACACCCATGCCAGATTACACCACTACACCGGCATCCTTTCTTCATATCTCTACTGGCTAGCTCCAAGAACGTTTTTGGAACTAGATTAGGCAGCCTTGTCCCCTCACACCCAAATAATGATGTTCAGTGAAGGGATTGCAGATTCTTCACACAGAAAGGCTGGAAGGAGCACCAAACTGAGCTTAACTAAGGGCCTGTACCATAGACACAAATTTTTGCAAATTAACATGGAATTTCAATTTCCCAAAAATGATGTACCAAGTGTTGCTCATCATGAACATGATCACCACTGATTTCAGCAATACTGTGCTTGTGAATTTCATATTTTGAAGAAAATGAAAATGAAATCCAAAATTGGAATTTGTTGCTATGGTACAGGCCCTAAGTCTCTCCAAGAAGGTGCCAAGAGTGTCCAAAGGAGAGGCTGACCTCCAATGTCATGCCACTGGCACTACAGACCCAAGTTTCACTTGTAAAAAACCACTTTTTTTCAAAATGATTTTGAAAGTCTAGTTTTTGGTTTAAAAAAAGCCAAATCTAAAGAATTGTATCCTGATATCTTGGTTTCCATTCAATATGTTTTTTACCTCACTAATTTGAAATTTACTGAGCTTGCACGGCCTTGAAGGGGGCCAATTGGCTACAGAAATCCACTTTGGAAAAACACTTACAGGAATTCCCTTGCCAGGGGGGATGGATACAGAGGAGTTCAAAGTGGGGGGAAAAAGGCCAAGAAGCTTCTGATTTCAATGGTGAAAAAGGCACAGCAAGAATCAGAAGTCTACAGGGAGTTATTGGGGGAAATAGGGGAAAGTGACACCTTCCGTGCCATTTGGCTCAATTCTGTAGGGTACATGCCACTTCAGAGGCAAGTCCCTCCTTCGGAGGTCGCTACACTCCCCCGAGGAGGGTCTACTTGTGTTAAGTTTGGACCAAACATGCTCAGAAAAATATTATGCTGCTGGTGTACACACAAAACACGTTTGATGTGTGGCACTGATCACCCACATCACAGTACGCTACATTTGCTGTGGCAAGAAACAATTGAAAACTATTTCCAGACTTTGGGGAATATTGAGAATCTGCGCCACAATGAAATCATTTACTCACTTACTCAGTCCGCAAAGTCTCACACAGCTGTTGTGTTTCCTTCTATTGGCAGAGAAATTACCAGCCCAACAAGTCCAGGGATCCCCTACCTCTGGCCAGCGCAATGTAAGAAGTGATTTAGGCTCCATGCGGGAAGGGAGGCAAGTTAGGTCAACCAACATTACAACTTGGACCTTCGCCATATTTCAAGGAATTATCATTCCATCAAGGGCATGATCCTCATAATATTTGTTTCGCCGAAGCGCCGGAATCAAGATATGTAGATTCAGATGCTCCAACAGGGGTCGAAGCGTCACCAAGTGTGTATAACTGTTTCCGGCAAAAATGCGCAAAGTGTGTTTAACTATTTTCGGCACAAATGCGCAAAGTGTGTTGACTGTTTCCGGCACAAAATTAAATGCACGATGATTTAAGTTTCGAACATAGCGGACTGTGTAGAATTTCGTTCGCCGGTTGGCGGTCAGGTTGGATGTGTCCGCGGCTCCGACAGCTATGCAACTCCGCCACTAGCACAAAAATTCACTCTTCCGGTAAAACTGACCAGCATGTGGATGTTATGTGTATCCCCTGACTCTGAGGCAAAAACATCTGAATTGTGAGTCTTGATACCCAGGGATAAAGTTCAAGTTGTCTGCTACTATAATACACAAATATGCCAATTGGATGAATGACCTCTGGCCATGTCCATCGTGGAACATGTTTCTAAAAACATCGTCACGGCACGGGCAGTCATATTAATTGTACACAAGTAGTATTTTAATCAACCGGAGGGTCAAAAAAATCTTAGAGGTCGACTTTGACCTTGATAGTTATAGTCTCAGACTCATTCTGCCCTCGCCTCAACAGCGATCACTTTCGTACTACTTATACCCACATAGCATCTGCTGCACCATGCCGTCTATTCATGTCTTCATTTTTGCTCTGAATTTGTGGTTGAATTTGACACCGGTTCTTTTGGTGAATCTACTTCCGCATGGAGCAAGCGCCGCTGCAACGCCGGTATCAGTGGAAAGTCTTGTTCAAGGGGAGCGTCCCGAAACAATTGCTTCAGGCGCGTGTTTAGAGAGGAATCACCTTTCGGAGGGAACCTCATTCAAGAGCGGCGCAGATGACAGGGGCAGTTCGGCCATAGGAAGAGGCCCCATGATCAATAAAGTCCTGGAACCTAAGGATGATAAGAGCCGCACTGGGATTCCCAAGGAATTAAAGTATGCCTCATCACCAAAACAGCTTTTTACTTTGACAAAAACCCATCCAATTCATCATCTAACGGTATGCACTTGAATTTGTAGGGCATCCGCCCCGTCCGAGACGGCCACGAGTAGCCGCTCAAAAAATCGTGCGGTCAAAATCAAACCACGTCCCGCTGATTACCAACCCCATGCTCCGAGATTTTCTCAGGCCGCGACGTATACTCATCCTGAAGTTCCGCATGCCCAAGACGAACAATTAAATATCCCCTATTCTGGACCTGACTCCGCGAGCCTATCAAGCTTCTCTCCCGCTTACGGCTATGACTGGTATGCGCAAACTCGCGGCGGACCTGAAGAGGTGAACATGCAGCCATTTAAATGGGAATTAGCAGCTTTTAGTTATTACCAACCCACCACGGTCTACCAGCCAGTCACTCAGTGGGGTTATGTACCTGTCCCAATCGATTCAAATCATTTAGCCGCGTCGAATCATCCGCACCAAGCAGCAACGGACTTACCCTCGGAGAACCCGCATAGAAGGATTAGCAATATACGTACTTTTGCACACAAAGGAGAGTCTCATTTAGCTCGAAAGGAAGGGTCGTTCAGACAAGCCAATGCTCCAGGTCATGCCCATGCGGCTGGCAAGATTAAAAAGATTTTATCTCGAACATCGAGGTAAATATCGATTTTTTTTCCCTCCAATCCCAGAATTTTGACTGATTTTATCGCTTCATTTGATTCCATTTCAAAGTATAAGTCCAATGGAAAAAGGCCATCCTGAGTGCGCTTCGTCTGGTTTCTTGCAGCCTGGGAATTCCAAAGACTTTTCGGACGACAAACTTCGAAAAAGACCTATCAAAACAAAATCCAAAGAAGACACAACCCACATGGAAGTGTCTGAGATAGAAGACGTCAATCTGAAAAAGAAAGTTGGGAAAATTGAAGAAGATTCTGACGCGGAAATACTTACTTCTCATTACAAAGAAGTGAAGGTCATGGCGGAATCGAAAGAGAAAGGACCCATGATGTCTCGAAGCCACTTGGCAATCCCCCCGACTGAAAGAGAGGGTTCAAGCTCTTCAATGGACCATTTGATTGAGCCTGAAGTTTCAAGCGAGGTAGAAAGGGGGGGTCCAACGCCAACCTCGAGCGGTAAAAGCATCAGCTGGACTGAAGTTTCAAGTGAGAGAGATAGTGCAAGTGGGACAGAATCTTCTGGTGATATGGACCACTTGAGTAAATTGGGAAGTTCTAATAAGAGAAGAAATGAGTTATTGAATAACTTGAGGAAAATTCAAGTCCATAGAAAATCCAAGACGGTAGATTTCCCTTCCGTAGATCAATTGTATTTGAAAGGATCTTCAAGTAAATTTGATGAATCAATTTTTTTTGGTAAGCAGAAAAATATTGAAAGTAAGCTGGAAGTATACGGAGTTGGGGATGCAGAGGGTAACAATGAAGCAAAGCGAGCAGAAAGCAAATCAAATCAAAAACAAAATACCCAGGATAGCCAGAAAACGGACTTCAGCCCGGAAGAGAATTCTGCGCTCACTTCAAACGTTTCCAAACATGATTTCACAAAAGGAGACTGGAAACAAAAAGGTATGAGCAAGAAGCTTGAGGAAAAGTTCAATCACAATTATCAAGCTGATAGCTCTCCAGTTAATCTAAACCCTTCCAACCAGGATTCTACAAAATTAGATTGGGAACACAAGGCTATAAGGAAGAAGCAAAAAGACACATTAATTCACAATTTGGAAAGTGATGAAAATGATGATCGGGCTGTAAGGGATTACAAGTCACTCTCAACCTCACATATAAGAAATAAATATGAGCCGTGAGCAGCTCCCAAAGCATCATTATCTCTAGAACTATGACTGACAAAATTTTAACCTGATTTTTTTGCTCCCAGACTTACACAAAACTTGCGCACTGACACTGAAGAGGTTAACACCAATTCTGATGAAGGCTCTACAGCGGGGAAATCTTCAAAAGAAATTATCCAGGAAGTTGACTCTCAAATTCAAAGTAAATCAGTAAGATTCCAATCAACCCTTAGCCTTGCAAACACCAAAAAAGGATCATTCCATGCAGAATTGGTAGCAAACACTGAATCTCCGAGTGAAAAAGATACTAGAAATTTTGGCAATTCTTTCCGTGCCTTGGCAAATCACAAATACCCTTGGATGAATGTGATCAAAACCAATAAGTTTGGAATTCTGAAATTTCCGTTTGACTGGTCTAAATTTCTTGTCTCTGAGGCAAGAAAAAAATGCCATTACATCTTGTCCAAAACTCAGATGGTTCTAAATAGGAAGCCAGATGTGCGCGGGGATAGTGAAGGGATGAAGCTTGAGAGCTTGGCCCTTGAAAGCTCCAAAAAGGAAAAGGAAGATATAGCGGCTTCTAGATCATTCAGTTCACAAAAGGGCCCCAAAAAGAATAAAATGTTGAATAAATCTCTCAACACAAAATCTGACCCTGTTCAAGATAACCACCTGAACTCATCAAAGAAAACCAACTTTCTCAGGAAAGGTGACACTCAAGCACAAAAAAATCAACAAACAGAAGGATTATCTGATGTTTCAAAAGCTTTCTCATCCAATATTAAAAAAACTCAATATCCAGGACCTCAGGATGTGCCAGCGCCAGAAGAGAAAAAGGAGAAAGTGAATTTGTTAAAAAGCAATAATTTTCAATCTAATCATTTAGTTCCAGGTTATGAACAGAAGTATGTTACTCTGCATCCAAATTTGAGTCCAATATCTCTTTCCAATTTTCAACTTCTGGGTAAGAGCTTGCGAGCAGACAAGAAAGACTGGGATTTCACAATTTGGGTTGACTTTGAAGGTTTGAGCAAGACAAAGCAAAGATACCAGATGAATGTGCTCCAATGTCCAAGTACTGAGCTAAAAACTCATCTCACATGGATAATAGAGGAGATTGGACTACCAGAAGGAAGGAGGAGATTTGAGGCAATCCAAGGACAGATAAGACAAATGCAAATTTTGAATGTTTGGAAGAAAGTTATTGAGACTCCTTTGAACCGACCAATTCAAGCTGACCTGATTCAGGTGGATAAAATCCTCCAACTAAGCAGGCCTTGGCCAACATACTTGGATTCAAGACCTCAAGATGTTCCACAGTTGAATGCACTCCTTACGTTGAATCCCAAACTAGAACAAGCTTTGGCCATGGCAGATAAAACAGAAATGAAAAAAAGACTCAGGAATCTCAACACAATGACAACACGATGGAATCCTCACATGTGGCTCACCAAAGATGAGATAGTGGCTATCAATCAGCAAGCCTTAAATTTAAAACTTATCTTTCTGGTAGGAGATTGCCTTCAATTTGGGAGAATATGCTTCACAGAGACACATATTGCAGGTACTATACACTTGGAAGAGGCTTTTGAGTTAATTTCAAGAGCCTGGGATTTTATGAAAACTTCTAAAACACCTTGGTTGGCTACACCTGAAAGAGCCTGGCTAATGATGGAGCCCAAGAGGGCATCATTATACAAAGAAAGATTAGCAACCTTCACAGCATACTTAGCAGAATATCAAGCTCCAAGAGAACAACTGATTGATCTAGTAGATCCTCACAGAAAGCTGGAGCTTACTGGAGATCCGTGGTGGCATTTGGGACACATTCTTATCTGGCAAGAAAAACATCTTGATCTTTTTACAATGGCAGAACTTGGAATCAAAATGAAAATTGAAAAGGGTCAGAAGGGAATCTCTGTTGAGCAAGTATCAATCTTGGAAGCGTCAAAGGGGATACCCAAGGAGCAGAAAATGGAAATCATTGACTGGTTCAACATAGAATTCAATCAATCTCTCAAGAATTATGTCAATGTAACCAGTTGGGGCTCTTGGAAAGCTTTCATTGAGAGAAATTGGTCTGATGCTTTTACCAACTCCAAAGGAAAGGAAATGTATCTCAGCATCAATCCTGAAGAATCCATTGAATTTTTTGGCATGGATGTATAAGTAATTAATTTTTGCTCTGTTTTAATAATTGAGTGGATGCAAAAGTACACATGGGTTGTTTGAAAAAAAGAGATCTTTCAATCTCCCTTTATCAAAATTGTTGGAGTTTGGATTCTAGAATATCAGCTCAAATTTGATAGACAAGAATATCATCTCTCTATGATTTTTTTCTGATTCAATAAAATTTGTTATGTAGATATGTTGATTACATGATTGTGATGAAGGTATACTTTTGATAGCACCAAATCAAGCCTCTCTATTTGGAGGGGGGACCCTCCGCCTCCGTTCAAGAGGCTTAGTTAGGCTAGCCCCTACTCAAGGTAGTGGATGGGTGTGGTGCGTTTGGGGTGGTGAGATGTCAACAAAAATGGAGGTGTCACTGGAGCTGCCAATTGGACTCCCAAGGCTCAACACGCCCCGAATGGGGACCCGGGTGGAAATGTCAGATAGCACCGCGGATAGCAATTAAATCTGTAACCCTAACCCAACTTTCCCCCGATTTTTGTACATTTGAGGTTCGATCGAGTTTCAGAGTGAAGGACCTACCAACGAACGACGATGGCATCCAAAAGCAGCGGCAGCAGCAGCAACAAGGCCCAACAGAGCATCAAAATAACGAAGCAGACCCTCAAACAGATCAAGGAACTCGAACAGCAGATCAAACTCGCACCAAACCAAGACCTCAACCCGATTGCAGACCTACTAGAGCGGCTCTCGGAGGAAGTCAAAGAACAGCGGAAACAGAAGAAAGCCGCCAGCCAGCCAGCCCAAGTGACCCATGCACTGATCTACTCACTCCATCGGATCTTCTCATCGCTCATCCGCCAGGGAAGGATCCATGGCAGCCCATCACAAAGATCTGAGACCCAAGCGGAAGAAGAGGCCGTCAAGCTGGTCAAGGACTGGCTCAAGACGCAGTACAGCCAATTTATAGACTGCCTCCTCGCTCTCCTCCGTACGCCCACCCACGAGGAAAGCGGCGCACAGATCGAGCTTGACTGTCTGACAATCCTGATGAACCTCGTCCGCTACGAATCAGACGTCATCCGCTCCCTGAAATACTCGCGCAATCCTCAGACCGGCGCGGATGTCGACCTCAAATTCCCTCCCGCCGGCTTCGAAAGCTCTACCTTCCTCAAGCTCGTCAAGGCCCTCCTTATCCCGAACGATCCCCATCAAGTCCCTCCCTCCGTCAGAGCTGAGTTCATCCTCCGCTACCTCAACTTTTGTGATGATATCCGCTTCCGATTCCTCAAGGACGCTACGTCAGTCACACATCCATATCTCTAATTTATGTATGTCCTATTCGGAAGTATTACAGATTTGACTGACAGTTCCGCCTCAACTGAAACAGTTTTCTCTGCCAATCGTTCAACCCCGAATCATCCCAACAAGGCCGCAAGAAAAAGAAAGCTAAAGCAGCAGCAACCAAGGATATTGGAGATGGCGTTTCAAAAGACGGCTTGACACGGAACCTGCTCATGTACCTGGAATCTCTCACGACGATGCCAACTAGTGTAGACGAGCTGAACCAGTTCTGGACGGGCAAGCCGCAAGAAGAAGGAAGTGGGAGTGGGCCGACGAAGCGGAAGAGCATGGGGACGGAGGGTGAGGGACGGAGGAGCAAGAAGAAGACGAAGGTGGCTAGCGACGGAAGCACGGGGATCTTTGACGACCCGACCGATTCTGAAGACTCGGAAGAGGAGCCAGACTCGGAACAGCGAAGCAAGGACCAGCACCCCTTACTCGTGCTCCGGGCCCATCAGAAAGCCTTCTCGGACTGCTGGGTCGCTTTCTTGAGCCTCCAGGGCCTCGCCGAGGCCGACATCAAACGCGTCCTCAAAATCCTCCACAACCAAGTTATCCCTCACATGATTGACCCCAAGATCCTCATGGACTTCCTCGTCGACTGTCTTGACTATGGCGGCTCGATCTCCGTGTTATCCCTGAACGCCTTGTTCACCCTCATGTCCAAACATAACTTGTACGACCAACACTCCTTTTCCCTACTCCGGCTTCCTACCCCCAACTGACTCTTGAGATAACCCGCAGGGACTATCCCGACTTCTATACAAAACTGTATGCGCTCATCGATTCATCGATCATGCATACCCGCCACCGGCCGCGTTTCTTCCGGATGCTCGAAGTCTTCCTCTCCTCCACGTCCGTCCTCCCCCACCCTGTCTCTCTCATTCTCTTAATAAACAAAGCTGATATTTTCTTGCTTGTTATAGTCATTTACCCGTCAACATTGTCGCCTCCTTTATTAAGAAGATCGCCCGCATCAGTCTTTTCGCCACCCCCGGCGCAATCATCGCCGTCGTCCCGTTCTGCTATAACCTGATCAAAATGCATCCTACCGTCATGGCCTTACTTCACCGAATCCCTGACGGCCAATCCAAAACACTCAAAGCGCTCGAAATCAGTGGTAAGCTCTTCGATCTCTTTAATACAGCCAACGTTTGAACCTCGACACATGTTTCATTTATTTATTTTTCTAATCATGGTTCTCATTTTTGCCTTTCGGGATGAATAGATCCGTTCAGATTCGATGAGCCCGATCCACTCAAGACCGAGGCGATATTCAGCTCAGCGTGGGAGTTTGTCGGTCTGCGCTCGCATTACTTGGCCAGTATCGCCACCCTCTTCAAGGTCTTTCAAGAGTCGTTCGATAAACCTAAGTACGACTTGGAAGACTTCCTCGATCACACATATTCTAGCGTACGTCCTTTCCATCACCCTTCCCTTTTTTCAGATTGAGATCTGTCGAGAAAAGCAAAACCCTGAATGTTGACGAAATTCCCTTTCTTGTGTATTTCAAGTTAATCGAAACCGAACTTACACGACTGATTAAAAAACCTCCAGCACTCAGTCTCTTCGCGTCGTCCTACAAACAACAACCCTCCACTTCCTCAACACTTAATCAGAAGAACGATTCTTCGAAGTGCGTCGTCGTGGATGATATTGTCAACCAGATGTGGAAGATATAATCCCCTCTCTCTGTGTTCTTGTTTCCACCGCAGAATCGTGCCTTTTTTTACTTTGTTTGGCCGTGTTCTTTTTTTTTCCGGGAGTCTTGTTTTTTTTTCGAGTTCATGTTGATTGATGAAATAAAATTCAACTCTCAATTTGCCAAGTTCCAGACTACATTGCAACCCCATTGAAGTAAGTTTGTCACCTCTGGTTAGCTGGTGGGTCTTGGTTCTGAATTTATCATGTGTTGGGTGTCCATGTCAGAAACCAAGGGAGGGCACTGATATGATCAAAAGCTAATGTTTTGTATGAGACAATATCATCACATTAGGTTTACATTTACGGTAAATGTAAACCAAATGTGATGATAACCACATCATTTTAGCAGCTAGAAAAAAAAGGACATGCCCCGGGGCTTCAGGGTAAACTGGGGCATAGTTGGGGTGTGGGGTTTGGGATGACCCTCATGCCCCGGGGCACAGCCTTATCTTTGGTAGCTTTCCTGGCACAAGTATGCACACTGCACAGAATCTGAAATTGATGATGTTACAACTCTGATTGCAGCTCAACTAGAAGAGTTGAGGATGAGAGAAAATAGCAGAAAGATGGAGACAGCTTGGGCCATCGCAGAGATGCAAAAAGAGCAAAAAAGGTGCAGAAACTCATGCAGGAGATTGGTTTCGAAAAAGTCCCCACCAAAATGCCTAATTCTCTCCGTCAAGCTTGAAGAAGCATATGGGATTTGCAGGAATCTAACAAAAAAATTGAAAGGGCCCAAGCTTCTTGGAAAACAAAATAAAGAAATTTTGCGCAATTTCAAACACCATGTAAAACTCAGTCAGAGTTAATGTGATGATATCAGGGTTGATGTGATGATATCAGAGTTGAGGGCTGTTGAGGCAACGGTGAAACAAATACAATACATGTATCTGTATCTGCCTGTATTTGTATCTGTTTTGCACCCAATACTATTTATTTGTATTGTATTCAAAGACCAATACTATACAAATGTATTCAAACTTTGGTATCTTGTTGCAAATACAGCCCAATAGAAGATACTGTATTTTTATCATTTTTGATAGTTTTTCTGTATACAGTCCACAGTGGCCAAAAACAAGAAAATCAAGTTTTAATAATTTATTGATACAATACTATGGTATTGTATCTTCAGGCAGATACAATACATTTGTATTTACAATTTTGTATTTTTCAACAGATACAATACACAAGTATCTGAAGATACTGTATTGTATAGTATCTGTTTCACCGTTGGTTGAGGGTCTGGGTATTGGAATATTGAACTTGAAATCCGGCAAAATCCACTTCTAATATTGGTGTTCAAAGTTGAAATTTATGCATGCATAAATGTGTGAATCATAAATTCATATAACTTTGCTTGCTGGAGACTGCTTATGTAATCTTTGGTTTACCAGCCAACAAATTTTTATGAATTTATGCATGCATAAATTCCAACTTTGAACACCAATTATACCTCTGGGGCAGAATCATTTACCTTAATACAGATATGGAGCAAAAAGCCCCTCATCTAACTCCTCCACCATCCAACAGTACCATTATTGAGCTCAAAAGTAGTGAAAAAGATCAAAACTCTGCCCATAAAGCCAACATAGTTGGGTTGGGAATCACTTTCAAATTACAAGTAACAGCACTGCGGCAATTTGTCAAGTTACCCAGAAAGGTGGGAATATATGCAGGACTGAATTGAAAAAAGATATAAAAGTGGAAGCACCAAGAACTTTCACAGCCATCTCTTTCAAATTTACCACCTCAAGGATCCTAAGCTCTTGAAAAAGACCCAGAGATTGAAGCATATTGATATGGAGAAGTGGTCAAAGTCTGGCTCCCATATACCAAAAGTGAGTGCCTTCTATCTTATAGTTATCATTGAGTTAAAGTCAGGGTTAGTTCTTACTAGATGATGTGGGTCATCTTGTAGGTGGAGCTTAATAATGTGTCATTGAAGAATGCACTCATATATTTCCTTGCCAAGTGTGATCTACTGTTTACAATTTTTGAGCAAGCATCTTTCTGTGCACTTGTTCACCTACCAGCAATGAGCCACTGCACTACAATAACTGTTAGTGTAGACATTTTATTGACTCCCAAATTCATGTTATCTGTTATCCCAGATACAAGTATCCATACTAACAATAACAGGAAATAACAGAAATAACAACAATAACAGGCCTTTTATTGCTACTAACAGGATATGTTTTAATAATGACTCAGGACAAGGACGCTCAGGAGGACATGATGAGAAGAGCCAAGAGGCTCGAGAGGAGGGTAGTGAGATGGGGACGCTCACCAGATGTGGCTCAAGGAGGGAGCAGATTTTTAGAGAGAAGAACCGATGAGGTCTTGATTGCTTGTACAAGGCTAGGTATATATAGACTAAGTACAAGCATCAAGTTGTGGTCAAGTGTCATATTGAATATGCAAGGAAGCGAGTGGAAGCGGATGGAAGAAGAAACAGGAGAACAAGTGACATCCAAGATATCACACACAGAGCACGCGCACACGAGGTCATCAGTAGACAGGAGAGCACACAGACAGTTCTAGACAAGGATCAAGGTCACTGGGCTTAGAAAAAGATAAGGGCATAACCTAAACTAAAAGATAACAGGGAGAGACAAGCTTCTGTGAGAGGTCCGGATAAGGAAATGGGGAAAAGGAGGCAGAGGGAAGAGATGAAAATCCAACAGGATACAATAACATTTATTGCTATTATCCATCACTATTTCCTGGTTAATTCCCTGTATTTTTAGCAACAAAAAAAAAGAGATAACAGAAAACATTGTTATTGTTAGCTGGTTTTTGGCTACACTACACTACACTAACAAATAATGTTAGTGTATTGGCCCACCCACATACTCAACAAAGGGGCCTCACCCCTAATTACCAATACCTCCCACAATGGTATTTCCACTTACCTCAACAGAGTCTTCCTCCAATTGCAAGAGACCAAAGCTCCAGTTACTTGCAAAGCAAGATCATCTTTTGTTCACAACCAGCACTTGGACCAGCCCTAATGTCACAGCTTTCATGGTGGTGACAACTCATTACTTGGATTCCAACTTTGAGATGAAAGACATGACCATGGCTGTCCCTCATATCCAAGGTGCAACTTTTCATTTGGCTTTTATTTCTCATTTGAATGAAACAATAATTAACCAAAAACCTCTCATCTCTCCAGGAAGTCATACTGGGAAAATGTTTGCCAAACAATTCTATGAAATACTTGAACATTATGGGTGTCTCAACAAGATACAAACCATTACCACTGACAATGAATCAACCAACAATTGAATGGCTCAGGAACTCTCCCTTCAGATTGATTCCTTCAACACTGCTACTCACCTTCTTGGCTGCATTGCACATGTCATCAACCTTGCTGCCAAAGCCAAAATGACGGCCCTTGGAACTCTCAAGAAGGTGAAGAACTTTCTGCCAATGTGATGGGAGGTGAAAATGCCAACAATGCACCTGCTCACCCAGCCACTCAAAACCAAATGGGCATCAACTTCATGACAACCAAGCCTCATGAGGCCAACTTTGAGGCTGACTCAATCCTCAAGAGCACACACAGATTGTGTACATATGTACAAGTTTTGCCTCAATGCCACAAACATTTTGCAAATGTTGTTGGCTTTACTCAACCTGATCTTGCGGCCAAGAAGATCACATGTCTTGAAATCAATGTCTCAGCCCGTTGGAATTCAACCTTTGCAATGTTCCGCTGGGCCATTCAATTCAAGGAGTCATGCACTCATTATTCTCAGTCCCAACCAGAGACTCTCTGCTTTCTGTTGACCTTGGAGGAATGGAATCAGGCAAAAAATGTACATGATGAAACCCCTTGAAACTCTCAGCAAAGCAACCAAGCTGCTGTGTGGATCTACTTATTTGACCCTTAACATGGCCCTTCCAGTTTACATCACTCTGATGATACACCTCCACTGTGCCAGGCAAGGCCGTTATGATCAAGCCAAACTCATCAACTCTGTAGCCCAAAAAATAGCCAAAATCAATGGCTACCTTTGTGATGCACTCACTAAACCAGTATACATATCTGCAATGGTACTTGACCCCACTCTCAAAGTTAGATTCTGGAAGGCACATGCAAACTCCATAGGTGATCACTATTTTCTACTGGTTGATGAAATCCTTTCAACCTTCCGCACTGCTGCCCATAAATTCAAGGATCAGCTTGGGATTACTGAGCCTGCTAGCAACCCAAACACAATTGCCCAAGCCTCTGGAGTAGGTCCCTCCAAATTCTTTGCAGCTGCTTTTTATCAACCACCCCTACCAATTGAGGGGATTGAAGCCAAGATTACCCGCTAATTGAAGGAGGATTCCAAACCGCAGGGCAGCAAGATCCTTGCTTATTGGGCCGGTTAATAGAAGACTTATCCCATCCTGTCACAAATGGCACCTTGATCCTGGCAACTAGTGCTGCTTCCAAGCATGTGTTCTCCAAAGGCCAAATAATTGTCTCCTGGCAACAATCCGCACTCAAACCAAGAAGCATTGAGCATTTCTTATGTCTCAAGGGATGGTACCAAGTCTTCAATGGCCCCTTTTGATCCCCTTTCCTTTGTTGTTACTTTTGTGTCAACACCCGTTTCCTTGGGGTTCTGGCTTTTGCGTCTCAACTTGTGCCCTTTTCTGTCAGTCTCTAACTAAGACGGGCTTACATACTCGATGGCCACTGGAATGACAAAAAACAAAAAAAACCTAAAAAAAGACATCATCCCCCAGGGAATCCTCCCTTCGCAAAAAAACCATCATATGCCCCGGGGATTCGGGGTCCCAAGGTAATCCCGAACACCGGACCCCAGGGCATGATCCCAAAGTCATGCCCCGAATCCCGCTTTTGCAGCTTGTCCGAAGACAATTGGACCATGGAAGTGGAGATGCTTGCAAGAATGAATGATCTTGGCTTTGGTCGGTGTTGAGAGGAGCGCTAGCTTACATAAACAAAGCCATTAGCCACTCGTGAGGATGTCCGCCTCGCAACTCGCGAGGGTTCACCGTGAACGATCCATCAAGGTTGGATAGGCGACCCCACTGGGTGGACTCCTGAAGCCAAACCTGCAAACGTATCCATGCGTTCACATGTTATAACATGTCTGCTTCGACTGCGCAATTAGGGTATTCAAAATTGATTTTTGAATATCATTTTACATAAAATCATAAGATTTATGAAAGTTTTGAGAGGTGCTTGAAATGAAGAGCACCCTCAACTTTCACCCCATCAAAAGTTTGGACATGTAGATCTTATGATTTTATGTAAAAAGTGGTTTGAAAATCAATATTGAACACCACAAATCCTTTGAAAATGTTCTGTTTCTATGCCGGCAGAAAAAACCAGCCGCAGATCCTATCTGATCCCTAAATCTGACGCTGCTTTTGCCTCAACCAACTGGACCAGCAGGCATGTGGTTACAATCTATGTATGTCGCTGTTAGTTTATTCGGGAGCAGTACCCGAGTCAATAAAATAAAGTAACTTCGAATGCTGCTGGTCTTAAGGAACGAAGGAACGTTGAAGAAGGCGCCCTTCACTTTGAAGCTGGAACTTTGAAATCGTGTCGGCCGGTCCGTTCATAATTATCTCTCAAAAACCATAACTTTCGTTTCACGTCTCCGAGCCCCTCACGTCAACAACTATACTATACCATGTGGATCTTGTACTGTGCTTTTACCTAGCACTCAGTTTTGTCGAGCAATGTGTTTGTGAATGAAGCTTTCTGGAGGCTGAAACGCGTCAAAACCAAACAGTTACATTCAATTCCAGTTTTTCTCAACCGCAATCAAAAGTCCCGATGTTACAATTAGGGCTTTAAATAATTGATTACCACCAAGCAGTTTAGTCTTACAAAGTGCTTATAAATGGTCATCGGGATTCACTAGGTGGTTGTGGCAACTATACGCACCCTACCTGCGGCTCACAAGTTCGACTGAACAAGAAAAAGATTAAAAGCAATAATGTTTATCATATATTTTGTCAGCCTTAGAGATACAATAAGTATCCTAAAGACTGCAATAACTAAGAAAATAATAATAAATGCTAAAATATTATTACAGATTCCGCTTCCTCATCATAAATTAGGGGGGGTTTCCCACTTGAAGTAACCCTTTATTCCTACTCCTTCTGGTACATTAATACAAAAGGAGTAGCATAGAGAGCACGCTACAGAGCGCTGCAAATAAAAACCCTTACATAAAAAATTAATACATAAATATACAATACATAAAAATATATTAGAAGAGATATTACATTTACACCGTGAAAAGAGAGCACGGGTGAGAAGTATCCATTGTATTATTTATTTTACTTTTCACACATAGCTTTTACACATGACAATTGGTTATAAAATGTCACGTGCCAAAGCAAGGGAAGTTAAGTAACATAGTACAAATAATTTGCCCACAGCCAAGGAGGTAACACGCCAAAACTGTGGCCAATTCCCATAACCAAAAAGGGACTGTGTAGCGTGCACAGGGTCCCCTCCAATATTCAAAGGAGCCCTTAGGGCCTCAGGAATTAATCCCCCAGACTATTCACCCACCATAACCTGTAAGTTATTTGTGAATATTCTTCTCCTGCTTCCAGAGCAGTGTATCCCTTATAAAACCCCACCTAGCATGTCACAAATACAAGAATCTACCCTTAAAATTCAACAAATTCCCTTATAGAGCAATTTTTAGCGTAAATTCTTTAAAAATAATTGCAGTAAGACTACAGCCTCTGTCAAGCAGCCAATCAGCTTAAGCTCTTACCAGTTATTTTTACGCCTCAAACTCCCTGTTATTAATAATTATATATTATTAATAATAAAGTTCTCTACCTCTTACATAAGAGAGAAAAACCCTTGTAGTGGCTAATTACCACGTAACAAGCTTGGTATTATATTACCAGTGTTTTATTTCAGCACAGTTATATTGCAAGGGCCTAAAAACCCTAATTACATATAAAAATTACGGTTTTTGACCCTTAGCTTCATAAACAGAGTTGTCATATTTCAAGCAATGCAAATCACTTTCTATTACAATCAATACCCTCCTCAATAACCTGCCCAACACAGGCTGGGCGGCTTTGGTAACAGATGATCCCAACAATAGCTCCCCGCAGTGCACATTGTGCTTGATTTAGAGGATTACATTGAAGGTGATGTTATTGTGGTTCTGCCATGTTGTCCGTTGCACCACTTTCACCGGGTCTGCGTCCATGTAAGGCTCTCTCTTGGCACCCAGGTCTTTTTTGCGGGTACCAGTGGTACTTTTGGTTTTTTTTTGTAGGTATGTACCTGCTGGCCAAGAGGGATCCCTCTTGGCTGTTAGCAACAGTGAAACAATAAGGTACATTGGTATTATTTTTGAGTCCAATACACTGTATTGGTATTGGATTGAGTCACCAAACCAATCCTATACATGTGTATCATATTGCACATACAGTCTGATATAATACTATACAAGTGTATTGCTGGGAGGGGAAATTGGATTGAGTGCCAACCACCCAGAAAAGGTTTTGTTTTTTTTAGATATGATACTGCTGTATTGTATCTTTTTTCGATACAATACATGGTATTGAATTCTGGAGTATCAAAAAAAGATACAATACATAGTATTGGCCAATACCGGTCTAGAAAATAGATATACATATATCCATAGTCCTATCAACCACGGCACATTTATGCTTGCACATAGTTGACTATATATAGTTTCTGTCTCTACACACATAATGATAATCATCCTGTGTTCTTCCATCACAAAATTGACAAGCTGGTATATGCACACACACCAGCTCTCTGAGAAGGATCCCTCTTGGTGAGCTGGTACACACACTAGCTCAACCAGAGGGATTCCTCTTGGCAGCCGCAAGCTGGTATAAATAAGCCATCTTGGCAAGCAGGTATATTGCATGTACCAGCTTGCTGAGAGGGATCCCTCTTGGTGGGCTGGTATAAATACAACAGCTCCCTGAGAGGAATCCCTCTTGGCCAGCTGGTGGAGCCGCAGCCAGGGATATCTCATATGTGTGGGTATCAAACCCCGGTACTTGGGTGCCCACCAGGAAATTTTACAAAAACAGGCACCCGGGGCCGTACCTCATGTACTTGGCACTCAAAGGTGGGTGCCGGGTACCACCGTGTGGTTGCCTGTTTGCCATCTCTACTTGGTGCCTGTGATGAAAGGGTGCAGGGAGTATAGAGGCCTCTGGTTGGTGATCCTGGCCCCCTGGGTTGTAACTTGTGGTGGGTGCTTTTCAAAACCAATCTCCCGCATGATTTTCTGCACCTTTTCTGCTCTGTTTTTCATTTCTGGGATAGCCCAAGCTGTATCCATATTTATGCTATTTTTTCTCATCCTCAACTCTTCTAGTTGAGCTACAATCAGAGTTGTAACATCATCAATTTCCAATTCTGCACAGTGCAAAATGTGTAATACACAATGAAGCAGGCACATGTCAGTCACAAAAGATGATCTCAACTGCCACCCAAGGCCCTTAAAATAGCCATAATACTTACAAATATTCTTCATTCTCTTGGGCATTTTTTGTTCCCCAAAATGTTCATTTTCCCAGTGAGAAATGGCGCATCCAGAAAGGATTGAAAAATGACATCTTACTAATTCTCTCAGGCAGCGGGGTTGACTGAGCAGAGTCCCTCCTTGACAGCATCCCCCGTTCAATAGAGGAACTTTGTTAAGTTAGAGGCTAGCCCTAACTTAGCTAATTCCCTCCTCAGGGGAGGGAAGCAACCTCCAAAGGAAGGACTTATGTGCTATGTTGACTCCATGGCCTAAGTTTGAGAGCATTTCAACCTTTGGTGGGCAGTTTTTTATAATCAACCTCACACACTCATCTCTGGGAACTTTTCCTTCTAGTTTTTCTTTCTGGGACCAGATAAGCTGTCCTCATCTACCCCCAACCCTTCTTCTTGATCTGCAATATACTTTGTAATATCATTGGTTTGGAATCTGGATTGTGTACAGTGCAAGATGTCTAATGAACAATGAAGCACACCCAACAATGTCATAACATAGCAAGTTCAGTTCCCCTCAAGGCCTCCCCCAAAAACAAAAATTTAGCAAGATTCTCCATGATCTTGTGCATCAATATTTGTCCTCCTATTACTTAATCACCCAATGAGAAATGGTGCTGCTACAACAAGTTGAACATTGCCATTTTGCAATTTTCTCAGGCCACGGGGTTGACTTAGTGTGTAAGTCCCTCATTTGGGGGGTCCATGCAGGACGGTGTCCCCCCTCCACATAGAGAGGGGCTTAGTCAAGTTAGCCCAAGGCTAAATCTGACCCCAAAGCCATCATTCTCCAAGTTCAGAAGACAGTCAAGGTAGACTTCAGTCAAAATAAAGTTTAATTCTGCAATAACTTTTCAACTATACCAGTACTTGTGTTGATGATTAAGATGAGGAGAACCTCATCCATTTTGGGGATCAACCTTCACCTCCTTTCCCAAAAGCTGCCAGAGTCAGAGAGACAGATGAATTCTCCCCCCAGACTTTAATTAACTTTTATCACATCCACTATCCCTCCTTTGTTCACAAGGTATACTTAATATCTGAACATAACACCATTGCTAACATACTCTTTTACTTGAGTGCCATAGTATTTTTCTTAGTCCACATATTTCCTTACCCTATGGAAAGAGCTATAAGATTTTCATAAGACTAACTGATTTCTCAATGTCATCCTTTTCTTACCTCACCACCAAGAAACTGTCAAGATAATAGCAAGTTAAACTAACAATCATCTGTTGGATTTTTTGGTAATAACCTGCCCGTGCTTCTTAGCCAGAAAGAAGCCATACCAATCAATCATATCTTGAGTGTTACCTTTGATAGGCCTTTCTATTGGAGAGGCTTAGCTACAGCGGCTCAACCGGTCTCTTGAGACTAGAGATATATACTCCGCGTAAGCGACGAACAGAATTATTATCCATTTCTTTCTTCTTTTCTCTCTATCTATAACCGTTTTATCTACCCTTAATAGTAATTACCTTTTGTCCAGCCTGTCCTCTTCGCAAGCACGCCGGCTGACAGCCCCGACGATGTCGTATTTACCCGATTGGATGCCCGCCTCGATACCCGGTCGGGTATCTCCGGATGTTCAGGTGCCGATGTCCACCATATTTGTTGTTCTGCACACTGTCCCCGGCTTCACCCCCCACACAAAGAGAGATGTCCCATGGTACATCAGCAAGCCACCCCGTTGCCTCTCTCATCCCTCACTGTGAGTAGGCCCCGGGACCCGGGACCACAGGTTTTTTTCTTTTTCAGACAGAGAAGCTTGCCGGACTAGAAACAGAGAAAACAGCAGCACATGCACGGAAAACAAAGAGAGAGCCTCGAAAAACCCGGAAACGAAGGAAGGAAAACGGCCGCGGAGGGATGCGACGAGCGGGAGCGCGGTGGTTGCGGTGGAGAGAATGGCATCGGAAGTGCGAGATACACGATGAAGAACACAGATTTAGGGGAATATTGACTATGATCGCACGCCTGAACTGAAAAGAAACTCTATCTAGATGCACATGTGTGTGTGTTTATGCGCTTTTTATTTGGTATGCAGTTATGGAAGGGCACAAGGTGGAGGGAGCGACAATGGCGCAGGTCAAGCGGAGTCGTAGTACGTGAACCCGCGCTTCTTGACAGCCCTCCGCAGTCTAATGAACGACACAAAAGAGAGAGCAGGTCAGACGGGCGCATTCTAGCGAGTCGCGGCGAGAAGCACGAGCAGATACTGACTCCCAAAGCATCACGTCTCCCCATAAGACTCCGCCCGGCAGCTCGCGCACGTGCATCACATCGCGGAAATGGTGTTCTTGGCCAAGCATGAGGGCGCCTGATACAGAACCAAGGAAGTCAGGGGTTTTTGTATTTCTTGGGATGCTATTTTTCAAGAAGAGAGACTGACCCCATTCGTCGATGCGCAGCCGGGGCTCGAGGGAGGAGTCTTCGCGCTTGAGTCTCTCGATGTTATACCTGGCCAGCTGATCGATCTGGTTGACGCGATCGAAGCCGACCCAATGATGGGGCTGGGTGTGGTGCAAGCTGCGCCAGAGGATGGGCGTCTGGGGCTGGGGAAAGGCGGCGGAGACGAAGCGGATGGCCCTCTTCTGCCGCTCCGTCCACCACGCCAGCCGCTCCTGGTCCAGGTCGCTGAAGCCGATCCCATACTCGCTCGGATACTCGATCTTCCTCCCCACTCGCGCCTCCGCTATCTTCTGGTCCTCCTCTGCCCACTGGCGAAGGTCCCAGAAGCCCGATGACATCTCGATTAGGTCCGGCTTCGTGACTAGCGTGTTGTTCGACTCGGCCGCTAGGCTCCCCAGGATCGGCTTCAAAATGTGCTCGATTCGGCTGGTATATTCGGCAGGCGGAAAGTCTATGGAAAACCCGCCGTGAAACCAGTCAGTTCTTACTGGGTGTCGAACGGCAAAGCGATGAAACCAGCCTACAGCCTGAGATGTTAGCGTATAGTCGTCCGCCCTCCTTGGGGTCCAAGCCCCAGTTGAAGAGACTGACGAGCTTGAAGCCGTACTTGGGGATTTCGCAGACGCGGGGTCTTGTGGTATTAGCGTTAATTTTGCCGGCGTCCCAGATAGGCGTCTGGAAAGCGAAGAGCTCGTGCTCGTGGGTGGGCCAGTCCTCTGGAGGCTTGAGCGGGTCCTCGGGATGGAAGTGCCAAGGCGGGGGAGACAGGGGCGAGTCGGCCCCGACGTAGTAGGTCCGTGTTGGCCGGTTGGCCGAGATCAGCGGCTCCTTCTCCGTCGATCCCGGCTCCCATGATAACACGTTGCAGAAATCGACGTTGTGCCATCTGGTGCAGGGAGCGAGAGGACGTTGTGAATCCTCTGGTAATCGCAGCATGGGATCGGAGCTTACCTGTCGATCGAGTCGCCAATCAGGACCACCGTCCTGTTCCTCAGCCATGCGAACTCGTCTTGGGCACTCTCGCCAAAACTCTCCTGCTTGGAATGGAGGTCGAGTTTCAGCCTCTCGAACAGGTTGGAAGGCTTGCAATCGGGGGAGTAAGGTCTCCAGGTGTTATCGCCGGGGTCGGCGGGGTTGTAGTGGAGGAAGCCTTTCTCGAGGAACGGGTTGCATTCCTCCTGGGGTTGGCGGAGGGGTCGTGTGGAAGAGTAGACTCTCGAGCGGGTGTAGTTGTGCATAGGGAGGGAGTGTTGTTGCGGAGGGGCGACCGTCGAGCTCTTTGCGGGCGGAGGCTGGCAGACGGGCTCCCACCACAAGACAGATACCGCAAAGCCGACCAGAGTGCCTCCTGCCAAGCACCACAGGGCAGCTTGGAAGAAGTGGGTCATCCTGCTCGAGCAGGTCTGCGGGGTCTGAGTCTCCAGCTCGGCCGGGCGAGGCTCGTAGTCTTCCGACTGGGATTCGATCGACACATAGGTATTTCTCCCCTGGTCGCGATGCATTGCGGGGATGCGGGTGCGGCAGTCGAATCTGCTCGCTTCGGAACGGTGTTTGTTCTGTGGTTCGGAGTGGCGCAGCGGTCCTGTCTGCCGGAGCAAGTCCCCCGCGAAGAAGGCTGGGTTGGTAAGGGAGCGTCGAGGGGCCGGATTAAGTGCCGTGCAAGTTGACGGGCGAGATGGCTGGCCTGGCTGATTATGGAGCAGAGGGAGTGGGAGGAAAGTGTGAGGTTGCTGGAGCAGCAGCAGTGGGCCCTGCAAGAGCCATGGTTTTGCAGGGCGTGGATGAAACGGCGACGGGATGACTGAAACCGCCCCTGGAGTGAAACAGGCTGAGGAGCCAGGCAACCTGGACCAGCCCATGTCCAATCGCCTGTACTTCCTGAGCCACGCCGTCCTCGCCGACGAGTCTCCGCAGATCCTGTACAGAACAGCCCAGCTCTGACAACGAGGGATCCTGTGCGGGCGAGGCTGGCGTCGCCGGACCGGGGGCGGCACGGAAGGCTCGGCGACCAGCAGCCGCCCGGGTGCCCGGCCCCGACCGCGCCGAGCAGCACCAGCTTGGGGAGCAGAACGATCAGCCGATGGCTGCGCGGGCATGTGCGTCCAACCGTCGGAGGGCAATATTCAAGGCCAGGCGGCTCTCCAAGGCTGAAGAAGGCCGCTCCCAGAAATGTGAAATGCAGATAGCCGTGTCGGGAGACCGTCTCATCACGGGGCCGCGCGAGGCATCCGTGGCGCCATCGGACGACCGACTGAGAGCCCAATCATCGTCGCGGCACAACATGGCCACCGCTCGCACACTCATGATTAGAAGTCTGCAGAAGCCGTTCTCGACGGGCCTGATGAGTTGCCGGACAGGTGCTGGCCGTGAGCAACAACAGCAAGTCACCACACTAATTTATAAGAAAAAAAAAAAGAAAAGCGTGAAAATTATTCAAGTTAATGCAAATTGCTCAAAATCTTGATTATTGTTCAAACCAAAGAGAGAAAATTGGAGAAAACAAGTGGAGGACTGGATGACTTCCCGTCATCATTTAGAGAGCTCTAGATGCCTCTCTAAATCTTAAATTAAGACACCTATCAAAAACTCAACCAGTGCACATGAGAGTAATGAACTGTAGGGCCAGGAAAACATTTCCCTTTTTGTCAAAAATTAAGAATTTGGGTGTGTAAATTGAGATCTGGGAGGCTCCCAGACTCGAAGGGAAGTCCTCCACTGGAGGACTTCCCATCAATCTGGAAAGTCAGATCTGAGCCGCCAGATATCAGATTTTGCAGGGAAGTCTAGGTCTCCAAAGATCCCTGAAGTGATCCAGAGTTCCAGATTTCAGATTTCCCTGCAGAATCTGAAATTCCAGATCTGCTCAAAAGTGGAGGACTTCCCGTTGATCTGGAAATCCAGATCTGAGTCAACAGATTTCAGATTTTGCAGGGAGATCTCGGTCCCCGAAGCTCCCCAAAGGGATCCAGAGTTCCAGATTCCAGATTCCCCTGCGAAATCTGGAATTCCAGATTTATTCCAAGTCAACGGGAAGTCCTCCAGACGTATGGCATTGTAAGGACTGGAAGTCCTTCACTGAGTGATCAGTGGGGCAGAGGGCTAAAGGCCTGGAGTTCTATGAAAAGAGTGTGGATTTCAAAGGAATGAAGAAGAAAGGGAAACCTAGGTGAAGACCAGCTTGAGGAAAAAGGAGAGGAGTCCTTCAAACAGGAGTACAAGATATATCGGGCAACAATATCATGTATAAGCATAAGTACATATGTGTCTAATGAGTTCAGTTTGAGTAAGTGTGAAACCTGAGTGAAACTCTTACAGTCTCCCCTCCTATAAAAAAAGGAAAAGAAATAATAATAAAAAACAAGTTCAATGAGATAGAGAATTGAGTAGATTTCAGGAGGTAAGAGAGGAGGAAAGGAGGGGGAGGAAGGATTGAGGCTGATATGGGTGAGATTCAAGTGAGGAAGAGGGAAGGTTTGAGATTTTTGTTGAGACATGGAGAGGAGGAATGGGAAGAAGTTTGACTGGGGGTGAGAGTTGAGGATGACAGTGTTGATTGGGAGTTTGGAATCTGGGAAGTTGATGTTGGTTGGGACTAGGAGATGAGTTCGGATAATTGCCAATAAGGCAGTCAGTTTGAAAAGTTTGAAGTGGAAAAGTTAGTTTGTAATGGCAACGGTGGCCAAGTCAGTCGGAAAATTCCAAGCGGAAGCGTTCATAATGGCAACGGTGGCCAAGTCAGTCAGAAGGGGTCCAAGCGGAAAAGTCAGTTTGTAATGGCAACGGTGGCCAAGTCAGTCGGAAGATCCAAGAGGAAAAGTTGAGATGAGTTGCTTAGTTGAGTAATGAACCAGTCTTAAGTCAGTCGAATTGACAGATTAGTCAATTCCGGCGGTCAGTCACGCCGGTCCGTCACGCTTTGGATGTAGTCAAGTCCGGCAGTCAGTCATGCCGATCCGCCACGTTCAAGAGTAGTCAAGTTAAGTTGAGGCGGGAGTACGGTTAAGCTGATGGAGGTTGGCGCAGGAAAGATGGTGTGTGGGGAGGAAGGGAGTCAGGGAAGTTGTTGGCGAGTTGGGAGAGTCATTGAGGAGTCAAGGGAGTCGTCGGGGAGTTGAGGGAGTCTTTGGGGGGTCTAGGGAATTGTCAGAATGGGTAGGAAATCGTCGGGAGGCTGGGGGAGTCTTCGGGAGACTGGAGGAGTCTTCGGGAGGCTGGGGAAGTCTTCGGGAGACTGGGGAAGTCTTCAGGAGACTGGGGAAGTCTTCGGGGGTCAGAGGGGCAGTAGAGAGGTCGGAGGAGCAGCAGAGAGGTCGGAGGGGCAGTAGAGAGGTTGGCGGGCAGGAGAGTCATCAGCGGGGAAGGAGAGTCATCGGCGGGGAAGGAGAGTCATCGGCGGGGAAGGAGAGTCATCGGCGGGGAAGGAGAGTCATCGGCGGGGAAGGAGAGTCATCGGCGGGGAAGGAGAGTCATCGGCGGGGAAGGAGAGTCATCGGCGGGAAAGGAACTTGTCAGCTGAGTAGAGAGCTCGTCGGCAGCGTAGGGAGTTCGTCGAGAGGCAAGGATAGTCAGTATTTGAGAACGCCAGATGAGTCTTCAGGGACGCCCGGGAGGTCTTTGGCGTGTCTAGGAAGTCGTCGGAGAGGCACCAAGGTCGCCGGAGAGGCCTGGAGGTCCTCGGGAAGGCAAGGTAATCATTGGGAAGCTTGGGGAGTCTTCCAGAGGAGAGGAGTCGTTGGCGGGTCAGGGAAGTCGTCCCAGGGCTAAGGAAGTCGTCAACAAAGGACTGGTGCCGTCAGGGAGGCGATGGCGTCAAGGGCAGGTTGGGGTATGCCTTAGGCTGGGAGGTTATAGGGCAGTCTTAGTGAAGTTTGGCAAAGGATGGGTGTAGGAGTTGGGTTGACAAAGCAAGTTGACCAGAAGGGGCCAGGCATTGTTGGCAGCTCGGAGGGGTCGTCAGGAGGCTAGCAAGTTGTCAGGAGTCGTCGCCATCCGCCTGGGGGCCAGGGAGCTAAATAGGTCAGGTGCTTCGAGATCGGTCGGACAGTAGTCAGGTTGGAGAGCCGTCCGTGAGGCTAGGGGAGTCGTAGGCTTTTCAGGAAATTCGCCGGGAGGCGTTGAAGTTGTGGGGAAGGTCAGGGCCTTTTGGTGGAGGGAAGGAGATCGTCGCGAGTCGTGAGAGTCATCCAGGAGTGCACACCTCTTACAGGAGGCGAGAGGGTCGTCGACTAGAGGGTAGGAAGTCTTTGGGGCTAGCAAGTCGCCCGAGAGGTCCATGGCATCGTCGGGCCTGAAAGTTGTTGGTCAGAGCACAGTCTCAGGAATGGAGGGGCCAGCGACAAGCAAAAACTAGCAAGCGGCCGGGGAAGAAATTGAGATGTTGACGAGGTGGATTGGAGAAAAATTGAGGCTGCGCGACAACAAGTTTGAGCGAGGTGATTACGCTGTTGAGTACAGCAGCGTCCACTGGGTGGATTGAGGTGACTGAATATCCAATCTGGCAAGATCGAGTAGTCCGCTTGACGGTGTCTAAGAGAGTGAAGTCGAGAGAAGACCAGGGAGTTTAAGACCGCGTTCCGAGGGAGCCAAGCAAGACAGGAACCAGGGGCCAAGTTGAGACAAATCGGGGAGTATCAGCGCATGAGAGTCAAGTCCGAAGCCAGTGAGCCAAGTTGATGAAGTGAAAAAAGCTCTTAGCATAGAAAAAAAAAGTGTAAGGACTGGAAGTCCTTCACTGAGTGATCAGTGGGGCGGAGGGCCAAAGGCCTGGAGTTCTATGAAAAGAGTGTGGATTTCAAAGGAATGAAGAAGAAAGGGAAACCTAGGTGAAGACCAGCTTGAGGAAAAAGGAGAGAGGAGTCCTTCAAACGGGAGTACAAGATATATCGGGCAACAATATCATGTATAAGCATAAGTACATATGTGTCTAATGAGTTCAGTTTGAGTAAGTTTGAAACCTGAGTGAAACTCTTACAGGCATGTGACAGGAATGATAAAAATTGAAAAAAAAAGCTTTTTCAGTGATTTTTTGGTTGAATGGGGTATCCTATGGAGGCGCTGGACCAACAAAATGGCCAGACTAGCCTTTTTTTGTGAAAAGCTGGTGAATCCACAACAAAAATAGACAAATGAACTGACAAAGTTGCCATTGTTATGCTTTCAGAGCAACAATCTCACTATTTTGGTGTTGCTCTGATGGTTCCTCTGGCCCAAAAAAACAGCCACTGTGGCTCTGAGCCAACATTCCTAGCCAAACATGATGCCTGAGCCAACAAGGGGTCTTGACTTTACTTTATGATAACTGGGCGCTTCCTGTAAAGTAAAGTTGTTTTGATGCCATGCTTTCATTTACTGTTTATAGTAAAGGAACTTTTACCAATGGGCTGATATAGTAAAGAGCCTCATTTGACATTTTTTGACTGTATTCATCTCAATAACTAGACATAAATCTGGGTGTAAATTAGAGATGCAACGAGTAGACCCGGGTACCCGCGGCATGTCCAGGTACCGCCTGTTTTTTCCCCCCAAAACGGACACCCGGACCTGGACCTGGACACACCTGGGCGGCCAGGAGCGGGTACCCAGGTACTTGTGGGAGGTACCCGCGGGTACCTCCCATTAAAAGGAGACTAATAGACTAATGGCCGTTCATTTCATGTGCACTATGTTCAAGCTATTCTTCTACTACCACTACTTCCTTCACCTTCCTCTTCTTCTTTAACATTCTAGCATCCCTGACCCCTTCATTCCACCGATTCAGGACACCCAATGGTATTTTACCATTCTTAGAATAAAACGCTACTGTCATTCCTCTGCTCACCGATACCCCACTAAGCCAATGCTGCTTTACCGTGACATAGCTTTGACCAAAACTAAACGCTCGCTCAAAGTCAACTGATGTAGCTAAATGAAACAGACGGTTGGAGTGAGTGAGCAAAAAAAAAAAAAGGGAATTTAGAAAGAAAAAAAAGACCAACCTGGACAGCTCAATATATCCAGAGCCATATTCAAAAGTCCTCCATATTTGTTTCCTCTCACCTTCTGCTTTAGCCACCACTCCACGGCGTTGACTGGATTGGTTTCATCCAAGATGATGTCCCCTGAGAGCCAAACATCTATTGGGTCCAATGGTGAATTAACCACACGCGCGGCCAATGCTGCACCAAGTTGAGAGATGAAACCCATCTGAGGCTGAAAAGGGAGTCAGCCCCATCTAGCCCACAAGCAAAGAAATTGGCTTACTTTAGCTTTAGAAACCTCTGGTCTTGAGGATGTATCTTCTTCCGGTTTATACTTGCTAACCCACATCTCTCAAGTAAGCCTGATTGCCTTGTTGATCCATTCTTGGCTCCATCCTGCAACTTTAAAATACTGATCTTTAAACAAGGGATGTAGGACTGAGGGAAATAGCATCAGTTTGAGAATCAATCCGAATAGAATGCAAAGATTTCAAAGTAACTTACTCATGGCTATTTGGTACAGAGGGGAGCAGTCAGTTAGGGTGTAGTACTTATTTGTAAGCTTTAGACCAGCACGGAAAGCATTCCTCAAAGCGGGGGGGAACACCTTCTCAGATATGATGGTCAACAGATGCTTGGCAATCTGATTGATAAACACTACCACATGCTATAATCAAGCCAAACCGCCGGTTGATACTTGAAGTGTTATCTTAAGAAAGAGCTGTAGGAAAGCTGACAGGTCTTTAGCCAACTTGATGTTGGTGTTGTTGATTTGGGACACTCTAGGAATACCGTACTTTTTATCTTGCTGCCATTCCAAACTGAAGAGATAGGTCAGAAAAGGCACTTGCTGATGTATATAAACTACTTGCCATACATTGCAGAGTAACACCTAACAATCCCATTGAGCTGCAATAGGGTTGAATTCTATCTTGTACTGACATCCCGTTTGATATTGTGAGGTTTTCCGCACAAATTCTTCTCACATAATTCAACAAATAGTCCTTTTGAGTTGGGGGATTGGTTAAGTTTTTGTGCGATCAATCGGAACTGAAATATACACTTAAATTAGTGTCAAACAGCAGTCCACAACAAGAAGCGCAATCACACAGAACTGACCTTTGAAAGCATTTGCTGACAGATCTTTGAGGTGTATTGATCATCCTTGTCCTCCTCACTTAGATCATCAATGTCATTAAAGTCCAAATCATCCTTGTCCGCAGCTTTTTCCACAAACCCATGACCATCTTCTAAGCTTCCTTCTTTGCCTCCTGAGTTAGATAGCTCTTGGCCTCTGCTGTAACTGAGGGAGAGAGCAAAAACGTTAGCCGAATGATGCAAATTGAAAGAGAGAAAAATCACTTACAGCTGAATCTGCTTGTCAGCATCTTCTTCCGCTTCATCCAAGTCATTGTTGGAGATATCAGACACATCTTTGCATCAATCATCCAGCGCTCCTTTCCCATGGCTACTCTGCTTCTTGGGTCCAAATTGTCGTAGAAGTGCTTTGACTATTAGGTTCAGTACGTGTGCAAAACAGCGGATCCAATGGGCCTCCCCCTTGAAGTTTGGCCACTTGAGTTTTTTTAATTCTTTGATCATTACCATGTTGTTAGAAGCGTTATCAGAAACTATACCATATATCTGGATCATAAATCTGTCAGTTTTGATCAATGTAAAGTAGCACCAATGGAAATAACATACCTTGTTTTGAATGTCAAACTTTTCAACTATTAATTGGAGTGTTTCGGCCAAGTACTCCCTGGTGTGGCTCTGAGATAAATTGACAAAGTCAAGGGGCAGAGCTTCAAACTTATGATCCCCAGCACCCCCAATGCGAAGTCGGTATACAACTACTCCTAGAATATCGTAGCCGTTTGGAGATTGCCAAGTGTCCACACCAAGATAAAGCGCTCCAGTATGACTCTGAAGAGTACAAAGAGAGCGCAAAAATTAAAAGTAAGCTTAGCAACAAAGAATGAATTAATAAGAGAGATCAGGGATGATTAACCATCAGATCTGATCTCAAGCTTTCCTGAATGGCGGTGTGGAACTACTCAAGGGGGAGAATAGAGCTTGGAAGGGAAATGGATAGCAACACTAGTACTAATGTAAGCTATGCAAGGGTGCTGATGAGGCTGCCTTCCTGACTAATGCTGAGGGGATGAGAGTAACACTAAGAAAAAGAAGAAAAAGGTGTGGCTGATTTCTGCTTGATCTTAGGAGCTAGTACTATGAGCTTTAACTACTGACTACTGAGGGTAAGAGAGTTGGAGGAGTGATGAGAGTGGGGAATGCAATGGCAAGGTTTAATGGCAAGGGGTTGATGAGAATGGGCACTTATAATTTCTGTATCTAAAATTATCTATAAATTCTGCATAAGGTACAAGTGAGGGGGGAAAGACAGTTCTTATATGAAGGAAGGATGAGCACAGACAATAAGGAGTTCTGGCTATGAGAATGAAGGTTGTACAAATGAGGAAGAGTGATGTGAACATAGTAACAGTATGTAATGATGAGCAATGCTGAAAGGGGAATGCTGGTTATGGGAATAAAAGAATGTACTAATGGGGAAGAGTGATGAGAACATAGTAACTACTTGTAATGATGAGCACTACTGAAAGAGGTAAGCACAGATCCAATGATGTAATGTGTACAATAGGCATAGTACATAATGAGAAATGTATGTAAAGGGTTTAGTATGTGAGAATAAATATGTAAAAGGAATTTACTGTAATGATTCAAGTAGGTTACTAATGAAATGAGTATTGTAACTAATGAAGAATGTAGGTTGTCTGTAAGTCTTATATCCTTATATAACTACTGAACCATTGAAGGTAAGGGGGTACTATGTATGAGTGACTATAGGTGAAATTTGGCGTAGAATCTGAATATGCAATAATAATGAAGTATTTGTGAAGGGTTATGGGGGAAATGGGAAATGTAATGATGAATGTATGTAAAGAAAAGCAATAAAATACTACTTATGGTTTGGAATGGAGCACCACAG
The DNA here is from genome assembly GCF_026914185.1 of Puccinia triticina. Taxonomy (NCBI): domain Eukaryota; kingdom Fungi; phylum Basidiomycota; class Pucciniomycetes; order Pucciniales; family Pucciniaceae; genus Puccinia; species Puccinia triticina. The sequence continues at coordinate 4,133,804 of NC_070573.1, forward strand.
CGGTGTATAGTTGATTTATTGACTTGGATACCAATTGCCGGTTAGGTAGGTTCTTGAGGACTGTTGGGTGTAAGAGGCTCTTCAAGCTTGGATCTTCAAATACAGAAAATGGATGTGCTGAATCGGCACACCAAATCGCACACATTTGTGTGACCTATTGAGGGGTGGGACGTTATCATCTCTGGTGGTTGGGGAACATATTGGATAAAATCTTACCTCACGCGAGTAAATCTTGCCAGTTCCTGTGATGTCAAGGGATGCAAGACTGTGACTGCCATCACCCTGGCTCTGGCGCTTGATGCAAGAGGCTGCATGTTTGAGGAGGTTGCTGCACAACGAGTCGGTTGTTGGCCAATTGATTTTTGTTCCACAGCTGTTATATCCAACCAAACAAATGTTAGCTAATCAGGATTCAGGCACATTGAAGCTGTCATAATAAACTAAAACTCACGTCTTACACGGATATGCAATCATTTGGCAACCATTCTTATCAAGCTGTAGTGATAGCTCAGGTGTGTTGTAAGATGTGTAACTAGAACTCACAGCTGTCTTGGCAATCCTTTGGGCTTGCACTGTGATGTTTGGAATGTCAGCAGGGTGGAATAGGACAGCTAAAAAATTGGGAGGAGGGCTTACTTAGTTCTTCCTGATCGGTCAGCCTTGTGACCTGGCTTCCACTTTCTTCATTTTGTTGTTGATCATCTTGAGTGGCTGAAGGGGCAGAACTGGGGAGAGGGGAGGCTGTTCGGACCTTCTTGAGCGGACGGCAACGCATCGAGGGCAAGAGCTGGGTTGGATTTTGGTGAATCTGGATATCCAGGTCTTGGACTTGGCTGGAGGATATGTAATACACCGGGGCGGGGGGTTGCACGGCGGGTACCCGCGGATATACCCGGGTGTCACCAAAAAATCACTGGAAAAACTGGCACCCAGGCTGTACTTGGCACCTGCGGCGCGGGTACCCGCCACCTTGATGAGTACCCGCCAGCAGGTGCCGGGTACCCGTTTTGCATCTCTAGTGTAAATTTAATTTTACCCCTGTTTATCAAAATAAAAAGGGTTAAAACAGGGTTTGAATGCCTGAATGTGGTGATAAATGGTCTTTGGAAAGCTCTGCCCAATAGTAAAACATAAATTCCTCTACCTGATACTGTACCAGTGAAAAATAGAAAAAAATGGGGATGTTATAGCAAAGAAAGATTCTTTACTGATCCTGGAACTATTGGTTATAGCATTTACCCAAAATAATCTACAATATCTTTACTTTACCAATAACCGTAAAGGAAAGACTCATTGTTGCCTGAGCCAACATTCCTAGCCAAATATGAGTTCTGGTCAGTCATGTTTCATGTTTTGACTAGCCATATTTCATTGCTTCTGCCTCCAGCATCCAACAAACATGTGGGATCAGTATCAGTGTATATAATGCATCATACCAGTATTCAAACACGTGTCAGTTTCTAGGTTTGGTTATACATCCTGTGATAGTACAAGTTGCTCACCAGGCAGGAGAGCAGCCTGATTCAGTCTATATATATGCACCTCTTCTACTCCAGCTGCCCCATTATTTTTGGCAAATTCTCTATCACTCAACAGGTTGGTTAGGTGCCCTGAAGAGTTGGTCAAGCCATTACATACCACCTTTTGCACTCTATCATGCACCTCTCTGGCCTTTTTGTGATAATGTGATTTGAGGCACTTGATTATTCTGGCATTGAGCAGCTGAACGTGACTGGTACAATCTGGTGCAAAGAGTTCAATTCTAATGTTAGACACACCAGCTTCTGGTAGTTCTCAAAATCTGTCAAAAGCTTGTAGGAAGTAGTGCCAGGAAAAAACAATGATCACTTGCCTACAAGTGACATGAAATAGTTCAAATGCCCCTTTGTACTTTGCTGTGTCACCTGCAGACAAGCAATCATTGATTTTTCCTGGTGTATAGTGTTCATTTGATTGGTAGCATGGGGTTTTGGCTTGGTGGAAATTGGTGCTTTTGGTGATAGTTTCCAAAAAAAACCAGAAATAAAATTCCAATCTTGGGGCCTCAGACCCTTTTTGGTGATGATTGTATACTTGGTCTCAAAATTCTCATGGGAAAAGTTAGAGAATGCCAAAACAGACCCAGGTACCATTTACACCGCCAGCACCTGCGCAGTTTTTGCCAAAAATGGGCACCCGGCACCGCCTGGCGGGGGGTACCACAGGTCTTTTAGGCGGGTATCACGGGTCTTTTAGACGGGTACCAGCAGTACCCGTGCGGATTTTTTCATCAAAAAGTTCATCAAGGGGTGTCCTTGATGACCTGAATGGATGTGTCATCAAGAGTAAACAGGTTGGGAATCAAGGGGAGGACCTCTCAATGAACAACCTGTTCTGGTCATTAAACAGGTTGGTCATGGTCATTGAGGGTACTCCCCCAATGACCAGCACACACTTGTCTTCAAGGGGAGCTGTTACTCCCTCAATGATTGCACCAGGACAGTCCTCAATGACTGGTCTATTTTCAGTGGCAGCTCAAAGCACGCCGGGGTTGGGGGTTACCTGATTAACCCAGCAGGGGGAAAGCGGTACTTGGGGGCAGTACCTGGGTACTGCACCGCTTTTTCCAACGATGCATCTATTACGCTACAGTCAGCATGTAATACCCTAATTTAGCGGTTTTTTAGCGCTGCTAAGCTAAACTAAATTGTAGCAGACGGACTATTACAATTACAGCTAACTCAGATTGGGCAAAAAAGTGCAATTTTTGCTATGAATTACAGCTAATTTAGCGTAGCGCGCCGCTAATTAGCTGTAATTTAGCGTTAGCGGTTTTTAGAGGGTTGGTATTACGCTAAAATTACAGCCCCAGATTATTAGCAACAAGCGCTACAATTTAGTTTTAGCAGTGATAATTAAATTTAGTGTAATAGATGCATTGTTGCTTTTTCCAAAAACATGGGCACCTGGCGGGTGCTGGTGGTACCCGCCTGGCGGGTGCTGGGTACTGGTTGACATTCTCTAGGAAAAGTAGGCCTTTACAGAGGTGGTGTTTTCCAGGTTAGTATGTACTAAAATTTGGTGCACCCTGATGTGGGGAGACGCCTGTGCAAGGCTATGTGCCCCTAGGCAAGTATGCCCTGTTGTGGGTTTGACTGTATAGTGCAGATAGACAATTGTACGCTCCACACCATGGTTGGACCATAGGACCTCAACCAACCACCTTCAAGTCCCTAGTATTGGCAACACAGTCCAAAACAGTCTCCTAAGCACAAACATGAAAAAATAAACACAAAAATGAAGATTGTGTATTTTCCAAAAACCAAACAAGAAAACCAAAAACTGCAATGTTTTTCTCAAAAAGAATGAAGGTTGAGGAATAATAGCGTAAGATCTGAAAGTAAAAACGTAGAAAAAAAATGATTCTATGTGGTTTCAAAGATGTGTGGAGTGAGTCATTGACCAGCAGAGCTGGCATTCTGGCACGGTCATGCCCCCATTTCGACTGCTGATTGTCCACCCCCCACGCTAACCATTTTTTGGGCCACATTTTTTCATTTATTGTCATTCTTTTCATGTTCCATTCTTGTCTTCTGTTCACAAAAAAAAAAATATATATATATATGAAAAATCACAGCCTTGTTTTTTTGTTGTTTTGTATGTATCTTTGGAAGCCTATTTTGACCAAGCGCACCTGGAGGAGTGACTTGGAGTGGGGGGAGAGGTTCAAGAGCCCAAAACAGTGTGGGGGATTAGAGATGGCAAACAGGTACCTGGCACCCGCCGGCGGGTACTCATCAGGGTCGCAGGTACCGCCGCCGCGGGTGCCAAGTACGGGTGTTGGTTTTTGTGTGATTTTTAGGCGGGTACCCAGGTACCGCCGCTTGATACCCGCCAACACTGCTACCTCTTTTCCGCTGTGTATGTCCCCGACCCCCTTCTGGACTTGTCTCCTGCAAGTCCTGTGTGATATCCCCGGCTGCAGCACCACCAGCTTGCCGAGAGGGATTGGGGATTCCTCTTGGCAAGCAGGCATACACACACCAGCCCGCCAAGAGGGATTCCTCTTGGCGAGCAGGTATGCACACACCAGCTTGCCAAGAGTTTGGAGAGCTGGTGTACACACACCAGCTCGCCAAGAGGGATTCCTCTTGGCAAGCACTGGTATACACACACCAGCTTGCCAAGAGGGATTCCTCTTGGCAAGCACTGGTATACACCCACCAGCTCGCCAAGAGGAATGCCTCTTGGCGAGCTGGTGCGTGTATACCAGTGCTTACCGAGAGAAATCTCTCTCGGCAAGCGGGTATCAATCCTCTCTCGGCGGCAGGTATCCTGATACCAGCTTGCAGAAGCCCAAGAGGGATCCCTGAGAGGGATCCCTCTTGGCGAGCAGGCACATATCTACACAAAACAACTTGGCGGGTACCGCCGGTACCTGCCAGAAAGACCCGGGTACTGCTGCCGCGGGTGCCAAGTACGGGTATGGGTATCTGTTTTGGGCCAAAAAAGCAGGCGGTACCCGGACACGCAGCGGGTATCCGGGTACCCATTGCCGTCTCTATGGGGGGTACACCTGTCTACCCACTGTACTGTGCCGTCTAATTTTCTCTCTTTGGTCTGAACAACACCAACGATTCAAGGTGTCCAAAGTTGAGATCATAAGATTTTCACTACATAGAATCATAACATCATAAAACTTTCAAGCAATGGTTTCACGTGTACCATTCTAGAAATGGTGCTGTAAGTTGAGTGTTTGGGTGGTGCCTATTTTTTTCAGCTGCTCAGGATTTTATGATTTTATGGTGTTATGATGTTATCCAAGTCAACTTTGAACACCTTAATTCCAAGCTCAAGTTCACCCACTCACACTCACACTCACACACACTCACTCACTCGCACACACAGACACAGACACACAAACACACACACACACACACAGACACAACACAGCCGCTGCGCCCGTCGCGGCCCAGCAACCGGGCCCCTAGTGCAGAGCAGCGAGCAAGAGCCGTGTGCAGCGCGCAAACGAGGGCCAAGCGGGGGCGTGCAGAGCGGAAGAAAGAGCGAGACACACAGCCGGAGGAATACACGCCGAGAGGAGAGAGATGGGGGAGGGGGCGGGGGCGGGCGGAGGCTACGCCGGGGTGGGCGTGTGCTGGGCGCGGCGGGCATCGGCGACGGCGTTCCTAAGTCTGCAAGAGAGACGATCAGGCGGGGCTCGTGCACAGGAAGAGAGGGGGGAGAGGGACGGACTGCCACAGCATCATGTCGCTCCACAGGACGCTTCCCGGGACGGCCTTGGGATGGACGGGGTCGCGGAAGTGGTTCTCGAAGCCGAGCATCTTGCGGCCTGTGCGGGACGGGAGGGGTGCGTGAGTGGAGAGGAGCAGAAGAAGAGGAGAGAGATCGGGACGGACCCCAGGAGTCGAGGCGGAGGCGGGCGGCGAGGGCGGGGTCGGGGGCGGCGGGGTCGGCCTGGATGTGGCGGACGATAGAGGCGGCGAATTGGTCGAGCTGCTCGACCCTGGAGTAGGGCGCGACGGAGTGTCTGCGGGTGTGGTGGAGGGAGCGCCAGAGGATGGGGGTGTGAGGGGCGGGGAAGGCGGCGTGGACGGCGGCGAGGAGGGCGAGCATGCGCTCCTTCCACCAGCCGAGCCGGGCCCGGCTGAGGGGCGCATAGACCAGCTCGCTGGTGTCGTCCAGCGCCACCCCCGCCGTCCGCCCGTCCTCCTCCGACCATTGCCGGAGGTCCCACAGCCCCGAGTTCAGCTCGAGCAGGTCGGGCGCCATGATCCCCGGCTGGCCGCGCGCCCGGGCCAGGTTCGCCAGCAGCGGCCGCAGCGTGTGCGTCAGCTTGTCCTCGAACTTCGCAGGCGTGATGTCTGTGCCCCCGTCCCCGTCAGCTCTCTCTCTCTCTCGCCTCTCCCGCGGAAAGCACAGACAGGGACGCACACCAGTCTTGGTCCGCATAGAACGCGCCCCCGGCGTACGGCTCGAGCCCGAAGGTGAACAGCGTGACGATCCGGAAGCCGTAGCTCGGCACCTCGCAGACCCAGGGACTGGTGCGGATGTTATCCCTGGAGTGGCTTGTCAACAAAAAACGGAAGAAGAAGGGAGAGAGGGAGAGAGACGGACCGGTCGGCCCATTCGAGATGGTGGTCGCGGTAGAGCTGGCGCTTGTCGGCGGGCCAGTCGGGCGGGACGGCGTCGGGATGGAGGGGGTCGAAGAGGTAGCGGGGGGGCTTGAGGTCGGGGGTGTCGTTGGAGACGAAGAAGGAGCGGGAGGGGGTGGAGGAGTTGGACGGGCTGGGAGTGAAGCCGTTCTCGGAGAGCGGATGGAAGGGGGGGTCGGTGGAGGCGGAGAGGATGTCGCAGAAGTCGCGGGCGTGGAAGCTGTGTGGACGGGGGCTCTGGTCAGTGCCGGGCAGAGAGAGAAAGAGAAAGAGAGAGGGGGGTGCAGACCGTTCGATGGAGTCGCCGAGGAGGACGACGGTCCTGTTGACGAGCCAGGGCAGGGCGAACTTGGCGGGGGCGTCGAGGGGCGGACGGGCGTGGGGGTTCTGGATGTAGAAGTGCTGGAGGTCGTTGCGGAGCGGGGTGAGGAGGGAGGCGGGCGGGCAGCGCGGGTCGAAGGGCGTCCAGAGGTTGCGGAGGATGTCGGCGGGGTCGGTGTCGAGCCAGCCGGGCATCCTGAACGGGTCGCACTCAGCCGGGTCGGCCTCGTCGGGCAGCTGCTCGAGGCGGGGCGCCAGGGGCCGCGGGGCGGCGGAGGCCAGCCAGAGGGCGAGCAGGGCGCCGAGGGCGAGGGCGAGGGTGGCGAGGAGCCATGGCCGGGGGGTCGTCCTGGTGGTTGGTTGTCGGTCTGGGTGGGGGTGTGGCTGGGTGGTGAGGGGGATGTAGCTGGCTGGGGGGTTCCTGGTTTTCGGGAGCAGCCGCCAGAGGAGAGCGAGTCGCTGCATCGTCGGACTCGGACTCGCACTCGCACTGGCACGCAGGGAAAACCCACAAAAACCGACCCAGAACCACCCCGAAACATGGCGCGCGCCCCCAGGACGAGCCGAGCCAGCCAGCTCGACGCCGCCCTCCTCGACGACGAGCTCGCCCAGATGCTCGAGGCGCCGCTGACGGCCCGGCTGGCGACGCTGGCCGGCGGGCGCTGGCGGCCCGAGCTCACGGCGGCCGTCCGGCTGGCCGTCGTCGGCCTCGGCCTGGCGCCCCGCCGCGCCCGGACGAGCAGCTACGGCGCCCGGCTGGCCGGCCTCCAGTGGCTCGACCGGCACACCCTCCGCCGTCAGTCTCCTCTCTTCTTCTCCCCAAAAAACCACACAGCCCAACTGACGTCCCCCCACAGCACTGCACCCCACCCGGGCCGCCCTCTACGCCTTCCTCGCCGTCGTCCCCGCCTACATCCATGCCCGCATCCGCGACCACATGCTCAGCGGAGGCTGGCCCGACGGCCCCAGAGCATCCACCTGGCCCGCCATCCTGGCCAGCCGCCACCGCCGCCGCACGCTCTGGGAGCTCGTCGAGCGGCTCGACCTCCTCCGAAGCGCCCTCCAGCTCGCCACCCTCCTCCGCTTCCTCCACAACCCCCGCCACCCCCGCGCCCTCCTCGACCGCATCCTCAACATCTCCCTCCGGCCCCTCGACGCCCAGCCCAGCCGGACCGTCGCCTTCGACTTCCTCCACCGCCAGATCGTCTGGCAGGCCCTCACCGTCTCAGTCCCCTCTCCCTCCCTCCCTCTTCCTCTTCAACAACGGCTGACGACTCTGGCTGTCTCTTTCTCCAGGACTTCATCCTCTTCATCCTCCCGCTCATCGACCTACGCCGGCTGCGGCTGCGGCTGCGCTCGCTGACCAGCCGTCTCCATGCGGCCCCAACGACGATCCCGACAACGACGAAGAGGGGGGAGCTGTCGGCGGAGCAGTGTCCGATGTGTGTCGGGCGCCGGCTGGCCCAGAAGTCCTCCCTGGTCGCCGACCCCGCCGACCCGCGCCCCACCCCCCCGGGCGGGCCCGACGCCGCGCTCAAGATCGCCTACCAGGTCGACTGCTGCAACGGCCTCTACTGCTACGCCTGTCTGCTCCCCGACATCCTCCGCTGGAGAGACGAGCACCTCGACGAGCCCTGGACCTGTTGGCGGTGCGCGCGCTCGCCCAGCAAGATCCACAGATGGAACGGCACTTAGACCCCATCACATCATACTGTTACTATTATTATTACGCTCCAAAACCATAGAAGACATCCCTGCCCCTCTAAACAGCATACTCCAAGCAATGTATCTGTGTATAAACGACAACGATGTTTTTGGGGTTGGTTTGCTCGAGACGAACACTAAAGAAAGAAAGAAAGACTACAACAGTACAGAAACATATCCCGCCCAGCATGGATAAATAGACAAGAAGTACAGGGGGGGCGGGGAAGCAAGGAAGAGGAGCCTGGGTGGCCGGAATTTTTGGGGGTATTTTTTGGTATGGTGGACTATGTGGGGCATATGGGAGAGCGGGCGAGGGAGGGCGGGTTTTGGGGGGCAAGAAGCCCTCGACGGAGGGGGCTCAGAAGGACTGGAAGAGGTGCTGAGGAGGAGACGGGGAGGGGGGCGGAGGTCAGCAGGAGGTACGGGGAAGAAGAGGGCGAGAGGGAGAGACGTACACGGAACGGGTCCTCGGGGGCCAGCGGGGGCGAGGAGAAGGGGTGGTAGGAGGGGAGGGTGGGGGATGGCGAGTCTCGCTTGTACTTGTCGAGCCGGCTGGGGAAGGCTTGGGGCGGGCTGGGCAGGAAGCCGGGGAGGTCGTCCATCAGGACGTGCGGGTATCGGTCGAAGTTGGACGAGTCTCCCGGCTGGGAGACTTTGGGCAGAATCGGGGCCTGCCAAAAACAAAAAAAAAGGAAAACTGTTAGAGGTGACGAGAGGACACGGGGGAGGGGGGGACGCAACGGGGATGGCTTGCAGGGCCAGCAGGGCCCAGTCGACGCCGCGGAACCACGGGTGGGCCTTGATGTCGTGGATGCCGCCTTTGAGGTTGCCGAGTCTTTTGGAGCGGTCGACGACGAGCAGACGGGAGATGAGGTCGATGGAGGCGGGGTCGAAGGCGGCGGCGGAGGGGGAGAAGTGGAGGCTGCACTGGAGGATCTTCTCGTAGATGGCGAAGGGCCCGGCGGCGAGGGAGGCGTCGGGGTTGAAGAAGGGCGGGTGGCCGGCGAGCATCTCGTAGATGAGCACGCCGAAGGCCCACCAATCCGCCGGCTTGCCATGCCCTTTGGACTGGATGATCTCCGGCGCGAGGTATTCGGGCGTCCCGCAGAGCGTCCAGGTCCGGTCGGGCACCCGCTTCGCGAAGCCGAAGTCCGTCAGCTTCAGGTAGCCGTTCGTCCCCAGTAGCAGGTTCTCCGGCTTCAGGTCCCGGTAGATGATGTCCAGCTCGTGCAGCCCCTCGAAGGCGAGCACGACGTTGGCGGCATAGAACCGGGCGACGTCGGCGCCGAACCGGCCGGCGCGCCGCAGGTGGCTGAACAGCTCGCCGCCCGACACGAACTCTTGCAGCATGTAGAGGTTCTTGTGGTCCTGGAAGGTGCACATGAGGCTGACGAAGAACTGGCTCAGCCGGCAGCCCGCCCGGCTGGAGACGAGCGCCAGCAGGTCTTTCTCCGAGTTGACGTGCTCGACTTGCTTCAGCCGGACCACCTGGGCCTTGGCGAGCACCTTGATGGCGTAGTATCCCTGCTGCTGCTGCTCCTCTGTCGCCGGTCGACGGTGGTCGGGGGGCGGGAGCGGACGGTCGAGTCTGACCAGCAGGACCTTGCCGAACGTGCCCGTGCCCAGGGTGCAGACCACGCGGAAGTCCCGGAGCGAGAGGCCGAACTGTTTGCCCTGGCAGAACACATGCTGCTGTTGGCTCGGGTGGTCGGCGGGGTAGAGGGACGGTGGCGGGGGGTAGGCGGGCGAGTCGAGGTGGGGGCTGGGATGGAGGCGGAGGGGGGCTGGCAGGTGGTGGGTGTGGTGGTGGGTGTGGTGGTGGTGGTGGTGTTGCTGGCTGGTGGTGTTGAGGGTGTGGCTGGTGGTGGTGGTGGTGGTGGTGTGGGGGTTGTTGTTCCGGATGAGGTTCGACCACAGCTTCGACTCCAGTCTGCTTGGGGCGGAGAGGATGGGGGCGATGAGTTCTTCCTGGAGGGCGCCGGCCTGTCTGAGGGGCGGGGGGATCCTGATCGACGCGGGGCCGAAGCGTGCAGACTGGGCGGAGTGGATGGCGGGGGGGCCGATGCGCTGGGCGGGGGGGCGGACGAGCAGCGGGTGCTGCTGGTGGTAGTGCTGCTTGAGGGGATGGCCCGGGGGCGGAGAGGGGTCGGCTGAGGAGGCCGGCGAGGGCAGCTCGAGACTGTCGAAGATCGTCGAGGCCGACAGGGGCGATGGCGGCAGCTGGTAGTAGTTCGGCGGCGGCGGCTGCTGGTTGAACGCAAACGAGCTCAGTTTGTTCGGCGCCATCTCCGACCCAAAAAAAAAAAAAAAAGAAAAACGGCCAAGAAAGGGAGAAAGGAAGAACTATTTATAGAAAGGGGAGTGATCGGAAGAGAGACAGCTACATAACCCGGCTTACGTAATCAAACAGGCCCCTTGCCCCTGCTGCGCCCGGATCAGCAGCTGTACATATGTATTTACATACAGCCCCCATGCATGCATACACATAGTGTGTGCATACATTTGAAGGCAGAGGCACATCTCCACCGCCGTCCCTGTTCGGGTGCCTATGCAACCGCGGGTCCCAAAACCACAGCCACCGCAGGCCCTATGCAGGGCCCTCAAATAGAGACAACGGTCAAAAGTCCCTATCAAGACAACTTGGACATGCATGCAACCCAATGGGCCCTATTGCACTGTCCCATGTGAAACCTTCCCGCCTCAAAAGGTGTCACACATTTCCACGCACACCACAATGGAGAACAAGAATCCACGCGGGCCCTACGTATATGGGTTTTTGCAATGGTGGAATGGTATGGTATTGTTTTTGAGTCCAATACATGTGTATTGTATTGCCAATACATTCCAATACCATACAATACAAGTATATTGCTGGGAGGGGACATTGGATTGAGCACCAATTGCCCAGAAAAGGTATTGGTTTTTTTAGGTACAATACACTGTATCATATCTTTTTTTCAATACAATACATGGTATGGAATTCTGATCTATCAAAAAAACAATACAATACATAGTATTGGCCAATACCAGTCTTGTATTGTATTGTTTCACCATTGGTTTTTGGGTACCTGTTCAAGCCATATAAGGACCACAGTGGAGGTACTCTAAGAGCATCCACATTGGGTGCTAAGTAAAAGAATTCACAAGACTAGGATTTCATTTCTTTGTGTCAGGGTCTGTGCTTCTAGTGAAAACATGTATTTTTGACTAGATTTATGGGCTGGGTAATTTACCTATGAGCAAGCAATAGGCTGCTCTCTGATTAGAAAGAAAAAGAAGAATGAAACTGATGGAAGCAATGGTTCTGATAATTGCACTGAGTCAATCTGAATACCATAGTTTGAACATCAGTTCCTACTCTCATCTCTCAGCTGCTGAGGCTTACACTTGTTTTGCCTTTGGCCTTTATGGTCCAGTTGGTTTGCTTTGGGCAAAACGGTGTAGGAGTGATACGACTTGATCTAAACAACAGAAGTTGTAACACTCATGAGTCTTCTAGTTTCTTTTGCCCAAGCTAGTCTTTGACACTCGCCGTTTTTGTCCGCTTCTCTTTGGGAGGGATTGGTTGAGTTGGTCTTTTCCTTATTGACTTTGTCTACGGGTTTGAGGATGATGTGTTAGCTTTTATTCATCTAGTCCGTTCAGAGGTTGAATCATCAGATAATCACCTTTGGTGTTCACTGATACTCTAGCGCTTAGTGGCTGGGGGCCGGGATTCTCCACAAGCCTGAATTTAGTGTTTGCTGAAGTTGGACCTGCATGCATCAAGAATGATATGTCAGTTTGACAACCTCCTGCAGAACAAGTTTTGGACTGTGAAAGATGGTTTGCTTTGCTTACCATTTTCTGCAGCTGATTGAGATCCCGGCCGCTCACTCAATTTATGAGTTTGAGGCTGTTCACCTAGGCCTGTAATCTCACACTAAGTTGTCCTGGATTAGGGCACTTAGCTTGACCCCACACCCGCATTGCGGAGCTCCGTTTGGCGCTAGTGGGGTATAGATTTAGACCCCCCTAATCCTGGGACTACAGTTGCGCGCGGTGTAGGGACTCTTGTGGGACACTAAATGTTTATTTGGTGAAAATATCCTCTGAGGGGGAAATAAATTGCTAATAGGTTGAAAGGCTATTACAACTTACGGGTGGTTTGAAAGACCTGCCCCTCTAATGGTACTATGCAAATAACTAAGAGTCTTGTAATCAATATTTATAAAGATGTGGCTGATTCCAAGATAGATCTTACTTTTGTATAGTAATCTCTATCAGACCTAGATTCCTCAAATCACTATTCTTGCAGATCTGTTACAACTTCTGATGATGGGGGATAATATAATCCAGTGGGATTAATTATGTAAAATACAATTGTTGTTGATGTTGGGTTGTTGATGAGAAGGTTGGTAATGATCTCTTCCTTAAACAATCTCTTGATAAGGCACTTTAATCAATACTAGAGCTCCTGGTTGCTACTACACTACTACTACTTGTTATAATTGTTGTTGATGAAGTTGGTAATAATCTCTTCCTTAACAATCTCTTGATAAGGCACTTTAATTACTACTAGAGCTCCTGACTACTACTACTACTACTGACTCAAACTTAACACTACCACTACTACTACCACTACCACTAAACTACCACTAAACTACCACTGTAACTAAACTAACCACTGTGACCAAACCTTCCTAGGCTGATGGGGAAAAGATCTGATGAAGGGGGGAAAGAGGCCTCCTTATATATTGAAGGGTGAGGGAATTTAGCTCCAGGGGAACTCCTTGTGAGGGCTATTTTCTTCAGGGGATATCAGTTGCACAGCAAGATATGCATGTGTTGCACTACCTGCCAAACAATGAGGTAATGGATTCTGCAGGAGGGGATATCAGTTGCACAGCAATAATGCATGTGTTGCACTGCCTGCCAAACAATGATGTAATTGATTCTGCAGGAAACTCCTTGAACACCTTATCTTCCTGCATATACTGCACTGCATGATATCATGTGTTGCTAGGTGACCCAAACAACCTTCTGTAACCTACCATATGCCTGCATGTCCAGCTGTTGCCATCTTCCATCCAGAATATTGGGGGTCAAAGCCTCTCCTCCCACCTTGCTCCTTCCTTCCTTCTTCCTCCTCACCTAATTAATACTTCCATCCATATCCCATCATACTGAATCCTAGAACCTTATAAAGTAATATACCACCCTTATAAAGATAATATACCCTTATAAAAGTAGTATACCCTTATAACAATGCCTTACTTGATACACCACACCATCCTCCCTTCCATTCCTGGTTGAGACATGTGCTCCCAATACCTTCCACCTCTTCTATTGATACACCAGACCATCCTACCTAGTCATGGTCCTCCATTCCATCCCTGATCACGCCGTCCATCCTACATAATCCTAGTCTGCCGTTCCATCCGTGATTACGCTATCCATCATCCATCCGTCTGTAATGACTCCATCCCTCCCATGTACACATACACTGCTTGTATTATATATAACTTCCTCCTCTTATAATGAATGATAGCTGTATCTATGCTGTCCCAATACCTCTGCAATGTGCTTTTGGCATTGTCACACCAATGGAGCACCACATCCCCCCCCAACTTAATGCTGTCCACAGCATTCGTGACAAATGCCAAAAGAACCATAGTCAATTATTCACCAAAAGAATTGTCCAACAGTTGTGATTTCCGTTCTTCCCAATCCAATATTTCGAGTCCCGTTTTTGCTGTGTCCAATAGTTATTTTCCTCCTATACCAAAGCGCCAGTTAAAATAAGGTCTTCTAAAATTACTGATTCATCTCCCCTCCCTACAACTAGTCCACTTTCAAGTCCCAAATGTCTAAATTCACCACTACATCTTAACTGTAATCCCTGTTGTTGTTCTGTGACATCCATCCATGATCCAGTATAAGCCAAAAAAAATCCCAATCCTATCTTTCTTCCTCTCCACACCAATGACATTGTTCCAAGGAAAAAGCCAGTTTATTCGGCAAAAGGTTGTTGAAAAGCAGTATTTAATAAGATCCGGCCTATTTCATCCTTCCCTCCTGATACCTGCTCAATCTGATTCTACAAATTTTTCCAGTCCTGATGCCCGCAATTGATGAACCCCGCTAATCCAAAATACTCTTATTTTGCCCTGTTGTTTTGCTTTAAAATTCCAAGTCCTATTCCACCCCATCCATTTCACCCGCTAGTATCTTCAAGGAAGCAACTACTACGCTAATTACATTAGCGGCGCTAATTCTGTAGCGTAGTAGTTGGCCGCTAATGATTTTGGCCGTTAGTTTTAGCTGTAATACAAAGCCGCTAAATCACGCTAACGCTAAATTACAGCTAAATTACAGCTAATTAGCTACCCATTACAGCTAAATTAGCTGTAATTTGCAGCTAAAATTACACTTTTTTCTCAAATACCTGTTAGCTTTAAATGTAATAGATTTTAAGCTACAATCTAGCGTAGCGTAGCGGCCTCAAAAACCGCTAAGTTAGCGCTAATTACGCTAAACGTAATTTAATAGTTGCATCCTTGGTATCTTCCTGTTCCAAACGTCCGTCTGTCCATTTTCCTATCCGTTGAATATCCCAATGATTGTAACCTCTAATGACTGACTAATCTTCATACTAAAAAAAATGTAACTTGTTGTTAAATTGGCCCACCCTATTCCCTCAGCTAAACAAAGGAAACTGTTTGCCTGCCAAATTCTTTCCAATATATTCTATATACTAAGTCTTGAAATATAAAAAATGCTTGAATTTGTATGCCCAAAACTGTCCATAATATTCTGTGGTCCTCCAATTTTGATCTGTAATTCCATATTGCACTTGTTGTTGAATTTCCTGTTCATAGCAGTTTGAATTTCATGCTGAGGGGCCAAATATACGTTTACACATAGCAATTTTATCTCTTGCTGAGGAGACATGAGCAGTTTTGTCTCTTGCTGAGGAGAGAGTAGGCAGTTTTACCTCTTACCAAGGAGGCCTAGGCAGTTTTACCTCTTGCCAAGGAGGCCTAAGCAGTTTTACCTCTTGCCAAGGAGGCCTAGGTAAATGATGAAATCCATGCTCCACTATTGCCTGTCCAAATTTGTGATGTCCTGATATCCTTGCGCGCCATTGCGCGTCGCTTCCTTGAGCTTGCCTCGCTGCAACGCTTCCCTTAGGTTAATTCCGACCGGACCCATTCTTGATTACATAATCTGAACTCGCTTCTCGAGGTGCAATATCATAGTCGAGTCCGATCGTACCGGACCTTGCCGCACTAACCTGCACTAACCCACCTGCTCAACCTATCAACTCCTCACCCCTTTCATCCGCTTCCTTCGCCGCAGGTAAGAACATCATCCTCTATCTCTTACTATTGATATGATTTTAGCATTGCTGATCTGTTTGATTGATGTGTTTGTGTTTTTAAATTCTGATCTTATAGATGCCAACCGCGACTTGTTTAACGCCGGGCCGATTCCAAGGGTTGCTTTGCTGCTCCTCAATCGTGACATTCTCTTCTCCTTGAGATCACCTGACCTGTATAGTTATCAAGACGCTGCCTAGTCCACCGCCGCCGTGCTTTATATCGCTACCGACCACCTAATCTTCGTTTGTCCTGTTTGTTTTACTTGCCCACACGTGCCGTTGCTGACATGAATCTTTTCTCTTTTTCATATCAAAGTCAGTGCCGCTATCAATATTGCAAATGAATCAGCTCCACTGCTATCCGCTCGCCGATCTCCTTGTTTAACTACTCCACCAAATCATATTATCGTATTAGCCTGATCGTCTACTATTCTTGCTAGCTGCGCTGATGATCCCAAGCATCGCGCCATCTTACTATCGCCGTTACTCAGACTGATTCAATCTGTAAGCATCAAGCCCAATCGTCGTACGTATACATCCATTGTCCTTGCCACTCGCCCCCGGCCATTGTACCCGCCGATCTCCGTTCCGTTGTTCCTGTTAGCTCATTGTTGCTCTGTTCATCAATTCTGCGCCTTTCTATGCTACCGACCTGTCTTTTCTACCTCTCACTATCACATGAAACCCCTAAAACAGAAAGAAGCTTGAAATACAACAAACCATCATGATTTCTGGCCCTACTAGCTATTCCCCTACTAAAAACAAACTGAGAATAAGACAATGAATTAACTGAGGAAAGAACAAAATAACTAAGCACGGAAATCCCCACAGTGGGTAATTCTAGGCCCTTCTACTTTTACAAAGTCTAATGTGCAAGCAAACCAAACAAAGAACACATTAATATTTTTATCTTTACTTGTAACTTACATCCCTGATTTTTATGTATTTTTAGCTGTGTCTCTTTGTACAATCAATTATCTTTTTAGAAGAATCTCAGCAACCGCAAGCTAGATGCTCCCATGCCTTCCAAAAAGTGGCATATGATTTCCTGACTAATTCTTGTTGCTCTTGTGTGGCCCACACCAATCCATATAATCTGAATATTCTCCACAATCCTACCATTCTGGATGCTGCTTTTGCTAAGATTTCACCTTTCTCCTTCTCATTAAGAGCATCCCATACCCTGTTGTATTTTCCATCATCTTCCCAGTGTAAATCCTCTTGGTTACCTTTCTGAATCAACCAATGACCTGGCCAGATAAACTCATTCTTCAGATAACCTTCCACCCCATCACCATTCAACAACATAATGAACCCAATTCGTCCGGCCGTATGCCCTGGAAGCTCTGCCCAATACCCGTTCGCCATTGAAGGAAGTGTTTCTGGGTATATTCGTAAAAATTCTTGGGTGGGAAACCCTTGATCTATATAATCCAATCCTAATGCACTGTTCACCTTGTAGTTGCGTATTCGTCCTGATGAAGTATATGTGGGGCAGTCTGTCCAACTGGTATCCCAATTCAGTACTTGGTCCAAGTTTTCCGTTATCCATCCGTCCTCAGGTTCCCCCTTAAGCGCGACTGCTGGAGGTGCCGTAGTACTGCTAGGTTCAAGGTCCCAGGTATTTTTCAGCTCTACCATTTCCACCGGCGTACCAAAATAATATGAAATCTCATCTGAAGGGGTGTTTGGAGGGCACATTGTTTGTTGTAAATCCTCTTTTGGCTCTTTTCTAATAGACCAGGTGGTACACAATTGATTATTCTCTCCACCATTTATCCCCTTATCCGCTCCATTATAGGTTACGCTATCCGCTCCGTTGTTGGTTATGCCGTCTTCTCCGTTGTCCGTCCCGCTCTCCAGTCCGCCGTTGATTAAACTATCCGTTCCTCTGTCTGTTACACTACCCACTTGTCCGTCCGTTCCGCTATCCGCTTGTCCGTCCATTCCGCTATCCGCTCGTCCGTCCGTTCCTGAAGTCTGATACTGGCCCACTTGAATACTATGAGAACATTTATCAGCAATCCTTCTAGGAGGTCCCATCTCCCATCCTGGAACTTCTGGAGCACAGATGGGTATACACAACCTCTCTCCATCCCACAACTCATAACTCAGGATTTCTCCTCGTGACTTGGACAACTCCAGACGTACTTTGTGATCCGCCAAAAATGGTCTTCCCAACACTGTATACACTTTGCCTCAAACAATGAAGAAATTAGCCGCCTTGTTGTCCTCCAGGTCTATATGAAATGGAATAGATTCTGCTAAGCCAACAATGGGTGAAGAATGACCGCCAATACCCGTAATATTCATACTGATTTCCCTGGTGGGCAGTTGTAACTGCAGCGCAACCGTTTCCGGCATAATATTCAGTTCAGCTCCACTATCCACTAATGCCTTAATTTTTCGTCCTTGAATAGTTATGTTCACAAATCCCAACGGGCATGCGTAAGTCAAAGGTGCTGTTGGGTGAATTGGATGTCCTCTACAGTCAAATTCTTCCTCAAAGTCATTCCGGTTGCATCTTCCTGAATTCTGTTGTTGATTCGCCATCTTGACCTCTCCTGCCGGCAGATTATTCAAGTCTTGGAGAAACTTTGGTGCAATTAGCAAGAGTTCCTCCAAGGTGAGTGTGAAACTTTGCTTCAGTATTTTCTTCCTTAATCCCCCCCCAACTTTGACTCTATCCACATTCTTCTCCGTTGATTCTTTTGCTGATTCCTCCTCTTTGCTTTCCGCTTCTTTCTCCGGTAGCCGCTCCTGTTCCTGGTTCTCCTTGCCTTCGCTGCTTCCGTCCTCCGATGTTCCTTCCACCCATGCTCCTGGATAACTTGACCTCCTCTTACGTCCTGCTACTGGCTTTTTGTTGGCTTCTTGATTTGGCGCTGGGGGCTTAGGTATAGCTTCTTTGGGTTTTTCCACTTTCTCCGGTTTGGATTGAGTTGGCTGACTTTCTGTTTCTTTCTCCTTTTCTGCATTTCTAGGTGATCTTCTCAAGCCAAACCCAATCTGAATTTCCTCATCCTCCTCGCCGTAATGCATCTCTGGTGGACTCCACATCTCCCATCGGTTAGTCGAAATCATGGTTGCTGTTGGCTCATGCGATTTCTCCAATCCCGTGTTTCCTGCCGCCATATTAGCTCGTATTTCTGCTCCTTCCCTGCTTAACTCAACCCGCTCCGCGTATCGCCGTACCAGTTCCCGAATAGAATCCCCTGTGTCCGATGGAATTGGTTCCTTGTTGGGATAGTAATAGTTTGGACCTGACTTGAATACTGCCCGCTTGGTTATGTCTTCACTCAGATGTGAGCAAAACATGACTGTATGGTCCATCTCCTTACAATAAAAACACTGAATTGGTGGCCGTGAGAACAGTGGTCCTCCTGGTCCTGCCGGTCTAAATCCTGGTGCTGACTGTCTTGGTGCTGCTAAATGAGGTGGGAAAGGTCTAGAATTTGGGTTAGTATTCAAGTTAGTATTCAAATCCGTACGTAATTTCTTAATTTCCTCCTCCAATGCCTTTACCTTATCATTCCCCGCCTCTGGCTGGGGTTTTGCTTGACCTTCCTTGTTGTTTTCTGGATCCTTGCTGACATTCTTACCTTTTGTAGTACCCACATCCATATCCAATACCGCCAATGATGCCTCCACGTACTCCTTCAACTGTTCCAGCTTAGGTACCAGTGCCTTTCCGTCCTTGGTCTTGCGTAATTTCTTATTATGCGCCATATCACGTGCCACGTCTCGCCGTATCTCCGTTGAAATTGCCTTCCAAAGTGGTTCCCCACTCTCTGTGTTAACGTCCTCGTATCCCATCTTCTTCAAGTATGCCAGTATTTCCTCAAGATCACCTATAAACGACCGGTACTCCTCCTTTGTTTGGATGCCACCCTTGTCTGCATACTTTTCAACCAAGGTGCCTATTGAGCCCTCATTGAATCGCCTTTTTGGTGTTGCCCTTCCCCATTTTCGAATGAGTTCCCTCTTCAGCAACTCCCAATCCCGGCTCTCATGGCCCTCCATGTTCTCAATACATTCACTAATCTTCCGGTCCTTCACCAAGAATGGCAATTGTAAAGCCACATCTTGTCCACCAGCTTTTTGCATTGAAGCTATCTTTTCCACACGCTGAATGAACAACTCCACTTCAGTCCCATCAAAATGTAAGTTCATCTTCTTAGTATCTAGTAAAACACCCTTTTCCTCGTCCACTAACTTGATCTCTGCTCGTGATCTGAACTGACTAGAGTTTGGTGATGATCCAGGTGTTTCCCCCACGCTATCCGTAATTCCTTGAATGGTTGTGTCCATACCCACTGGTCTTGGAGTGAATGGAGTTGAAGTTGCGAATTGGAGTGACGGTCCTTGTTGAACTGGAGTTTCTGGTATAGGTATGTTTTCTGGTGCCTTCTTCTCTGCTAGCCATGCTGCCATCATTTCCTTTAGCTCCTTCATAGCTGCTCGCTGTTCTTGAATAATTGCAGACTGCTCTTGAATTATAGCTGACTGATCTTGAAGTGGTGGATCCATGATGGGTAATCGCTGATATCCAATCAGTTGCTCTTCCAAATCTTCTGACTTCTTCCTGGTGACTTGATCACAGTATTCACTCAGAAATTCTCTCTCTTGCTCGGTCAAATCCCCGTATTCCCACTCCCTGGTGTTGTAATCCAGACTTAGATCCAAATCCCGCCACGTACGCCAAATCCTATCCCTTCGGTCACTTGCTGATGATATCCTATCCTCGTCTTGATCCTCGCCGTCCACTCCTGAAATCCTGTTCTTGCCGTTATCCGTTCCTGAAATCCTGTCTTGCCGCCGTCCAACTATCTTGATCCCCCGTTAGTTGAATTTACTGATGATCTGCTTAAATTGGTTGATGACTTGATGATCTTTCCAAAGGTAATCGGCCACTGTTGGGACACCAGATGTAGGGACTCTTGTGGGACACTAAATGTTTATTTGGTGAAAATATCCTCTGAGGGGGAAATAAATTGCTAATAGGTTGAAAGGCTATTACAACTTACGGGTGGTTTGAAAGACCTGCCCCTCTAATGGTACTATGCAAATAACTAAGAGTCTTGTAATCAATATTTATAAAGATGTGGCTGATTCCAAGATAGATCTTACTTTTGTATAGTAATCTCTATCAGACCTAGATTCCTCAAATCACTATTCTTGCAGATCTGTTACAACTTCTGATGATGGGGGATAATATAATCCAGTGGGATTAATTATGTAAAATACAATTGTTGTTGATGTTGGGTTGTTGATGAGAAGGTTGGTAATGATCTCTTCCTTAAACAATCTCTTGATAAGGCACTTTAATCAATACTAGAGCTCCTGGTTGCTACTACACTACTACTACTTGTTATAATTGTTATTGATGAAGTTGGTAATAATCTCTTCCTTAACAATCTCTTGATAAGGCACTTTAATTACTACTAGAGCTCCTGACTACTACTACTACTACTGACTCAAACTTAACACTACCACTACTACTACCACTACCACTAAACTACCACTAAACTACCACTGTAACTAAACTAACCACTGTGACCAAACCTTCCTAGGCTGATGGGGAAAAGATCTGATGAAGGGGGGGAAAGAGGCCTCCTTATATATTGAAGGGTGAGGGAATTTAGCTCCAGGGGAACTCCTTGTGAGGGCTATTTTCTTCAGGGGATATCAGTTGCACAGCAAGATATGCATGTGTTGCACTACCTGCCAAACAATGAGGTAATGGATTCTGCAGGAGGGGATATCAGTTGCACAGCAATAATGCATGTGTTGCACTGCCTGCCAAACAATGATGTAATTGATTCTGCAGGAAACTCCTTGAACACCTTATCTTCCTGCATATACTGCACTGCATGATATCATGTGTTGCTAGGTGACCCAAACAACCTTCTGTAACCTACCATATGCCTGCATGTCCAGCTGTTGCCATCTTCCATCCAGAATATTGGGGGTCAAAGCCTCTCCTCCCACCTTGCTCCTTCCTTCCTTCTTCCTCCTCACCTAATTAATACTTCCATCCATATCCCATCATACTGAATCCTAGAACCTTATAAAGTAATATACCACCCTTATAAAGATAATATACCCTTATAAAAGTAGTATACCCTTATAACAATGCCTTACTTGATACACCACACCATCCTCCCTTCCATTCCTGGTTGAGACATGTGCTCCCAATACCTTCCACCTCTTCTATTGATACACCAGACCATCCTACCTAGTCATGGTCCTCCATTCCATCCCTGATCACGCCGTCCATCCTACATAATCCTAGTCTGCCGTTCCATCCGTGATTACGCTATCCATCATCCATCCGTCTGTAATGACTCCATCCCTCCCATGTACACATACACTGCTTGTATTATATATAACTTCCTCCTCTTATAATGAATGATAGATGTATCTATGCTGTCCCAATACCTCTGCAATGTGCTTTTGGCATTGTCACGCCAATGGAGCACCACAGCGGCATTCTACTGTACAGAGCTGCCCGCAAAACTTGTTGGGCCACGTGGGGGAAAACCCCAACTGGGTTGGGGGTCCAGCAATCTAAAAGAGTACATTTTTGGAGTCTACAGAGTGTGTAGATCCCAAATCTAAAGTGGCAACCAATTTGGTCCAGCCAATTTTTGTTTTTTTTTGTTCACAGCCCATATTTTGGGACCCACCTCCAAATACGGGCATAAGTACATATGTATGGGGTCCTAAACCCATACTTATGCCTCCTGGTTGTGCACTAAACCCACACATGAAGGCAGAAACTGTCATGCAGTGCTTTCAGGAGTGCCTGGTGGGTCTAAAACCATAGCTGGGACACCATACCATGTCCCAGCTGCCCAAAGATACACCATGGGAGTTTGCGTGGCACTTGTGTGCAAGTGCCATTGCACAATATTTTTTAAGAAACCTGTTAGATATAACCTGGAACTTGAGCCTCAATGTATGCTGAATTCATGATGAATTTCTGTTTAACTTATGCTCAATTGAGCTGAAGGCACTTTGGTAAGGAGTTGAATTCAATTGAAAACCAGCTCCAACTTGAATCTAGTTATTACTGGAACTATTTTAGAACACATTTTCAACTACCTTGCAAAGCAATATCTAATACTTGGCAGAAACAAGGTATTTACCATGGGAATCATCCAACACCAGGGCAGCTTTGGGGGCACTCCCCAGAGAGTGCCTCACCATGAATTATTTTCATAACTTGGCACAATAACTACTACAACACATGTATAATCAAACATGAAATGATATGTAACTATACATAAAGTATCCAAAACTTGGCTGGAAGTCATCTGCAACTCCATTGGAAATAAACTGGAACAAAACAGTCCAAAATCTCTGTAACCACTTTATAACTCAAGTGGAACAATGCATCCATTAGGGTGGTGTAGCGCAGTTCCACTAAAAATCAGTGCAGTGTAGCAGAATTGATCTAATTTTGTGCTAACCCTAGGCAGGCAGGCCACTAAAAAGTTCCCGCAATCATGCACTAAAGCACTTTTTAGAGTCATTTTGGCCTTTTTTGCCGCTAAGAGTGCTGTAGCAGAGCAGGGGTAGTGGCCGCTAACACTATACAGAAAAAAAGGGCAACAGTTGGTGCAGGTCTGCCAACACTAAGTAGCCCTGTAGTGTAGTGTAGCTTAGAGAACATTGTTGGTAGAAAGTTTAAGCAAGTTTCATTTTAATGGCAGACACTCACCACAATATCATATACAAGTCCAGTGTAATTCTGACTAAATTTTGATTTCCTGCTGCTACCTGGAGCACTAAAGAAGTGGTTCAAAGATTTTTTTCCTCTGGAGCTGCAGAGGAAAAATGGGTGATGACTTCTGGACATGGTGGGTAGGTACGGTACAGTTATTGGTATCATGCTAATATTGTAACATTTTTTTGTTTCTCAATTATACCGTTAGCTGTAACAAAAGTGCATTAAAATATTGCAACTTGAAGAAACTTCTTATTTGACGTCCATTACAATATCTGCCGGTAAAGAGGGGAAGATATTGTAAAGTTCCTTAGTAAGAGGTGGCAATTTGCTCCTCTTTATCTTGTTATCCAGCGGTTAATGTGTTACGTTACTAGCAATGCGAGTAACACATTAGATATTATGGCCTGTTACAATACCGCCCCAGGATTTGAACCAGTTTTTACTGATACCAATAACGCCTGAGTGTAGTAACGGGAAGTGTTACACCACGCGGATAACAGCGGTTATCATAGTGTATTGTAACTTAAACTACCCATTTTTGCTGCTGGGTTTTGCTTTTCTTACCTCAATTAATCCTGGTGTGTTGCTGTGGTGTCCTAGCCCTCCAGTTGTCACCCTATTGTACGCGCGAACAATAGGGTGAAATTGGCGAAATGCAAAACAGATTCATATGCATATGCATCTGGAATTTTCAAAAACATAAAAAACAACACAACTGAGTGGCTGATTTGTGTAACGCTGTTGGTTCCTCTATACAAAATCTGGCAAATAAAAGCCAGTCTTGACTTCAATCAGTTTTCTGCCCCTTTTACATGAAATTCTAGCCATTTTCTGAGGTAAATTCAAGGAAACTCCCATCACATTAAAGGAATAATTTCCTTCCAGTTGTCACCCCATTGTACGCGCGTACAATAGGGTGACATTGGCGAAATGTAAAACAGGTCCATGTGCATATGCATGTGGACATTGCAAAAGCAAAATCGAAGAAGCTGATCTATGTGAAGCAGTCGTAAAATCTGGATGAACTCTGGCACAGGAAAGGCAATCTTGACTTCAACTAGTTTTCTGCCTCTTTTACATAATATTCTAGCCTTTTTTTGAATGGAATTCCAGGAAAATCCAATCAATCTGAGGGAACTATTGTACTCCAGTTGTCACCCCATTGGACGCGCGTAGAATAGGGTGACATTGGCGAAATATAAAACAGTTCCATGTGCATATGTATCTGGAAATTGCAAAAACAAAAACAAAAACACAACTGAGCGGCTGATCTACGTGAAGGGGTTGTGACCTGATGAAATGTGGAACAGCAAAGCCAGTCTTGAATTCAACCGTTCTTCCACCCCTTTTACATACTATTCTAGCCATTTTTTGGTGAATTTCTAGGAAACTCCTATCACTTTGAGGGAATCATTTATATAAACTACTTTTGATAAAGTACGTGAAGAATTAATTTCACCCACATGCTTTGGATTGATTTCACATCTCAAATTTCAAAATATAACAATGGGGCCAAAGAAGCTGTCATGTCACATGCAATGGCGGGTAGGTACAGTATGGATATCAGTAACATACCAATATTGTAACAATTTTTTTGCTTTTTACCACTACCACTAACATAACAGAAGTGTGCTACAATATCACACCTCATGTAGCTTTATTTTTTTTACATTATTTACAATATCTGGCGGCGCAGAGGGGCAGATATTGGAAAATTTATTGGAAAGAGGAGGCCATTTAACCCTCTGTATTGTGTTACTCAGTCGTTAACGTGTTGATAGTAAAGTCAGCCTGAAAAAATTTACCCTTTTAAAATACGGTCCCGGGCTTAAAAGTTGTTGTTACTAAGACCAATACCACCTGAGCATAGTAACAGCAAGTGTTACACTACACAGATAAAGGCAGCTGTTTTACTGTATTGAAACAACCAATTTTTGTCACATTCATGAGGCTAGCAGTTACTGCACCACTCTGTAGCTGTCTTGTAAAAATGGTGGGTAAATACAGGGTAATTTAGCATTAGGGTGGCAGTGCTAACCACAAACTTTCCTTTGCAGTGTTACCATTCTGCCACCCCTGCTAAGCTATTTTATGCTCTGAAACAGTCCTTGCAGCGGAAAAAAAGTCTAAAAATCTGCTAAATAGTGCTGTAGCGCAGCGTAAAAGGCGCTTGTTTGTGCCCTTTGCGCGTAGCTTCAGCACAGAGATGGTTCAATTCTGCTACTTGACACCAATTTGTAGCAGAATTGGAATACTCTAAGATGAAAATAGCTGGTACAGAATTGCTTTTAGCTGATAACAGAGAGGTTTTTAATTCACAGTTCCTTTGAAGATGTGATATCTATCTGCAAAGGGATTTCACACCACAGTAAAAAGAATTTGGGGATGCAAGAGTTGATTTGGAAATTTAAAACATGGGTTAGGATTGTAATGAACTTGACTTCAATATGAATTCAATGTAGTTGAATGATAGTTCACATTGAATAGTTACATATCAATCCAAATTAGATTGGCCTATTGTTATTGCCAAGTAATGAAACAATTCAAACATCAGATAGTAAGGAATTCCGCCTCAGTTCAGATAAAAAATAGCACCAAATTCAGCTGTGGCACTCCTTGGGGAGTGCCCCCAAAGCTTCCCTGGTGCAAGTTTATTAAAGCCTCTGAATCACAAAACAAAACTTCAAGGGTTTCCCCTACAAATCTCCAAAAATCACAAAAAAAATCAAGGGTTTCCCCTCTACAAATTCCAGAAAAAAAATGAAGGGCTTTCCCTCTACAAATGCCAAAATTAACAAAAAAGTACAATTTTACAACAACCTGCAACCAGCCACCTAACATCAGCAAGCTGATGGACCGTGGCCCACTGTCCATCCCTGTCTAGCAGGGTTAAAAAACAGTGATAGGATGACCCCCAGCGCGCCGCATTGAAGGCATTATGCAAAGGGGGGCCAACGAGTTTAGCCCCTCAAACTGCGCAAGTGCAACAGCAGAGGGGGTGAGGACAAACCGCACGCTGGAAGTACATTGGCAGAGGACGCCCTGGGGGACACAAACAAGCCAGCCAAAGCCTATTTTATAGATGATCCAGCACTACGGCTCCCAAGATCCACCAACTCAACTGCCATATCAATCAAGCCCTGACAACTACACCACTGCCACGCCCCTCCCGTCGATGTTTTGACCCGCTAGGCGTTGACAAGAAACTTGTGTAAGACTAGGGTTTGGGTTGCGCGTGATGACGACGACAACCATGGTCCCTGGTTCTTCCTTCATTATGATGATGTCACTAATTGACTCTCAGTCGCTCGGCAGACCATCCGGAGTTGAAATGGATCCTGAACAATATCCAGAAACTGCCCAATCTGCGAGCAACTCAAACCCCATCAACAGCCCCCAATGTTTGCACTTGAATCCACGCCAACAGCGCGGCCGTCCCCTCAATAACAAAGCCTTTGCTTGTGGCTCTTGTGCATGGTGATATCCATCTCATCTGCAACCGCCCGCTCAAGCTCCACCCTGCCAGAAGCACCCGATAGCTGGTGTCTTCTGTCCGTCAGAGGCCCCATCCACACCTTTCACAAACACTCTCAACCACCACGCTGGCCGTTGACCGCTAGCAACCTCACCATCAAATCAATGGCAATCCTGGAAATGTAAGTGTCCTCCTCACTCCTTGGCCCAACCTTCTACCCCTGCCCAACACTGACAAAACTACTTGTACCTTCCGTGTACCTATTTATCAGACTTCGTCTAGGTCAATGGATCCGCCTTGCTGCTCTATTCCAAGAAGGAGCAGCACCGCCAGGAAGCGATATACGAGCTGATCCAGATGGATGTGGGCTTTGCCGAGATCTACCAGATGCTCTTGTAGGTGTTTTACCAGGAGCTCGAGCCGCTGATTGGCGTGCGGGGGTTGACAACCATCTTTGCGAACGTCGAGGAGATCGTACTGTTTGGGACGCCGTTTGTGAGCGCGCTGGAGGGCCACCAGGCCCAGACAACCGGCGCCCAGGTCCAGGTCATTGGCTACATCGTGCTCAACTAAATCCAGGGCGTTGAGGTATTCAGGCACTACTGCAGCAACTAGGCTAACGCCTCCCGCACCCTTGCCAACTTGAGACTCCAAAACACCCTCGCTGACCGGCCCAATTGTTTCAAAGTCAAGGGCCTAGAATTCAAGCATTACTTCTCCATCCTAATACTATGCAGAGGAGAATCATACACTACCGCTGCAGATCACCCAGGTGAGCAATTCCTTACTCTTCCATCCGCTTCCTCACCATCGAATACTCAGAGACATCCCTTTCTCCCTTGTGTCTATCCAGGTCACAAAACGGATGGATGAAGGATCATCAGAATACAATTTTCTGGCTCCGACTCTTCCCTGCTGCCGTCCCTCAATAGGTACTCCATCTGACTCATCACATAGCCCCCCCCCCCCCCCTTCCTCCCCCCCCAAAAAAACACCATCTCATGGCTTCTCTCGTGCCAAATGCTATACATAGCCTGTGTTTTGTGTGATCTCTGCATCCCTACCCTCATATTTATTTTTTATGTTTTTTTCTCTGTTTCTTTGCTGGTTTTATTTCCCTTTGGTGGATCATGGCGCCCTTGCAAAGGTATGTTCCTCTTGTTTTATCTCTGAGCAGAAGTAACAAACACATCGCAGGCTGCCACAAGCCACCCATTCCCAAAGATACAATTTGGATATAACCATGTTGACGCTGCTACTGATAAGTTTAATGCTGCACTGCAGCACAAGACCCAGTACCAACAAAAAGCCTTGTATCTGCACAAGACTGTGTATGAATATGATTAATAAAATGGTGTTGAAAGCAATCTGTTGAATATGATAAATCCATGCATTTAATTGAAGAAAATATTTGACAGGTTAAGTCTACCTTACAGTTAGGGTTCTCAAAGTTTTGACAAACCAGCACATTTGAAAAAGGGGGTTGAGAAATTGACTCCCTCAAATTACAAAATCGACTCCCAAAAGGAGTTTATCTTGCGACGGCCTTGGGACGTCTTCCCTGGGGCCTCATGACCGCATTTTGACCCGGTGGAGTTTTGGGAGTCGGAATTGTAATTCCAAAATCCCAAGAAGGAGTCATGATTTTAATTTTACAAAAAATCCCAGAAAATAGAGAAATATTTATATCTCCTCACTGGAGCACCCAAACACTCCCAAATTTTTACAGAAATCTAGATACACTGTCTAGAAAATATGTTGAGATTTACAGCAGTAGAAACCATCAGGAAGGCCTTGTGGAACAGGGGGTTAATTTGGCAGATTTCCTTAATAGGAAATCCCCTGAAACTTTATCATGGTGCTCCAAATGGCCCCAATTTTTTTCGGCCAAAAGATTACACTCTTTGCAACATATGCTGAGCTTCACGGCATTAGCACACCTGAGGGACACCTTGTGTAGCCGGGGGCTGATTTGGCGGATTTCCTACTAAGGCAAACCCCCAAAACCTTATCTATGGTGCTCCAAATGGCCCCAATTTTTTTCTGCCATGAGAATACACTCTTTGAAACATATCCTGAGCTTCACAGCATTAGGACACCTAAGGGACACCTTGTGTAGCCAGGGGCTGATTTGGCGGATTTCCTACTAAGGCAAACCCCCGAAACCTTATGTATGGTGCTCCAAACGGCCCCAATTTTTTTCTGTCATAAGAATACACTCTCTAGACAATATTTTGAGCTCCAAGGAGGTATTACACATCAGGAACACCTTCTATCAACCGTAGGTCAGCTACGCTGTAGCGTAGCGCTGTGCAAATGAGCTATTTTTTAGCGTAGTGTTAGCACATCTGCGCGCATCTGCGCTAACGCTACGCGCACAGGTTGCAAAGCTATTTTAGGTTTTAGCATAGCGTTAGCGCAGATACACGCAGTTGCGCTAACGCTACGCTAAAAAATAGTGCATTTGTGCAGCGCTACGCTACAGCGTAGCTGACCCACGGTTGATAGAAGGTGTTCCTGATGTGTAATATCTCCTTGGAGCTCAATATATTTTCCAGAGAGTTTATTCTTATGGCAGAAAAAAATTGGGCCATTTGGAGCACCATAGATAAGGTTTTGGGGGTTTGCCTCAGTAGGAAATCCACCAAATCAGCCCCTGGCTACACAAGGTGTCCCTGAGGTGTGCTAATACCATGAAGCTCAGGATATGTTTCATTTGAGAATTTTTTATGTTTTTGACTTTGGAAATCCAAAGTGACAACACTAACCCATTCAGATTAATCCATTTTCAATGAAATTTTTGTTTGACAGATCAAAAGTATAACTTGAGTTGTTTCAAATAACAAAATAAAATAATTTATGTAGCTAAAATAAAAAGCAAACTGTGAAAACATGCTCTGGGGGGTTGCAGCGGCGCAGCCGCCCTGAACTCTAGTATATTTCTAAAGCTGGCCCCTATCATCCGTTGGCGGGTACTTGGCACCCGGGGGCGGGCACCTGTGGCAGTGCGCAGGTATCCTCCAGTGGGTGTGGGTGTCCAGTCTGGGTCCAAATTCAGGCAGGTACCTGCGCACAAATTGCCATTCTGCACAGCTCTGCTTGCCCCTAGTGCCAATTGGCGGGTACCAGGTACCTGTGGGCGGGTACCCGTGGAAGTACACAGGTAAAAACCAGCGGGTGCCAGGTATGGGTGTGGGTGTCCATTCTGGGTCAAAATTCAGGAAGGTACCTGCACCCGCTGTGGGTACCCAGGTGCAAAGCGTCAGCTCTACATATTTCATTCTATCATGTTTTTATCATAAATCCCAAAAAGCTTGAGATATGTTAGTGGTTCACAAAAAGATACATGTGTAAGTTTGTGTGACACATTCTTTACACCAGGGGAGATATGTTCCCACTCCCCAGGGAGTGCCAGAGCTGAATTTGATGTGAGTTTTGGTTGGATGTGAGCCTGATGTGCATCAGTAACTCATCCCTAAATGAATTGAAGTGGATGCAGAAGTGAGTCAAAAGTCAATCAGAATTGATTTGGGAGTCAACACAATGCTGTGTAGAATTCTTTTGTTTTCTAGGTACAACTAGAGGAAAAAATATGATGAAATGATATTTCACCCAAGTCCAACTCATAAATTGCTCCTGTTTGATAATGTCAAAGGATAGGAAAGCAAAATTGCCATTCTTGAATCAACACTGGGTCGCTACGCTAACCATAGCGGTTAGCGTAGCGTAGCGCAGCGCAAATGCGCTATTTTTTAGCGTAGTGTTAGCGCAATTGCACGCATATGCGCTAACGCTACGCGCACGCGGTGCGCAGCTATTTTAGCTGATAGCGTAGCGTTAGCGCAGATGCGCGCAATTGCGCTAACGCTAAACATGCAGGGCGCAAAAGAGCGCGCGCTACGCTGCGCTACAGCGCCTTTAGCGGGAAAAAAGGGCTTTTTTTCCGCTAAAAGCGCTGTAGCGCAGCGCAGCGTAGCGTAGCGACTGTAGCGGCGCGCTAACGCTAACAAAGAATTGGCGCGCTGTTAGCGCCGCTGAAAATTAGCGTAGCGTAGCGGCGCTAACAGCGCGCTAACGCTATGCAAAATAGCCGGGCGCTTTTTGCCGCTACGCTAACGCGTAGCGCTGAAATAGTGTAGCGTAGCGTAGCGACCCAGTGTTGCTTGAATGTAATTCTTGCAAAAAATGAGTTTCTTGTAATTCACATTATATGCCCTCATGTACAAAATCAAAGTAAAAGTCAACTTGGTATTATTGGGTTTAGAATTTCAGAATGTGGTAATGTTGCAGTAAGATTAGTGAAACCCATTTTCTTGGAAATGCTGTAATTAATTTGAATTTGGCTAGAAAAAATGGTGATAAACTATTGTATTGGGGTAAAAGTCTGAGGTAAGTCAAGGTTGGATTGCAGTGCCACCCCAGTTTGGCCACATATCCTGGCCTCTTCACAAAAATAATTGTGTGATTTTTTGTTTTTTTGCTTTTCAAAATCCACATGTGCACATGCAGGTGAACTTTTTTGCACTTTGCTAATAATCACCCTAATGTAGGCGCGTACATTGAGGTGTAAATATCACAGGATGGGCCTTTCACAGCCACATGAAAAGTAAAAACTTTGTGTTGAGACACCAATTGTCCCCCTGATGTACGCGAGTACATGAGGGGGACAATATGACATACTGCGCCTTTCACATCCCCATGAAAAGGACACACTGGTCATGGAGCCAAGAAAGGCCTATATTTTGGATGAGTTCTGGATGAATTCCAGATGAGTTCTGGATTATTCCTTGGCAAGTTATGGTTTAGTTCAGGATGATTTCCAACTGATTTCAAGCTGACTTTGAGTCTTGTTCATACCTATTCAATATTTCTTTACCAAAGGCCTCCAGTGTAAGATTTATGACAACTAAGATAGATTTCAATCAGACAAAAGTGCTAAAGAAGACTATTTACAAACACCAGGAAAATAAAATAGTCAGTTGATGACAAGTGACATCACACCAGCTCCAGCCAGCTACCCACCATCTATCCAATATCTATCCACTATCTACCTCAATCTCCCAACAATCTCCTCACCTTCCAAAATTTACCAAGGAGGTCCTATTCAGTTTTTGATGAGCTCAAATGATCCTCAGTTCTATCCAGCTGATACTCAGCTTTGGTACCCAGCTCATACTCAGCTTTTTTGCCCATCTCATACTCAGCTTTTTTGCCCAGCTCATACTCAGATTTTTCACACAGCTCGCTCTCAGAATTGGAATAAAGCCTTTTGACCAGTCCTTGCCCAGGTGATGCTCAGCTTTGTACTAGTAATTGCACAGCTGATGCTCAGCTTTTTACCAGTCCTTGCTCAGCCTGTTCCTATTCCTGTCCCAGCTGATGCTCAGCTTTGACCCATTCCTGGGAAAGCTGGCCAGCTGCTGCCCAGCTTGCTGAGTATCAGCTGAGCCAGACCAGGGAAAAATATGGGAATCAGCTTGGACAGGACCAGAGCTGAAAATCAGCTAGGCTAGGGCCAAAGCTGAGCATCAGCTGAGCCATGGCCAAGGTTGAGCATCAGCTGCCCCAGGGCCAAAGATGAACATCAGGTGGCTGGTTCCAAAGCTGAGCATCAGCTGAGCCAGGGAAAAAACTGAGCATCAGCTGAGCCAGGGTAAAAGCTGAGCATCAGCTGGGCCAGGGCCAAAGCTGAGCATAATCTGGTTTTTTCACATTGAGTGCTTTGATCCTGACACATGTCATGTGAGCCCTAGATGTGCTGGTGGAGAGGAGCAGCATTGGAGTAGTTTTGGAGCTGAAAGCAAAGCTGCGTCATGTCACTTGCCATCAAGTGACTACTTTTGTTTTCCTGGTTAAAGATGGCTAAGATTCAACGATCTGAGAATGTAAGAGTGAAAACTTGTAATCACCCAAGATCAGGCAATCTTGCCGTACTTCTGAGTCTAAGAGTTGAAAGAGTTGGACACAAGGTCTGAGAGATAGATTGATAGGAAGGGATTGGCTGTTTGAGAGAGAGAAGATGGAACTGCAAACACATCACATCAGGTTAGCATGACCAATCTATATCGTACTAGACAACTCAGGTTGGGAGGTTATACCTCTTGTGTCGTGCACGCTTGTGGTGACGTTTCCAATGCTTATGGCGTCAGGGGATGGTTCCTGTTAGTACTAATGCAGCAATCACCTCTATGTCAGCCTTCAGTATCTTGTTGCCTGTTAAGCCAAGGTGGAACTCACTCACTGGTTGGTTGACTAATGCGGGAGACTAGACTGTTATGCTGCTGGGTGATTCTGTTTGAGAGAGAGCTGTGACGGGTGGTTAGTCTGGTGCCCTTGTCTTGCTGCTCAGAGGTCTCTCTTAAATACTCACAGGATCTCCTGGTCGGAACCTGTGGCCTCCGCAATGTTGTCACGTTTCTCGGCTTCAGCTTGCGCCCTCAGGGTCTGGTCACTCGTTTCACCTGTTGTAGAGGTAACAAGATGGCTTGGGTCTTGGGGGGGGGATCAAACAGTGGCTTACATTGCATTGCATTGAAGTCTGTTTGTCCCCTGTGGCGCTTTGCGCCTCTTGTCTCGGACTCTGTACTTTGACTTCCAACACAGTTATGGAAAAAAGTTACGGTAAGGCACTCCCTGGGGAGTGGGAACATATCTCCCCTGGTGTTAGTTGCTGAAGTTTTTCACAAAATATTTGAAGTTCTGGGAAAATTCCAGCGGAAAAAAACCTCATATTAATCAGGAGTTGTGTATGACTTCAGAAAATATCTCCAAAATCATTTTTGTACATATGGCTGAATGTTTGAAGGGTCCGCCTAAGCCCCTGGCTCTGCATGAGGACTCAGGCTGGCATCACTTGGCTCAGTGATGAAAAATGTGACACATCATCACACATGTGTAAATTTGTGTGACACATTCTTCAGCTGCTAAATTTTGTCCCAAGGGAGTTGGAATTCTGGGACAAGTCCAGGGGAGTCACAGATTACCCAGGGTTTGTGAATGAATTCAGAAAAGCTCCTCAACAGGATTTCTGTACTGATGAATGGAAATCAGATACAATTCTTCAAGGATTCAGCTAATTTGCCCCTGGGATTGCAGGGCACTCATCTTGGCATGATATGGTTGGGTGATGGTCTATGTGTCACACAAACGCGCGCATGTACGTTTGTGTGACACAATGTTTCACAGAAACCCGCACAGGTTACATGTTTGTGTGACAGCTGGCCCCACAGCGCAAAATTCAAACCGTAGTACCAGAGCAAAATCAGACCTCCCACTAGAGCTGACACTTTGCACCCGGCTACCCGCGGCAGGTGTGGGTACCTGCCTTTATTTGACCCAGAATGCCCAGAATGGGCACCCGGAACCCGCTGGCAGTTACCTGCATACTTACATGGGTACCTAGTACCCGCCAATGGGCACTAGGGGCAAGCAGAGCTGTGCAGAATGGCAATTTTTGCACAGGTACCTGCCTGAATTTGGACCCAGACTGGACACCTGCACCTGCACCTGGCAGATACTTGCGCGCTTCCGCGGGTACCTGCCAACAGGTACTAGGGACCAGCTCTACCTCCCACAGTATCACTACACTCCATACAAAGTTTTCACCATGTGTAATAGAAACAACTTAAAAAGAACTGGCAGCTTTTTGGTGTGTGCCCTGAAAATAAATAAAAAACCGTTTCAGAGAAACCTACTGGGAATAGGTTTCCTAATAGGTTGAAAATCATGATAATTGAAATATGAGGAACTTTGGTCAAGCTTGAGGATCAAGCAAAACTTATGATTCAAATGGCGTTGTTTTTGGTGTAGGTATAGCATATATTACACAATACATCAAGTATTGTTCCAGGTCATTTCAGGATATTTTGTGGCAGACATGAACCTTGCCTTCAAACCAGCATCTAAGTGAGATCCAACCAAATCTATGACTGAGTTCAGAGATGGCACTTGCATGCAAGTGCTGAGGAAACTCCCATGGTGATATATGTGAAAAAACTGAATTTGTTCCAGGTTTTGGGCCCCAACATTTGGGACCAGCCCAAAACCTTGTACAGTGGAATGCCGCGCGCAACTGTAAACCCAGAATGCATATTCAAGATGCTGACAAGCATGAACTTTATGTTTTTAGGGGCCAAAAACATAACATATAGGCTCCTAAAAATATAAAATTCAACCTGCTAATACCCACTGATGCAGATGGCCAATTGGATAGCCTATTCCGATTGTAATCCAAGCTAGTTAGCCACTAATCTAGCCACTGATGTAGATTCTCTATGAGCATCCCCACCGCGGGCCCTAAACCAAATTTAGTTACCCAAGCCCCGTTTAGTTCCTCCACCGGAGGCCCTAAAGGAGGTTCTAAACTGAGGAAAACCTTTCCGGGCTCTATACCAGTCCCAGCTTTGAGGCCGTATGGCTCCTCAGATAGTCCCCCTCATCCACATATCACACAGGAAGCATTCTTGTGATACTGCACTGCCTTCCGTACACAACCCCCAATATCTCTGTTAAAACTAACAATGCATTTTGCAGACACTTAGCGGAAATGATTGACTTCGGCAGGATTTGAACCAGCAACCTTAGGTTAAGGATAATACACTATACAAGAAGTTCTTTCTTTACTAAAGATGGAAATTGGGTACCAGCCACACCCACCAGGCGGTATCAAGTACAGGTGCGGGTCCCTGAATTTTTGCAGCTGGTGGAAACATACCCGGGTACCCGCCGGCCACACCCGCCTCAAGCCCCAATACGCTCCTGGATGGGTGATTGGGTGGAATGTCCCTTGGTCAGCCATTTTGGGTCCTTGGGAGAGTGTATGATCACTCTTGATGGTGACATGCGTCAGGTTGTGGTTCTGCTGCTCTTAGCTTTATCATACCTGCTGGTGTCACTCATTCATGACCTGTCATTTACAGGTCTTACCCTCAATTAGGAATCTTCAAGTGACACCAGTGGATGTTCTTTCACCCACCTGCAACCATTCATATCCAAGCATCCTTAGTACACTTGAAATGGATATAAGAGACTTGGGTTCAACTCCCACAGGACACATAATATTTTATGGAGTTTCACAGATCGCTGGTACTGGCCATCAAGAGAGCTCTTACACTCCTGAGGGCCAGAACTGGCCAACAGGAGAGTTGGAACTCCCTTGATGGCTGGTATTGGCAATCAAGAGTGTCAATGGACTCTCCCAAGGGCCGGTGCTGGCCAGCAGGAGAGTCAGCACTCTCTTCAATGGCCAGTACTGGCCATTGAGGGGGTTAATTATGTTCCTCTCCTGACAGGAGGGGGTCACCGCCCAAGCACCGGCGGTACCCGCCCAACAGGTGTCTGATTCGGGCAAAAAAAGGACCCGGGGGAGGCTCACGGTTTCTCTTCTCTTTTCCTTATCCTATTATCCTATCATCTTGCGGATTACTCATTGTTTTACTTACACTTACGGATGTACTAGAGTACAAGGAGAGTTTTACATGACCTTATCTTTACTTACGGAGTGTTGAATTTCAGTCTTGTTTCCACTCATCCCTAAAAGTCCTTACACTTTATACTCCCTCCATTCCACCCTTTTTATCCTCCTCTATGGGCATGTTTTCAGATCAAAGATATCCAACACTTATGAGTCCCAATCCATTCAGGTCTGTCTCTTATTATGGTCATGTATGCTTTCTCACTATCTTGTAGACCTTGATCCCTGATTAGATTAGATTGTCAGCTTTCCATCTTATTGCCAGTGGTGTGCAGATACATTATCAATTTGGATAACTCTGCCCATAACGTAACCTTTACAGTTACGTTACCGCCCAGTTACCAATAACTGGTGGCTGAGTTACGTTATCCAATTTGCAAAATTGGATAATGCAGTTTAAGTTAAGATATTGGATATTGTAATCGTTGAGTTGCTCCGTTATCCGCAGTATGACAAGTGTCACTACGGGCAAATAGGTTTTGTTGCGGCGCGCAGCGTCACCTGACATTGCATTTGGGGTCGCGGCCACAGTGACTGCGCCTACTTGCGCAGTCACGCGGGCTTTCAACGACAGGGTGACTCTGCATCCCGCAGCGACAGCTGCATGCATGTAGTGTGTGAATTAGACCAGCTAGTAAGGGGTCAGTTAGGTGCCTGCCAGCTGCTGTTTATGTTGCGCGTTCAACTCCCACCATGGGAGGGGGTAGATAGTCCCCGTGTGGCTGTGTGTGCCTCGACACTAGTATAAAAAGGGTTTTTTTGACATGACAGATATTGTAACGCTCCCAAATTATGTTAACTGCGCCTGATTCAGGGCAAATTTACGTTAACATAGCTGCAAAAACAGTACCCCATCTGTGCGTTATGTTAAATTACGATACAGTAAAAAATAATGTATGTTATCCTGGAGGGCAGATGTGGATAACTAAAAATAGTTATGGTATCTGAAATTGCCCCTGTAACGTACTGTAACGTATCTGCCCACCACTGTTATTGCTTATCCTCTTGTTTGCGCACTCTCTGCTGGGGATATTGATGTACATTTTGACATGTCACAATGAGTTCAAGAAGTTTTGGATTCATTATTATTCTCAGCCACAGATTCACCAGGGGGGGATGTGTTGCACTCTCTAGAGAGTGCCAGACCGTAATTTCTATCTAGAATTCTGGCAGATATGTTCCATTGCCTCATGTGTGACTGAATTGTGGGTTGGTTTTATGTTTATAATCAACTCATACTGATCTTATCTGTATCTAATCTTGTTGTGTCTGGCAAGTTAAACTGAACTAATGGGTATTTCTACTCAGTGGCCAGTGCACAAAAAGTGATTCTCCACCAACCAATTTGTACCCACCATCAAGTGGAGACATCCTCCGCTCAATTACTTGGTTGGATGCCCATCAAGTGGAGAAACCCTCCACTTGATGACTGGTTTAGAAGATCATCAAGTGGAGAAATACTCCATTCTATGATCTTTGCTATTGACCATTGAGTGGAAAAATCCTCCACTTGATGACCATGTATAAAGCCCATCAAGTGGAGAAATCCTCCACTGCATGTACAGTTTCTATGGTCATTGAGTGGAGAGCATCTTATATCAATTACTTTTGTATACCCACCATTGGGTGCAGGAATCCTTCACTTGATTACAGGTGACTGGGCTGTGAAAGGACCAGCTCAACAACCAGTACAAGTAGGTAATTGATGAGTCTCTTTACCAGCTTGATTAACCAGCCATTACTGTACATTGAGCTGTGCAAGTCCCAGCTAAAAGGCCAGTGAATTCTGGCCATTTGGCGGCGCGTTTGCAAGCTGGGGCGCCACTTTATACTGCCTATAGAGCTTGGGAATGTCGGCTTGATGACCAGTATGTGCTGGTCATTGCGCTAGGGTTTTGCCCATGTAATGACCAATAGGTACTGGTCATCGGTTTTGAGCTTGGATAGGCAGCGGATTGGTGTCCATGGCTGTCCACCACAACACTTGGACAAACATTGCAGTGGACAAATGACAGGGGTCCCCGAGTCAGGGAAGCCCTACCAGCAGATACTGGACATCGCACTGGCATTTCCGAGCTTGTTTGACAGCATATACTGTCCAAAGAGCTCGGGAAAGCCCAGCTATAAGGCCAGCATGTTGTGGTCAACAAGCCAGGAATTTCCCAGCGCGATGGACAGCACCACCTGTTCATTGAGTCTGGGTACAGGTGTTAGCTGCTGGCCAATGTCCACCCTGACGTTCACGCGAACATGAGGGTGGACATTACAGAAGTAAAAAAGCCCTCCCGAGTGAATAAGGGCCATGCTGTGCCAATCCAAATTTCCTCACCTGGCCATAGCTCACATGTGCCAACCTTCAAACACCCAGAGACAATTTTTTCAATACTTGTCCTCACATAATTATGCTGCTCCTGCTATCCTAAGGCCAATGATTTTGAGTGGTCTCAATACAGCAGGCCCACAGTGCGGAATTCATAATTAAAAGCCAGTGCTACGTAAGCACCTGTATGTGATAAGAGCAATCAGTACTACTTTTTTGAACCATGCACATGGAAATAAAGGTACATGTGATAAAATAATGCTTCAAATAGGAGAAAGTTTATGGAAAACATTTGCAGAGAAGATGTGAATATGGTCAATCTACAAGAAAAAAGGTGTTACCCACACTGGGATGTGCGTGAAAATTTAAGAATTGACTGCTCACTGTGGAGTTCTCAGACCAGCTGTTGAAGTATTTATCCAGCTGGTTCCAGGAGCAAGGGAATATTGGTGGCCCTGTCAATATCCACAAATATACCCCCCTTTCCCTTTAGAAGCTTTATTTTGGCCTCTAGGCCGTGCGTTTTCCAGTCAGTTGTAGGTAAAGTTTCAGAAATTGTACCAAGTGTATTCATGTACTAGGAAAGATGTAGATTCACAAATGAACAGCTATTCACACTTCCAACTTGAAAATTATTTTATGGCTCATACCTTGGTAAAAATGGTAAGGTTTGATACTTGAAGAATACAAATTGATTTCAAACTACTTTCTGCCCAATTTGATATGGGAATTGGAATGACATAAATATGCTCAAAGGATTCATCTTGCAGCTGGCTGATCCTCTGAAGTTGCTATATTTTACAAGAACTTTTCATAATTTGATGTTATGTTTGTTTTGAATGAAAAATTCTGCAATGCAAAATATTCCCTGTCACTTGGCTGAGGATATATTTGAGCATAAGGATAGGGGAATTATTGGATAAAATTGTGTGCATTGAAGCTCAATTCCACAATTGTGATAATGATGAACCCAGCACAAAACTTCAGCAGAGATATATTCATGTGTTGGAATTGTGTGAAATATTATTCCAAAACAACTTGAACTAAAGTTATGCCTGTGTTGGAAATAAAGTGAAAAAAGATTCAAAGTTAACATCAACGGTGGGCCGCTACGCTACACTATGCTATTTCAGCGCTACGCTAACGCGTAGCGGCAAAAAGCGCCCGCCAATTTTGAACAGCGTTAGCGCGCAGTTAGCGCCGCTATGCTGCGCTAATTTTCAGCGGCGCTAACAGCGCGCCAATTCTTTGTTAGTGTTAGCGCGCCGCTACAGCCGCTAAGCTATGCTACGCTGCGCTACACCGCTTTTAGCGGAAAAACAGCCCTTTTTTCTTCTGAAAGCGCTGTAGCTCAGCGTAACCCGCGCTCTTTGGCGCCCTCTGTGTGTAGCGTTAGCGCAATTTCTCGCATCTGCGCTAACGCTATGCTAACAGCTAAATTAGCTGCACACCCTGTGCGCATAGCGTTAGCGCGGAGATGGCGCGATTCCGCTAACGCTGCGCCAAAAGTTAGCGGAATTCAGCTACGCTACGCCACGCTAACGCTACGTTTAGCGTAGCTGGCCCACCGTTTTTAACATTGAACTCACATCAGACCTAATTCAATATAAAGTTATGTCTTGGCACTCTCTAGAGAGTGCAACACATCCCCCCCTGGTGATTGATGCTTGTAAATAGTCTGCTTATAGTTAGCCTTGTGCAAGAAATCAATCTTCATTCGTTCTCTCCTTCTTTTTCCGTGCCCCATCTGAGCCACATCCAGCAAGATCACCATCCTCACTGCCCTTTTCTCGAGCCTCTGGCTCATGTCTTGTCATCACTTGTATGAGCTCTGTGGTAAAAAACCCAACACGGAGTTACTTGCGGAGTGCGGAGCTTTATTCACTTGCGGATTATTACGCTATAGATCAGGCTCAGAGAGAAGCGCTGAAGGCTAGCGGATAGTAGCAGTGCGGAGCCAAGTCCCCAATAATCACACAGCCCGGACACATATATTCTTGAAGAGGGCGGTTAGCGGACATTTCTACTGACATACCAGCTCTTATTCTTGCAGTGCATGAGTATTTTATGGATTATTATCCACCCTGACTTTTCACTTCTTGAGTGTGTGCTTATATGGATTATACTTCATGAACATTGCACATTCCAATGATCATAATTTATACCTTTTGAATATTAATATTTATGTTCTTATCACATGTTCACTGCAGAAAAAACTTGGTCAACTGCTTGCAGTTGACATGCAGGATACTCAAGCCAAGCTACCATTGTAACTCCACCTGAATGCACAAGTGCCTTTGTTGGCACAGTCACTGTGCAAGGTGCACAGTCACTGTGCAAGGTGCACAGTGACTGTGCATTGAAGCTTTGGTTGAGTCAAACCTTGGGTAAGGCTGGTGTAACACCACAAGCTTCCTCAGAGTTACCGCATGTCAACTGCTCACAGTTGACACAGTTTTTTTTGCAGTGGTTGTTACTTTATGTTTTATTCTCTTTTTATTTTTACCTATTTATTTAATTATTATGTTTTTATGCATCTATTTTACAGGTGACAGGTCTTTTACATAGATATCTTTAATCAAAATGTTACTTCCTAGTAACTCATATATGACATATAAGTTAATCATTATTTATAATTGTTCTTAGATGTGTTACGCTGGCTTGCGCTGCATAGCCAGCTGACATTCTGATGCTGGGATTGCAGGGGCAGCTGGTAGAAAAGCCTCAAGGGGGCAGTGGTCATCATAATATCAGTTGACACCTTGTTGGCGGCATGCACGTCTCAGGGGTTATGGATCAGGTCCAACAGGACCTGTACAAAATCAGAGCAATTGCCAGGGGGGAGGTAGCCAGTAGGCATGGGGCAGGGGTGGAGGGACAAAGTTCTGTTGAGCTGTAGGGGTGATTTGTGAGATAGGGGGGTAGGGGTGTAGATTTTAAAAAATTCAAGGTCATTGCGGACAGAACTGATGATTTTGTTTAAGAGCATGTTTACCAGTTGAGCTAAGTTTGTGCAAGGTTTGACTTGCAGATATTGCTAACTAAAGTAGCAAGGTGTGATTTAAACGTATTGGTCTGTCAGCTTTGTGATACTCATGGGTAGATAGCTAGCTTGTGAGCTAACCATTGCTATGTGTAGCAAGGGTTAGCTCAATTGTGTAGCAAGGGTTAGCTCAAATTGTAGCTTCTTGCTAGTTTAGCTGAGGCTTAGCTCAGCCTGGTGTGGTTGAGTTTGATGGCTAAACTAGCTAGCTGCAAGCTAAACTAACCACTGGTAAACACACTCTAATCAATTGGAATGTTGCACTACATACATAGTGCCTTCTAGCTTAACAAACCCACTCAAAAGGAAGTCTGGGGGACCTGCGCGGAGCACTCTCCGTAATTCAAGCATGAGCAGAAAGTATCTACTACACCAAAAGGAAAAAACCAGAAAACTGTTTCCCGGAGTCCCAAACCAGTAGACCCACATTTGCAAAACTTGTACATTCTTCAATTTTTCAAAAGATTATTCAAGGTCAATGGATAGTGATAAAGAAAGTCTGAGTAGACCATATTGCACGCAGTGCGCACAGTAATGTAGCATAACAGACCTACAGAGATGCTGGGAAAGGAGCCATAAAAAATTAAAAACCTCACATCCAAATGGACTTTCTGATCCTGCGTAAAATTTGTGATTATACGCAAGGCCCTCCCTTCGCCGCCCGCCACAGCGCCCACCAGGGACTTGTGTTGAGTTAAGGTGCCTTCGTAAAGCGCCCCTCCTCCCGCAGTAAAAACAACACTGACCACGGGACTCGAACCCGCAGCCTTCTCCTCAACCCTGGAAGAAGTAGGAGGGAGACGATCTACCATTGATCTAAGCCAGCCGGAACCTGCAGCAAGACGCTAATTTGCCGCTATACCCCGATCAAGGCCCACGCGCAGTCAATTTCTGCTCCGCGAACTTTGGCCGCTGCGGCCCCAAGATTCAAAGCGCGCAACGAAAGTTGCAAGCTTTCGTGGGTCTGTTGCATACAAACCACAACAATCCCAAAACCTTTTCCCTGGTCCTGTTTTTTACAGGTGAGGTGATTCTGGCACAGAAGCAGTTAGCATTGACTAACATGTCTTGGGTCAAAATCTCTTTGTCTTGTATACATTGACAATCAAAGGAGATTTTGATCAACTATGTTTTCATTTGGTTCTAAGGTTATCTATCATGCATTTATGAACATGTGACAAAAGGCAAAACAGAGCACCAGAAAAAAAAGAGTAACGATGAATCATACCGAAAAGAGGGGCAGGTCAGAGAGGAAAGGATGCAAGAACACAAGAAAAAGTTGCGGGTTGTGAGTGGTTGGGTATTGTGGCCTTTTAGTCGGCCTTTTAGACCTACTCGAGAAACAGATCCTGAAGCTTGGAGATAGACAACTCAATGCTTCATGTAAACTTGGTCTAGAAATCAGTGAAGATCAATCAGTTTAGAGATCAAATCATACTCGAGAGAAGAAAATAAGGAAAACGAACCGGCGGTAACTCCCTTGCCTTGGGCCTCACGTTGAGCACCCCATTTTCGTAAACGGATCGATTCACTGGACAGTCATCAAAATCAAGAGACGTATGTGAGGTTGCTATTGGAGAAGGAAAATCGGACAGGGATGGGACTAACATTTTGATGAAACCGCTGGTATCCGTGGGCTCGAAGCCGCCCATTTCATCCATGCTACTTTCCTTGGCATCATACAAACCTTCGTTAGATGCGCGTCCGTCGACGATGACGTTGCCCTTGTAGAGGGACAGTCGGACGCGGCCGTTCACGTTTTTCTGACTGGCCTCGAGGGCGCTTTGCACGAACTCCCGTTCGGGACTGAACCAATAACCGTTATAGAGGATCTTGCTGAGCTCAGCGGTGACGAACGAGTCCCGCAACGCTCGGACCTTGCCGTCCAGGGTGAGTCCCTCGAGGTCCATGTGCGCCCGACGAAGAATCGTGCCGGCGGGGGTCTCGTAGCACCCACGACTCTTGACGCCGATAAATCGATTCTCGACAATGTCGATACGGCCGATACCGTGTGCTCGGGCGAGAGAGTTCAGTTGGAGAAAGATATCTAGGACGTCGGTGGCTTTACCAACGACTTCCCGTTGTTCGGTTGAGGGCTTGTAAACCACCAATTCGCTAGTCACGCCTCGAGTAAAGGTAAGGTCGATACATTGCGGGCCATCCGCACTGGCCTCCTGGAGATCCTTCGTAAGCTTCCACATGTCTTTTGGCGGTGTCACGTCTGGCTCCTCCAGGATGCCAGCCTCGTACGAGATGTGATGCAGGTTCTCGTCCGTTGACCAGGGCTTGGCGGCTGTTTGGACGACCGGGATGCCCTTCTCGGCGGCGTATTTCAGGAGGTCGGATCGACCCGCGAATCGGTTGTAGAACTCCGGGAGCCTCCAGGGTGCGATGACCTTGATCGAAGGAACCAGAGCATAGAAAGCAAGCTCAAATCGAACTTGGTCATTCCCCTTTCCGGTGCAACCGTGTGAAACAAATCTGAAATGGTCAAGAAATTTGGTATAATGCGATTATGGCCAGTCTGCGGAATCTCGGTCAGCAGAGATGACTGAACTCGGCAGACACTTACGCGCATTGTTCGGTGGTGGCGGCTTCAATCATTCCTCGGGCAATGACAGGCCTTGCGAGAGAGGTTCCAAGAAGATAGACACCTTCGTAGAT
Organism: Puccinia triticina; assembly: GCF_026914185.1. Classification (NCBI taxonomy): domain Eukaryota; kingdom Fungi; phylum Basidiomycota; class Pucciniomycetes; order Pucciniales; family Pucciniaceae; genus Puccinia; species Puccinia triticina. The sequence continues at coordinate 4,178,056 of NC_070573.1, forward strand.
GCAATTTGCTTGGACAGCTGGGGTGATGAGCTCGGTAACAAACTCTCTCTTGAGATCCTGAACAGACCAAAGATAGCAACAAGTCAAACGAGAGGAATGGTTGGCCGAATTGCATTGCGAGGAGCTCTTGACCAGATGAGGAAGTCTTACAAACCTTCAAGACAAATTTTTTGGCGCCCACTTTCAGCGCCTTAGCTTCAGCTGCCTTGAAGTCTTCTTCTTGACCAACGTCGGCCACTGCAAAGCACCAAACCAACAGAAAGTCAATTTAGAGCTGGCGCGTCGGCACGGTTGATGAGGCTTACTGAATGCTACGACTTCGTATCCTTGCTCGATGAGCCAGGCTAGGATACACGATGTATCCAGGCCACCCGAGTATGCGAGCAAGACCCTTCCTTGATTAGCCACCATCTTGAGATATTTATCTAGGTCTTCTTGTCTTGCTTGCTTGTATTTGAGGGGTGGGGTGCAGTCTATGTCAGTTCCGTTGGTGTCTGAGGAAAGCAGTCTGTGATGAAGGAATGTTTCGGGTCAAAAATCATAGTTGGAGGATGGACAAGGTTTCAGGGCTGGTCACACCTGTGGTTCGCCCAGACACGGGGGATACCGGGCCCCTCGGTCGAGCTTCCCAGGGTGCCTGGTGTATGATCCGGCATTATCCTCCCATATCTGCAGGCCTGGGAGCCACGGCTCTCAGGTATTCGGTGTGGTCCGGGGTCATCTACCATATATCCCGGACTGTCTACCGGATATCGCACTCGGGGCGGCGGGAGTTGAAGTGTAGGGTTAGGTTATGCATGATGAGACAAGGAAGTCTATCCATCGCGTGTACCGAGGCCCACAGTGGGAAACCTAACCTCCCCTGCGAAGCCAAACCTCTCGTGATCGCCGATCCGGTCACCCTTCCGCTTGGCAAGCCGGACAACCCCAAGGAACCATTCAAGGTGAATAGGCACTTCGCTTCAGATCGATCCATCTCCAGACACCCCAACCACAGACGCACCGATTTCCAGCGGGAGCCGATCCATCAGGATGCTGACTCTTTTTGATTGCGAATTTCCTTTTCGTCAACAGCAAACTGTAACCGTTTGAAATTTTACGATGGCCAAATCAAAGAACCACACCAAGTTTGTCCTCGCCTCCAATTCTCCGTCGATCAACAAGAGCGCAGTACTCAGATCTTCATATCTAATGCCGAATGCCCCTCCGTATAATTTTTTCTCAGTCACAACCAAAACAAGAAGGCCCACAAGAACGGTATCAAAAGACCCTTGCGTTGCCGATACCCCTCTTTGAAGGGTGTAAGTCTTTCTCAAGTTCTGACTCAGTAGCTAAGTCCACTGGCTGAAGTACTTGCTCTATTGGTGATGGCTATCGATCGTAGGTTGACCCTAAATTCCGGAGGTACGTGCTATGTTTTGTTGTTCATCCTCCCCTTTTGACGATCCTTGTCAGATTGAGAGACCAAACTGACAGGTTCGTGCATCTTCCTCCTCACACAGAAACCAGAAATTTGCTAAGCACGGGACTCAGAAGGCGCTTGCCGCCGCCCGAGCGGAGAAGGCTTAACCCAATCGCAATCCGCATGAAGACCTTTGTTTGAAGTCGAACACCGATAATGACACAAGCCTGCAATTGATCATTTCCAACCAGCCCTATTTTTGTCAAATGTCGTTAGAGCATCCACCACCGTCTTGGTAAATATTTAGCTAGCCAGCGAGTCTCGCGAGGCTCGGTTGCTTGGCTAAAGAAAAAAAGCCTCCCTCATCGCTAGGTATCAGCTCGTAGACAACACAGATTTGGAAAAAGACACCGCCGCCACCCTCGTGTCTACATGAATATGTATGTATGTATTTATGCAACACAAAACAGCCTACATAGTCAGATGATAGGCCAATGACCCGATGCCCGGTCTATCAAAGACCAGTCATCCTTTCAAGGGTAGGCCATCTGCTTTCCGATGACCGGTTACCAATGACTGGTCATCCTGTGGATGACGGGTCTATCGATGACCGGACATCTTATCAATAACCAGTCATCATACTGCCGTGCGGTCTATCGATGTCCGGTCGTCCCCATGATGACTGGTTGACCCATGACCAGTCAGTCATCCTATAAGACCGGTCAATTGGTAATGGGTAGGGTACTTCACTTAAAGGTACCCCTATTTGTTACTCCTTCTTCATGTAAAATAGTTGTGTTTGGCAGATTAAACATGAGCTGTGCCGATATCTAAATGAGTAAAATGCCCGGAACAAGGGTTCCTCTCTGGATATTTTTTTTGATTCTTCTGCTTCTTTTCAAGTTGAGAAATGCCAGATCACAGCGGTGAGCTAAGGGGGATTTGTTAGGAGGCCAACAACGAGAAATGGGAAAAGGAAATGGCAATGCACCTGTTTCTTGTGGTGCAGGGCAAATGAGAACAAAGATGAGTGAAGAGAAAAAGAAGAGGCTAGTACAAAGATAGATGAAGTACAAGGGCCTATATCTAATCTATGTAGTGATGTACTGAGTTTCACTCTACGTAACTGTCTTTAGCGCAGTCGCTCGTACTAAACCCTTCTAAGCTGTGTTGATACACCAAATTTGGCTGCAAGAAATGAATTAAACAAACAGGGGGTCGATCGATGGAGGAGGGCTCAAATTACTGTGAGATTTCAGGTCCGTTTCCTCCCGGTACAAGCTTTTATTTACAAATCATTTCCAAGAAGCGATAAAAACATAAGGATAGAGCAGGTGTGTGATAGTTGATGGTGGTGGCGTGACGGGTTAAAAAGATTCGATTGAACAAAAACATAGTGAGTTTTTGTAAGGTTTTTCGGTATAGGAAAAAGTGTGAGAACAAGTTGATTTGGCGTACCATACACTTATCGATAAACGGTCACATTTCGTTTGCCGACAATCGATCGAGTAGAAGCCACCCCAATTGATCAAGTCGTCATATTAGTTGAGCGTAGTGTTGAGAGGGATAGAATGACGCACGATTTGGTTTCCGTTTAGTAGAGTTTGTTTCAGGTTGGTAACTTTCTGTCCTTCAGCCGTCGTTTCACTGCCATTTTTCCGTTGTAGAATCATCATTTTTTTTTTTCGTCAACCCCAGAAGCAGAAGAATGAGATGAGAGGCCGGAGAAAATCGAATTCAGGAGCGCTCATGAGAAAAAGAGTATTTTGTGGTTGATCGAAAAAACTGGCTTGTCCTACAATTCTGTTACATCTTCTAGTACCATGTCTAAGGTTTTTTTGCAAAAGATGTCAGTCAGTTAAAAAAACGCTGTTGAGAGAGCCAGGCAAAGAATTTATCATATGGACCACTGGAGCTCTTGTAGGGGTCCAAATTACAAGTTGGGTTTTTCTGAAACTTACTAACGTAGTCGTCAAAGCCCAGCAGCTTCCCCGTAAATTCGCGTCCCGTCTTCATGATCACCCAAATCCGCGAGCCGATACAACGATCAATCAATTCTAGAATATGAATATATTGCAAGTCGAGTAAGCAATGCGCAGAGAAATGTAACAGAGTCTCGTCAGTTTAAGAGGTGCCATGTGCGAGATCACGGTCCAAACCATGAAGTGCTGCTTACCGAGGGGCAGGATAGTCGAGCTCATGTCGCGCCGATTTCGTCTGGTTTTTCGTCTCGCGGTTGTTCTCCAAGCGTTTCTCGTTGACTGGAAGCGTGCCAGTTGACCTGTTTCGGCCATGTCACATTGTTCTGAAGAGGGACGCGCAAGAGCCCGTGCGCGATGTAGCCCGCGCGCGCTCGCCAAGGAGTATACGTCAGAGTCTGGCGGAGAACAGTCTACGATCGGACATTTTCTGAGACAGCTCACACCTTCACCAACCGTTCTCAAGCCACATCCAACCAGAACATCAAGCAGATCTATTTACCGATACGATGGTTGCCGCTACTTCAGAGGAGATGGTCGCATTGAGTACCACCCAGGTGAGCCCCTCGATCATAAATATGCATTGACTTTTGAAAGATGGAGGAAGAAAGTCTGACTTACAACAACTGATCAGCTGTCTATTATTGCCTTTCTTCGAATCAAATTGTTCTTAGGTGATCATTCATCCATTAGTATTACTTTCCGTAACAGACCATGCGGCCCGAGTAGCCAAGGGTGGATCGAAGAGAGTGGTAGGAGTACTACTGGGGCAGGACTTGGGGAGCTCGCTGAATGTAGCGAACTCGTTTGCGGTACCGTTTGATGAGGAGGAGGTAGCTTCATCCTCAACGGGCACGAGCCAGCCACCGTCATGGTTCCTCGACCACAACTTCGTCGAGTCGATGGGCGAGATGTTCAAGAAGGTCTCGGCCAAGGAGAAGCTCATCGGCTGGTACCACACCGGTCCTAAACTCCGCTCGACTGACCTCGAGATCAACGAGGTCTTCAAACGCTACTGTTCTCGTCCTGTCATGGTCATCGTCGACGTTCGCGCCGATTGTGGGGTCGTCAAAGGCTCCGTAACCGATGCATATTTCGCCATCGAGGAGATCAAAGACGTTCGTATTCTCTCATCAGATCGTTCCCTTGTCTCTGTTGTCGACCATTCAGGAATATGAAACTTTTGTGACCGCAAACACATGTAGGATGGTACGGCGACCCAAAATACATTCATGCATGTCCCATCGTCGATCGAGGCAGAAGAATCTGAAGAGATTGGGGTCGAACATCTGTTACGAGACATCAAGGATCTTTCGACGGGCACGCTGTCGACCCGGGTGACCGGCCGGTTGAATTCACTGCGAGCATTACAGGCCCGGTTGGGGGAGATCAGCGAGTATTTGGAGGGCGTGCTTGCAGGAAAGCTACCAGTGAACCACCAGATCATCTACAACCTCCAGGACATCTTCAACCTCCTGCCCAACATCGACCTCAGTCCTTCCTCATCTGCAGCTAACGACCGTTCAAAACCTTTGACCGTCGTCACCAACGACCAGTTGTTGGTCGTCTATCTCTCCAGCCTCATCCGCGCCGTCATCGCTCTCCACGGTCTCGTCAATAACAAACTCGAAAACGTTTGTCTCTAACCTTCTGTTACCTTTACTCGCAATTTCACCGAATCCTGACTTTTTCATTTGTCTAGCAAAACTCGTCTAACGCTATCGAACAACTAGACAGTAATTCCCAATCTAGTCCCAACACCTCAACCACTACTACCAGTACTGCCAATAATAATAACAGCTCGGATTCAAATTCTGGCCCGGACAAGAAAAAGTGACCGGTCGTCTTCTCAACTGATCCTCCCCAAAAAACCCGTGTGCTGTGTAATCAATCTATTTGTGTGTTGAAATGACATTCACTCAAAGACCAAGACAGCCTCTGCGGGGCTGTTAATCGTTGTGGCCGCCCGATCTAAGTGTCACTGTTCACAGATGGGGAGAAGGTTCAGCCAGCCGACACTACCACCGACACATGCTTTTCACAGACACACGCACACTCATGGGAGATGAGTGGGAGAGTTGGATCCCATCGGAGAGTGATCATACCCGGGATTGGTTCTCAAGATGGTTCTCAAGAGTTCAGACCTCTATCACAAACAGCCTCTCTGTCGGATCCCAATTCCCATAATGCCCCGGATGATCAGGTCATGTCCTGTCCTATGTCCTGGGACCGAGCAAGTCAGAAGTCTGAGAAATTCAAGGTCAGGGACCCTTTCGCATACCCGACAAAACCGGGCTAAGTCATTAGGACACTTGATCCATCTTGTTGTTTGAGGCCTGATTGGTTGGATTTTGAAGTGTGTGTGTGTGTGTGTGGCTTTTGGGCTGTGGTTGGACGAAGTGTCTCCCCGCGAATACTGGCGAAACCCTTGCATAGAGGCTAGGGTGAAGGCTAACCTCACGGGGGCATACATTCTATTACAGACAGAAATGTGTAGGAGGAGGTCGAGTCTGATTGATTGCTCATGTCTGTCTGGAATTATGTTGAATGCCTCTTGAGGATTTCTTTTTTTCAAACTTGATTTGATCACGATGGGAAGGTATTGGTTAGCACGGCGCCTATTGCCGTTGCCTGGCCGTTTGTTTGGCTTTTGGGTTGTCAATCAACCAGGCCCCACATGTTGGTTTCTGTTATTTTGTGGCAAGATTTCAGGATGTATTTCAGATCAGAAACAATTAAAAAAGACTACCGGTCGTTTGATTTCACACACACAAAAAGGGGCTTCGAAAGAAAAAGGAAAAAAGGTACTTGACATGAAACGAAAAGAGGAAAGACAAAGATAAAAAAAGGAAAACAAATAAAGAGGATAGATAGAGACAAGTAATCCGGGGTGGGGTTGTGTCGTTAACAAAGAGAGGGGGGTGAGATCGAATAAAAGCAGATGAAGATGAGAAAGAAAAAGAGAAAGATGATCCTGTTCTCCGGGGCGAGAAAAGAAAGTGATGTGGTATGAGGATAGGAGAAGGAGAAGAGCGAGATATTTCGGGATAGACGGGAGAGAGAGAAAGACAGAGGGAGCAGAAGATGTCGAAGGGTCAAAGAATCACGCAGCCCGAGCAACAGCCGGTAGACTGGAACTGTTCGCCTTCTTCCTGGAAGCCGTTGGTGCCATTTCCGGGTCCATTGGGCCCAGGACGTGAGATAGTTTGTTCCTGGGAAAGAGGAGTCAAGTCAGTGGAAAGAAGAAGAGAGGCTGGTGGTGTGAGGGAGTGTCTTACCTTGTTGTATCTTCGGATCTCCTTGACTAACGAGCTGAAAGCCTCGTCCACATTGATGCGCTGCTTCGCCGAGGTCTCGATGAATCGACATCCGAAATGCCGGGCTAATTCGCGTCCTTCATGGGCTCCTACTTGTCGCTCATACTCCAAATCACACTTGTTTGCAACAACAATCACGGGGAAATAGTCCTTGTCTTTGACTCGCAGGATCTAATGTAATTTTTGTTGAAAGTTGGGTACAAGTCAGCAGACGAGTTGTTTTGGGAATAAGAGAAAAACCAACGAACTTGTTGATGGAACGTTGAGATTTCTTCAAACGAGTTGCGGGAGGTGATTGAGTAAACCAGTAGGAAGCCTTCTCCGGTGCGCATGTATTGCTCGCGCATAGCAGAGTACTCTTCTTGCCCTGCGGTATCGAGCACGTCGAGCAGAGCGACTTCCTCGTCAATCACGCACTGTTTACGGTAAGAGTCTACATCAAAAAAAAGAGGAACGGTCAGCTTGAGTGATGGTCAACGGGGAAAGGAGGAAGAGAAGAATATCACCTTCGATGGTAGGGTCGTACTCGTCGACGAAATGGGATTGGATGAATTGGATCGTTAGGGCTGATTTGCCGACACCACCACCACCGACAACGACCAGTTTGTATTCCCGTAGGAATTGTGCCTGTGATGCAAGGTGCAACAAGTCAGATGAGATGGTGCTGGGGAGGAAGCAAGAGGAAGTTGAAACGCACCTTTGAAGCCATGGGAGAGGACGAGAGTGGATGAGAATCGATAAGCTAAAGGCTAAGAAGGGTTGATGGATTGATTGGTTGATGATAGAGATGCGGTTTAAGTTATCGATAATTTAGATGATTGGTTATGTGAGGGATAAGATATATATAGTTATTTTTTGGGGGAAAGGGTAAGGAGAGGAAGGAGGCAGAAGAACGGGGAGTTAGACTTTGAAGGAGCTGTCGAGGGCGAGGGAGGCGAGCGTGGAGTGGAGTGGGCTGGGTATGGAGATAGACGGCTCGAGGTATGTGAGTGTAGGGCTCGGCTGAAATTCAGAAAAGGACCGGCACGAGTTCTCTCAAGTCCAAAACCATCTGGGAAAACTGAACAAATGGACTGTTCTTAAGAGAACTCGAGTGTTTAAATGCCCCCTACATACAAGTCGGGCCAAGCCTTCCCAAGAGCTACATTCATACACATCCACTGAAGTCATCAGGCATCTTCATGGGCTTCGTAGCATACATACACGCCCGCTCGTCATCACCCTCCAGGATGACCCCACTCGGACACCGCCCCCGCCAAAACTAGCTGGCAAACTTGTATTTCCAACTTTGTTCGGGCAAGATATAGCACAGACCGGCAGACTGTCGAAAGGGACGGCTGGAGCGGTCTCAGACTCGCACTTGGGTGTTTAGCCGGTGAAGTGTCTGAAATGATCTGAGAACCGCGAAGGCTCATCTGCTGCATGGAACTCCTCCAATCGATCCCAGAATCAAACTGCTTCGTCAGTCACACTCTTACCCCGTCATCAAAGGGAAACTTTGCCGGTTAACTGACTCTCCCCGGCGAGTGCAGGTCGTTGAGCTTGCAACGGCTTCGGTTTGTGGGAGCGAAGTTCTGCAAGCTTCATCAACGGTTTACACTGACCTATACGCTTATCTGCCTTTCCCTTTTACATAGTGGTCGATTGAACTTCCGTTATGGGATCGTGTGTGTGTGGCTCCGGGACAAGAGGGGATGCATTGCAGACACACTATACTAGGCTGACAGAACATGCAAGCTCACAGGTCGGTTTCGGCGAGCGAACGGGTCGCGTGCACTGAAGGGGAAAGAACTACTCGGTGATCGAAAACAGAGCATCAAAAAAAAAGAATGCCAGTCTCAGTCTAATCTATTTTGTACATACGCTCTCTTGACAGAAGATATGCACAATGTTTTCTCAAGGCCAGAGATGGCTTGTCGACGTGAGCCCTGGGTGTTCCTTGAGGCCTGACTTTGTCAGCCGGAGGGCCGATGGGATGATGATATCATCGTGTTGCAGCGATCCGCTCATGAGATCAAGGATGAAAGCTGGCCGGCGTCGATGATCTCAGACCAGCCTGACCGAGTATTCATGTCCTTGATGGAAAACCCGCACACTCACGACTCACAGAAACTTCTTCGTGTCTTACAATTGCATTGTTTGGTGTGAACCTAACTTAACACAAGTCCCCCCTGGTGGGAGCGCTGTGGCTGGCGGCGAAGCCGCCCCTCCCGCAGGGAGGGACTTGCGCATTATCCCAAATTTTACGCGGGAGCAGAAAGTTCATTTGGCTGAGAGGTTTTTAAAAATTTTATAGCTCCTCCCCCAGCCTCTCCACCACTATGCCCTATCTGTACCCTATGCTACTTTTCTTTCTCTACAATTTGGTCTACTCAGATTTTTTCTATCCCAATCTGTTGACCTTTTCAAAAGATAAAAAATGCACAAGTCTTCCAAATGAGGCTCCACTTGTTTGGGACTCCAGGAGTTGTTTTTCTGGCTACAAGATAAATGAGTGGCTCAAATTCCTTGCAAGAACAGAAACTAAAACTCTGTGTATTCAGTTTTTCTATATTGGTTGGGATTTTTAGTGTAGCAGATCCTTTCTGCTCCTGCTTAAATCAAGACATAACTCATAAGCCTCTCCTGCGGAGAGCCCTCCGGGCGGGGTCCCCCGGACCCTCCGCTCGAGAGGCTTTGTTAAGCTAGGGTGTGAACGGGTGTGAACAGACTTGCCGGTTGAAAAAAGACCCAGTTCTTGAATCCTTTTGTTACGTAACCGCAACCAGACACGCGTGGTCCCGGCCAACCCACCGAGCGGCGGCGGTGGGCCACGGGTGACCAAAACACCCTACATATTTGGGCATCAGGTCTGATTGATGTCGCCGGCACTTGTCATTTAAGCTCAACATTCACTTCCGCCATATCAGGTTGTTGAAGGCTGCGTTCCACTGACGCGCTCATTCAGAGAGACCGACACGTCGTCTCCAATCCACCCCCCCATTGTCTAATCGAAGATGATACCAGTTGTTTGGCATGATGCCTTATGACAAAGGCAGCTCTTGCAAGTCTGGTCCAGAGAGAGCCGTTCACCTCTAACTTAACCAAGTCCCTCCATTGGACGGGGGACACCCCAAATTCTGAAAAGATGGGCACATGTATGCTTGAAGGGAGAATAATAGGGGGATTCAAAGTTGGCCATGCATGACTTGCATGTACTTTTGCAATTTGGTGTTCAAGGCTTTTCTTGAACACCAACATTCAAAAAAACATTCAAGCAGGGTTGGGGGGTGTAGTAAAATGTGACTTGCATGCACTTTTGCAACTCAGTGTTCAAGAATTAACTTGAACACCAACTTGCAAAAGTGCATGCAAGTTGCATCTGGCCAACTTTGAAACCCAAACTTAGCTAAGTCCCTCCTGGGCGCGAAGCGCCTGCCTCCGAAGGAGGGACTTACAAAACAATGAATTTTTTTGGCCTGACAGGTTTCCTCAATGTACATGATTTCATTGGGCAATATCTCTGCCAAAAAAAATCCAATTTTCTGGATAGAAGGCTCTGTGGATAGGCAGGAAGCCTGTGCATCTATCAGTATTTTTTTTGTTAATTATCACTCCACCTTAATGGGTAAGAAATCAGCTACAAAGAAGGGCTCATAACGGGTAAGACGGGGGTTTTGCCTGTCAATGCCTACACCACCGCTCAAATTTGAGCTCGGGTTGACAATGACCCAACGTCGCGGTCGGCAAAAGGTTGGCCCGGGTGGGCGCCGACCTGCCCGCGGGATCGGATTCCGTTGAAGATTGGTCGGGCTGCCCTTGACCCGACCCATCCAGCACCGCGGGCTGGCCAACTCAGCCGACATGTCGTGTCAGGAGAGGCGGCTTCACCTGGGTCGGCCGTGGCTAACCCAGCCAACCCATCCCAGCTCTGATCAGCATGCCCACGGCGGAAGCTGGTTGGGCATAACAAGAGCACAACCAGCTTCACTCAGCGGGTGGGCCAAGCCAATCATGGCTGGTGCTGAGCAGTGCGCCAACATTGCACTCTGGTTGAGCCCGCGTCAGGCCAACCAAGAAATAAACTAAAATGTTTTTTTAAAAACAGATTTTCTGAGTCTCTCTCCATGTTTGGAAAGAGGCTACATAAGTGAGAAATTGCAAAAAAAAAGAAAAGAAAAAAACAGGTCTTTGTGATATTTCAAAATCTTGCGTCTAACAAGATTCAGAAAAATTGGACTATACCGTTTACTTTCACAGGAATCACCATCAAAGGCTCACTGGTGCAGCTGCTAGTGGATTCCCTCATAGGGGCAGTTGGGCTGGTTGCAGGCCCGGGTTTGAGCCTGCCCGGCGCGAAGCATTTTTGCCGGAACGTCCTCACATGGCCGGGCCCCAATGGGAGGCCACCGTTGAGAGTTTGCCAACGGCCAACGGCCCCATGTGGGACAAAAGACCCACGGCAGGTCAACATTGGGGAGTTCTCCGACCGCGGCCCCACGTGGGGGTTTGCGCCAACAGAGGCCCGCCCGCGGCTTGCGATCACTCCCGCTTGGAGTGACAGCCAAATTTCAGGGCAGGGTTGGGGGGGTTGTCTCGACATCAGGTCCCACGTCAACCCGCGGTTGGTGGTGTAGGAGCATTGTCTCACACATGATCCATTTGACGTCAGCTTTGATGAAAAAAAGAAAAACTGCTCATCCTCTGCACATCATATGTACATAGCCGAGATCCACAGTACATACCCAACTTGACAAAAAAAATTGTTGGACACAGAAAAACAAACTCGGAAACTTGTTGTTGAACGCAGCAAGGAATGGCACCAAAAAGCTCAAAACACCTTCCCCTGCCCGTCCGGTTGGACGAAAGATTCACAGAATTAGACAAGACAGGGATGTATGAACTTATCCAGCAAGAGGCGCAAGATTGATTCAAGCAGGCTCCAAAGAATCTCCAAGTGGAGACTGTGGTATCACTTGCCAAGCGCCAAAACACATTTGTTCTTGCTGGGACTGGATTTGGAAAAACTTGTATTGCAGAAATGTATCACAATCTGTTTAACGAAGCTCAAAAGGCCATTGTCATGGTTCTTAATCCATTGGATTCACTCGGAGATAATCAAGTAAGGTCTTCTGGATTGCCCTACTATCTATAATTAATGTTTTAATTGATAGATAATTGTATTTCACAGGTTACGGAAAAAGAGATGGTTAATATAACAGCAATCAATCTAACCAAGATGGCTCTCAATATGGAGACCGCACAAGATATTATAGATGGGAAATACTTGTTCATATATTTGGTTAGTCACAACTCTTGCTTACCATGAGCATTAGGCTGATGATAACATGTATTCAGAGTCCTGAGGTACTCTTGAACAATCCAATTTTCCACCACATATTCTTCAGTGAGGAATTCCAGGCCCGACTTAGTTTGATTGTGGTTGATGAGGCCCACATGGTCTACATGTGGGGCTTGGTTGAAAGTGGTGAATCAAAACAACTTAACTCACACGGGAAGCATCGGGACATTACAGCTTTTTGACCTTGCTATGGACAGCTTGCTGAGCGGTTCATGGCAAAATTTTGCGTACCAATTCTACTTCAGTCCGCAACATGTCGGCCAATCGCAGTCAAGGCCATACTTTGAAGTTTGAAGCTGAAGGAAGACAAGGTTACCTTTGTAAGGGGTGAATTAAGCCGTAAAGAGATTACTATATTACGAGTGACAATGGAACAATCCATGGCATTGTGCAACAATCTTCTAAGCCTTTTTGGACCTCAGACAATAATCCCGGATGATAAAATAGTTCCAACTTTAATTTATTCAACTACCAGACCATTGACAATGCAAGTGTTGTCAGTCATTCACAAAGCTAGGAGAATCCCAAATGGACATAACAACCCGCGCAGCACTTTTGCTCGACGTTACCATTCATGTACCGGAGACAAGGCAAATGAGGAATTAGTCAACCACTTTGTTAACGGTGCCTTCCCGGTAATATCCAGCACCATGGCTTTAGGCCTGGGTCAGAACTGGCAAAGAGTTGCGCGTGTGGTTCATGTTGGCCGTGGTGACCCTGCAACCTTATTCCAGATGATTGGACAATGTGGACGAGGTGGGAATCCCGGACTTGCTATACTGTTTGTTGAGCAAACCAGAAAAAACGGCAAGAATGATATAAGCGACTTTGAAAACCCTGAATCCCAGAATGATGCAAACGGCAAGGTCCCTAGACAATTTTTTGTTGTGCATAATATTCTTTGCATTGAAGTACGGTCCACGGCGATATTTTCCAGATGATATTCCTTCAGCATTTAGGCAGACCTGCGCCTGAGTGGTGGAATGTAAACCAAGCAATACTTTCAGTCAACATCTCCCAAAAATTTGAGGCAATTTTATAAGGGGGCTTGCATACTCACCTGCGTCTGGATGAAGTCTTTCCAGTCCTCCGTGCCTCCCTGGTGGCAAACCAGCACACCTATTGCACGTATGACGTCCAAAATCCCTTTGATTCCTTTACCGCCCCAGTGTTGGTGTTTAGTAGCCAGGTTGGTGTTATTGAGTGTGAGAAATGCGGTGATGAATTTTTTGGGGTCAAGATTCTGTTCTCTAAGGACTTCACATATGTACAACACCTTTTCAACTTTGGTATGGAATTTGGGCGGTCTGGTAGGCATGATTGCAGAGCTGGATGTAGTGTTCATGTTTCCAAATGTATTGATTTGAACTTATTTTGTGTGGTTGCACTGGAGGTTATTGAAGATGATGGGCGATTGTAGGACTGGTGAAGGAGGAAAAGGTACTTGTAAATTGAGACATGGTGGACCGCTTCGGTGGGCAACTTGCTGAGATACCTGTCAGAGCTATGAAAAAAAAAAAAACAGACAGGTGTGTCATTTTTTTTGCCTCGAAGGAAGTGTATGTACTTCACTGCTTTGGGGTACCCGGCGGAGTGCCTCAAAGGTCAACTTCTGATGTTGATTGTTTGATGAAGGAGGGGTGGTACAGCCCCAAATTTTTGGGAGGTTGTAGGCCAAGTGTAGACCTTCATCATGGTCTTTACGGTGCCACAAAATCTATTGTTTTGAAAAAGTTATTGCAGAAATAAATTTTTCTCTGCAAAATCTGAAAAACTTGTCATGCCAAAAAGTCCACTGTTTCATAAGCCCCTCCTTCAGAGGCGGGCGCTTCGCGCCCAGGAGGGACTTAGTTAAGTTTGTTTGAAACCCCCTAATGTACTGCCATATCCTCCCCAACATGTTGCAAAAGTTGGCAAGAGCAAAAAAACCTCTTTCAAAAATGTATGAATCCCACGGTTTTGAATTGATTTTGGTTACTAGTCTCTGGCCGCGCTTTCCAGGGTCCTATCGGCGCCCTGTGTTTGCTTGTTTCAGGCTTCAATGTATGATTGTCTCGTCATTCTCGGGCCTCAGACCACATTGCTTTCCGGCCGGGGTCGGATGCTTGCTTGTCCATGCTTCCAACAATGGTGGGCTGGGTGGTGGGCTGGCCATCAATGGGGCAAGCTCAACCAAGCCCCTCGCACGCCAGCTGCAGGGCGCTCACTTGGCAAAATGTAACATCAATTCAATTCGTCAATGATGACTGTTGGCTCTTTCCGTATGGACATGCCCGGTGGGGCAGATGATCAGTGATGAGGTTAGCTTGAGTGTGCAAATGAAGAGCTTTCTATCCGAAATAAATTACATCCTTTTGCCAATTAACGCTTTGATATTGATCCAGCAAAGTCAAGGGAGAGTAGACAAAACTGATTCTAAGTGTTGGCCCCAAATGGAACAATTTGTCTCCGGACCTCTGTGGACTTGGGTCCAATGGAATCTCCGTTATCCATTGATCGAGACGGTCAAATATGGCGATGACCGCCCTAATTGCCTTGCTCTGGGAGCACATGAGCCAAGAAGGAAAGGTTAGTTTGATGGGAGCGTGAAGACAACAGGGGAAGAGAGCTGTTCAATACCTTTTTGAGTGACTGGCCCCAACGGCGTGCTCCACTTGCAATGCAGCCCGACAGGCGGATCTCTGTTGTCGGGTTGTTGGTCCGAGGGAGCCCCAGCGCCTCTGTGGTGTACAAGGGTGTCGGATAAAGACCTGATGGTCATCATGAGGCCATCACCGACAAAAGATGTATTTACATAACTGACATGGGAGTGGCTTAGTTAAGCTTGCACGATGGCCAGTAGGGTTGACGGCGCCATGTTTGGGACAGGGGCGCCTTCCCATTAGGCGGAGCATGGCGCCTTTGGCAGGCGGCACCACCAAAAAAAAAAATTAGGCTTGATTGTGGTTCAAAGATTGATTCCACATGTATAAAAGGAGAAAAATATGTACAAGGAGATATCAAGACAAATAGAAAATTGTTCAAGGTGCCTCAGGGATTTCAAAAGTAACTCATAGAGGTGATGGGTTTTTCATTGGACATTGGATGAAATTATGGAGAAACAGATTGGTTTTTTTTTTGTTCTGGGGAATGGAAACAGATATAATGCGACCGTTGTTCTGATTATTGGATTCCGTATCATTTTGATTTCCCTCAGATTCAGGTAGAGCATTACAAAGATAGGAAGATCTTTGCTCCGGAGAAATGTCTTTGCAGGAATCTTTAATATGCAAGAAGATGATGTGAGGCTTCCCATGAGGAAAAATTGTATGGCAGTGAGTACATTTTGCCTCTTGTCGTCTGGATTCATTGTTTTGTAGATTTGACATTTTAAAACCAATCCACCTTGCGCCATGTTTTTCTGTTGGGTCAAGCCATTCCTGCAAGGTGGTAGGAGTATTTCTGATTGGTGTCATTGTTAATTTCACTATGTTGATTGATAATTAGAACAGATTAAGGATGGATCTTAGAACTCAAGTCTCAGTGTTTGTTCAATCTCTGTGTCAGGCGCAGTGATGCCAAGAGTAGGTGAACTCTTCTAGCTACACCGGTGACTGCGCCGCAGTGCGGTGGTAAGCGCAATAGGAGCGCGGTGGAAAGGCAAAAATAACTTAAAGTTATTTTTAAGAGGAAACCCAAAAGGGTTGTAACGGAGGGGCCAGGAGCGCCTGGGGTATTTAAGTGCCCTCCGATGGTCTTACAGGGCCTGCGCAATAGATGCGCAGGGGTGATTATGAGACCTGTGACTTCTGGGGCCCGACTAAGGGTGTTTTTCAAACGAATAATCGTTCCCAGGCTAGGGGATAGAGATCCCGATAAAGAAATGAAAACGGCGGACTTACTCGTGAAGAGGGTCCGCGGAAAAGGACGGCAAACGACTCAACAAACCGAGATCGTGACAATACAGGCGAGCGACCGGTCGGATAGACAGGGCGGGGCTGGTACGGCGACGAGGTGGTTGGTCTGAATCTGGGGAGGCCCCTTCTCGCTCAGAAGCCTCCCTTTATATATCCTTGCGGCGACCGGTAGGGTCGCTGGTCTATTTCCAAATTCATCGCGGCTTCTCAGCCGCGGGAAGAACTAGTTAGGACAGGAGTAGTAGAGCGTTCTATTGCTCGCATAGCTCCTGTCCTCTTTACTCAACAGCAGGTATTACTCTTCCTCGGTCCGAGGAAGAGTTCCACTCTTGATGACGCTTTCGTGGTAGTTCATCTTTGGCCGGGGGAGACGCAGCAGTTTACTTCTTCGCTACTCTCCTCCGGCCGTTTCCTGTAGAATGTTCTACGGGTTTTTTGTTAGTTCAACAATAGAAAACCCGTTCTCTTGGCCTGAGAACGGGTTGTTGGATCATGGCTACTATTCTTTCTCTGGCCAATACCTGCGGCCAGAGTTTGTACGCTCTCTCCTTGATTCTATCAATCGATCAAGGGGAGGCTTTTTTGCATATTCATATTCTTATTTGCGGCGCTCTGCGCCGCACTCAATGCTCCGAAAGTCGTAGTCGCTGAAGCTGTGTAGGTTTCGCGACTACTTGGCGCTCTGCGCCGCTAATAGTATGCATAGCATGTAGAGTAGTTAGCTGGGCTCTAACGTAGTCTAGTAGCCCGGCTGACATTCCCTCCCACCAAGATAAGTTACTCGTAACTTAGCTGAACTACTTACACTTAGAAACTCTGTAATTGCGTAGGTGAATTGCTCCATCCGGGATATTATTTTCCGGGAGCCATTCATCTTTATCTGCTGATTGGTTTCTATATCTTACAAGGTACAACCTAGTGTCTTTACCTAAAACCCTTTCTTTTTTGTCTTTAAGGATCTTATGTACTTTAAGTTGCTCCTTAGGTGGCAGCTCTTCTATAGGTACGGGTATAGGTTTGGGAGTTGGTTCATTCTCTCTCTGAACATATCTTTTTATTAAGCTCACTGGAAATACTGGGTGCTTCCTACTGAATTCTTCAGTGAGGATTACTTCTACCGCATTTTTACCATGCAGGTTTTTGATTACAAATGGTCCTACAAAGGCGGGTTTAAGTTTTCTACATCCACCCAGATTGTTAAAATTTACCGTTGAAAGAAGGACTTTCTCTCCTATACGGAATTCTGGTTCTTTATGACTCTTGTCCCACCGCATCTTACTGTACTCAGCTGCTTCTTGAACGCATTTAGCCGCATGTTTATTTGCAGCTTCCAGCATCTGTTTAAAGTCTAAAGCTGTAGGATGTGCTAGTGGTAATTTGTCATTAATAGTATCTTTTGGTAGTCTGGGAATCCAACCCCTCTCTAAGATATACAGCGCTTCTTTAGTAGTAGAGTGCTTACTACTATTGTAGGCCATTTCTAGGGCAGGTAGTAAATTAACCCAGTCATGTGTATACCCGTCACTATTTTTGAATTCTAGTCCAAAGGCGCAAAACCTTCGGAGAAGATCCTCTAATGTCTGGATCATCCTTTCTGCTAATCCATCAGTCTGCAGGTGATACGCGGTTGAAAAAGCTAATTTGGTGCCCAACATATCGTGAAGATTTCTCCAAAATTCTGACGTGAATTTTGGGTCTCTGTCACTGATAATTATTTTTGGGATACCCACATCAGCCATAATTCTGTTCCAAAATGGCATAGCTACTTCCATAGCTGTGTCATCTTTGTGATGCGGAATGAACCTGGCTCTTTTGGAAAATCTATCTACCACTACTAGGACTGAATTATAAGAGAAGGCTCCTCCCAGTGGTAATCCTGTCACAAAGTCCATGTTAATGATTTCCCACCGAGTTTTGGGTTCTGCAATGGTCTGCAATAATCCAAACCTCTTTCCAGTCTGTTTATTGGCTTTTTGACATGTTTCGCAAGATTTAACATATGCTTTAGTTTGGTTTTTCCAATCAACCCACCAGGCTGTCTGTTTAACCCTTTCCAAAGTTCTATCTTCAGAAAAGTGTCCTGCGCCAGCATTATCATGGCATTCATACAACATATTTTTGATGTGAATTTCTTTATTCAGAACTATCACACTGGAATGTCTATGTCTAAAATATATTATGCCATCTAGCAGAGTAAACTGTCCTGCTTTGTATGGGATCAATAGACAATCCGGTAAGCTAGCAATCAATTCTGGAGCACTGTTTTCATTATCCAGGATATTGATTAACTTGAGAAGTTCTAAATCTTCACTATAGCTGATTCTGACTTCTTCAAAAAATGCGTCGTCAATGTCACATACGTGAATTCCTAAAATGGGGAATACATCCTCATCTTCCGGATCATAGGCAGGATTATCTGGAGTATTAGGCAAGGCCCATCTACTTAGTCCATCTGCATTAGTATGCTTAGCTCCCGCCCTATGGATAATGGTCATGTGTCCCCTATACTGTTGTATTGCAATCTGCCATCTGAGCATGTGACGGTTGGGTGTCTTCATGTTCATTAGGGTTCTTACTGCTATGCAATCTGTAACTACAATGATCTTACAACCTTCTAGATAGTAATGTAGTTTCTCTAAAGCCCATACAAGACATAAACATTCCATCTGACTGGCTCCATACCTCATTTCTGTCTTACGGACTTGTCGAGAAATGAACAGCACAGGTTTTTCTACAGGAATACTATCAATTATGAATTCTTGATGTAAAGCTGCTCCTATACCTTCGAAGCAAGCGTCTATGTACAGTATAAATGGCAAAGAGTAATCTGGTTGCGCCAGTACGGGAGCTGTAGTAATAAGCCTTTTTAGTTGCTCGTATTGCTCTACTCTCCCGTACGTCATCTCAAAGAAGACATCTTTGCTACACAACTCGTATAAACTTTTCGAGATGTTTGCAAATTTAGGGATATGTTGTCTGTAATAACTACAAAATCCCAAGAATGACTGCATTTCTGTCATTGTCTGCGGCATAGGTTTAAGCAGAACTGCTGCTACTCTGTTTTGATCTATGGCTAGAGATAATCCGGAGACTATATGACCTAAAGCCTTGAGCTCTTGAAAACCAAAGTTGCATTTCTTGATTGACATTTTCAAACCCGCTGTAATAGCTGTACGGAGGACCAATCTTATTTTTTCTAAATGATCCTCCCAGTTTATAGAATATATGATAATGTCATCTATGTAAATCATCATCCAACTTTGTCTAATAAAAGATCCAAATATCGTGTCCATCATACGCTGAAAGTGTGACGGAGCATTTTTTATACCAAATGGCATCCTTAAATATTCATATACTCCTAGATGGCAGATTATTCTCATAAATTTTCTGCTCTCTTCTTTAATAGGTATTTGATGGAACCCTTTAAGAACATCCATTGTCGTGATGTATTTAGCTTTCGCCAAATTATGCAGTGAATGATCTATCCTTGGAATAGGATAATTGTCTGCCTTGGTGTAATTATTGAGGGCTCTAAAATCTCCTACCATACGGGATTTATCATTATGCCATGCTATAATTACGGGCGTAGTTATTTCCACTTGTTCATTATGGCCTACTTTCCTCAAAACCTTAAGCTCTAAAAGTTCCTTGATGTGGATCTCTAAGGCTTCCCTAGACTTAGGGCTGGAAGGATAGGCGGCTCTCCGTAACGCTGGAGGGTAGGGGGGCTGACACGTAAGTTCTATCTCAATATCATGGCCTGAGATATTCCCTATGGATTCCTCCTTCGTGCAAAAAGCTTCTTCATGCTCAAAGCAGAATTGCAATACATCTGATTGTTGTTCTGCGGTTAAATTACTACTAATAGCAGCTTGAGACATATAATTTTGACTGAACTTGATCAGTTCTTTATTCTCATGACTTTTACCCGGAGGGTTCTGAAAGCTAATGTTACATATCTCAAACTTTCTTTTCCAATCACCACCTATAGTGTAGTATCTGTTTTTGCTTTGAATTACATCTATTCCATATAAGCAGAATGCATCATTACCTATAATGAGATAATCACACACAGCATCTTCTAGGACTACAAATTCTATGTGTAATCTCAAAGAACCTTTTGTGTGCGGAAAAATAAGAGGTAACTTAATTATCCCTATTGGTTTGAGGGCTGAGTTACAACTGCTAAATTTAGCCTTGGGCGTAGGGAGAAGGTTATTTTTCCAGTCAGGGTAACAAGAGTCTAGTAAATTGGTGCTAGTGCAAGAACAAAATGCTCCAATGTCTAAAAGAGCTCTGACTTCTCTCTCATCGAAGATAACTGTTGTATAGCTAGTTTTTCCCAAAGTATAACTCATGCCTTCTTCTGGTTTATTTGTCATCAGTTTGGCGTCTGATACGTGCCCAACTCCCAGTGAAGAGTTCCATTTCTGTGGCAAATTGGAATCTCCTTGGATTACCGTAATACACAATGGATCGCCTAGATCAGCTTGTATTACGTTGCATTTGGCATTAATTTCTGGTTCATCAAGGCAATCTCCAACTTCAGGCTCTATACTGATGATGTCGAATTGGGATCCCGTATAAGATAGGTCATCTTCATCTGACTTTACTTCTATATTGTTGATGCGTTTACGGGGTTTAGGGCAATCAGGTCTCTTATGGCCTTTCTCTCCACAATTATAACACTCAATACTATTTGGTTTTCTAGTAGGTACCTCTGCATTTTTTCTTTCTGCAGCCGTGTTTTCTCTAGGAGCTAGATTACACCTTTCGTCGTATGTCTTGGGTTTCCTGTCCAATTTCTTAGCCACAATAATTATTTCTATGGTGGCTACTAATTCAGACAAGTCTACGTCTGCATCTTTCAACCTGCACATTACATCATGTTCTAAGTAATTAGGGCACTTTTTCAAGATTTTCTTAGTGACAAATTTCTGAGCAGGTTGGTTATAGATACAATCAATCCTTTTCTTCTGACTCAGACACCATTTATATGGGTCATCTTTGGTAGGATCAAAGAAATCATTCTCATATGCGGCTAGCATTTTGTCCTCCCAGACGTCTGTACCAAACTGTTTGTGGATCAGTTTTTTCCACTCTTCCCAGCTTATTTTTCCGACAGATTTCTTTTTTCTGACGAACCAGTCTAAAGCTACGCCTTCAAATAACCTTGGTAATCTGGCCGTTACTACTTCGTCAGTAGCTTCGTAACATTCAAGGAGATGATCTACGTAATCTATGAAGTGGATATGATCATATTCTCCTTCTCCAGAGAATTTAGGCCATTCTTTCATTGGCGGCATCAGTTTGCATTTGGTCACTGGATCTAAACTATTCATGAAAGAAGTAGTCTGTCTTGGTTGGTCCTGGTAAGGTTGGGAATCACTGGCCGCGTTTGGGCGTGATGACCTGGTTGGTTCCTCTTCCTTAGGAGGTGGAGACCTTTCTTGGTATTGGAACACTCTGTTCCTATTATTTAGTAAAGGATTGTTAAACCTAACTTCCTCCGTCTGAGCAAATTCGGGGTTATGACTCAGATGCGGGGGGGTCTGTATTCCTGCTACATTTTGTTTAAGAGTTTTTATCTCTTGTTTCAGAGAGCTGATTTGCTCTGCTGTGGAGATGTTAATTTTATTCACCATCTCTTTCATGTTATCTTCTTGATGACTCACTAGGTCTATCAAAATTTGTAACTGGGCGGATTGATGTTCCTCACGCTCTCTGTTTACTTTGATAACCTCAGTTTTCAAGGTAGACAACATTTGGCTTTTAAAATCTGCCATATCAATGTCAATGTCCGTAAGTTTGTCTTGTAGACTTTGATTTGTACCAGTCATATTCTCAAGGCTTTTTGTTATCTCACTCATTTTACTCTTAATCTCTCCAATATCTTGGCGAAACTCAGGGATTTTAACAAAATGTTCTTGAGACATGTTTATTGCACGACTGACAGCAGATTCAAGAGTGTTAATAATAGAAGTATGACATTCCACAATTTTCTTGTTTGTAAACTTATACTGGTTGCTAGAGTTACTATGCAATGTAGACAAATTTCCATACAAGTTATCAAACATATGGAAAATAAAATCTCTATCAACTACATCTGGTCGTAAGCTTGTTCTAAGGTGTTCGCTGCCTTCATGACTTGAGCCCATCTGGCGCGGTCTCTGCGGAGCTGGTTGGTTTGATCCGTTGGAGGAGCTTTTCGTTTTTTCAAAGTCCTCGCTGGAGGGGCGATCTGTTTCTTCACCGTCCAGGGGTTCCAACCCTCCACGAAGGCCTCTAACTCCTTTTGGGAGAGGAACTTTTGAGCCGCTTTTTGGCTCTCTTGAGCTGCGCGTAGAGCGGCTTTGAGCTTCTCCGGAGATCCTTGAGCTTGGAGAGCGATGCATTGTCTCCAGTTGGCTCGGTGGACGTACACCAAGTTCTGGATCATCTTGACTTGCTCTTCCTCCAGCTCCTTGGCCGTTCTCACCGGATCTTTGGCTTTCAAGGTGCTCGGAGCTGGGTCCGTGTTCTTCTTGAACCGAAGCGGGACCTCGAAGTCCGCTGGATCCTCCTCCAACAGATCCTCCGACGACGGAGCCTCCGATGGCGGACCCTTTGCGGCTGCCTCTCTTCGGAGTGGCAAGGGGTCCTTCGAGGTCAGGTCTGGAAGAGCGGGTAGACATTTTGGTAGTTAGTGTTTATTTTCAAATAGTCAGTCTTTTTAGTAAAAAGAAATGGACTAACTTTCGACTTCCGGTTCTGAGTCGCTGACTTCAATGTCCTCTAAATTCTCAGCGGGAGCAGGTTCGATTTCCGCTGCGACAATACAGAAGAGGAGTCAGTAAAAGGGGGTGATGGGCGAGTGATTTCGCAGGAGGTAGTTACTTACGAGTATCTCTCGGGTGGCGTATAGTACCGGCGATATAGGTCGGTTTCGGAGCAGGCACTAATGTTACCAGAGCAAGAACGATTGTTAGCTCTACCGGCGGTGCGGAATAGAAGCGAGATAAAACGTACTAGTAGGTTTCTTCAACGGAACTTCTACTTCGAGCTTCGGGGCAGCAGCGGCTGCGAGATTCTTTTCGGATTGGGTTTTCCGAACCACTGTAGAGAAAAGAGATTGAGGGTTAGCGCTTATTTTAACAAGGGTAGTTAAAAAAAGGTAGGAATTTCGAGCTCACTTTTGCGTTCTAGACGAGCTTTGGCTTTGCGAGCGCGGTGTTCACGTAAAAAAAGCTGAAATCGAAGTTTTCCTTTGATACTTTCTTTTTGTTCGCGTTCAATTCGGTCGGTGGCGATCTTGAGCTGCTTGGCGTACGAAAGCTTCTCCCAGGCGGTAGGGACGTAATTCCGGGCACGTTCTTCTCTCTGTTCTTTGAGATAACGGAGATAATACTGAATCAGTTCAGCGTTTCTCTGTAATTCCACTGAAAAAGAATGAAAAAAAAAGAAATCTTTTGTCAGAAAAAGGAGTTATTTTTCTGCGGTAAAGAGGATGGTACAGAAGGGTTAAAGGCTTCTGAAGATACGCGCGAAGAGATCGCGGTTTAGGTTGCTCTATGGAGAGCGGTTGGATAGCGCGAAAGAGCGCGAGGATAGTTCTGCGCTAGGTAGCGCAGGTGGCGAGCTGCGGAGAGCAGGTAGAGAGCACGAGTGCTATGAGTAGGTTGCGCTAGGTAGCGCGGGTAGTACGCGATTGAGAGCGGGTAGGGAGCGGCACTAAACTTAATAAATTAAGTTTAAAGGGGCAATATTGCCTACTGCGCTCAGAGCGCGGAGTTTTAGAATTGACGTAAGAGTTAAGTAAGCTTAAGTAAGCTTAGGAGTGGGTTTGGTTCGGTTTATTTCGTTGGATAAACAAAAAAAACTATGTAGATTATGGGGTTATGGGTAAAAAAGGTTTTGTTCCCGGCCAGACCCCCAATTGTCAGGCGCGGTGATGCCAAGAGTAGGTGAACTCTTCTAGCTACACCGGTGACTGCGCCGCAGTGCGGTGGTAAGCGCAATAGGAGCGCGGTGGAAAGGCAAAAATAACTTAAAGTTATTTTTAAGAGGAAACCCAAAAGGGTTGTAACGGAGGGGCCAGGAGCGCCTGGGGTATTTAAGTGCCCTCCGATGGTCTTACAGGGCCTGCGCAATAGATGCGCAGGGGTGGTTATGAGACCTGTGACTTCTGGGGCCCGACTAAGGGTGTTTTTCAAACAAATAATTGTTCCCAGGCTAGGGGATAGAGATCCCAATAAAGAAATGAAAACGGCGGACTTACTCGTGAAGAGGGTCCGCGGAAAAGGACGGCAAACGACTCAACAAACCAAGATTGTGACAATACAGGCGAGCGACCGGTCGGATAGACAGGGCGGGGCTGGTACGGCGACAAGGTGGTTGGTCTGAAGCTGGGGAGGCCCCTTCTCGCTCAGAAGCCTCCCTTTATATATCCTTGCGGCGACCGGTAGGGTCGCTGGTCTATTTCCAAATTCATCGCGGCTTCTCAGCCGCGGGAAGAACTAGTTAGGACAGGAGTAGTAGAGCGTTCTATTGCTTGCATAGCTCCTGTCCTCTTTACTCAACAGCAGGTATTACTCTTCCTCGGTCCGAGGAAGAGTTCCACTCTTGATGACGCTTTCGTGGTAGTTCATCTTTGGCCGGGGGAGACGCAGCAGTTTACTTCTTCGCTACTCTCCTCCGGCCGTTTCCTGTAGAATGTTCTACGGGTTTTTTGTTAGTTCAACAATAGCAAACCCGTTCTCTTGGCCTGAGAACGGGTTGTTGGATCATGGCTACTATTCTTTCTCTGGCCGATACCTGCGGCCGGAGTTTGTACGCTCTCTCCTTGATTCTATCAATCGATCAAGGGGAGGCTTTTTTGCATATTCATATTCTTATTTGCGGCGCTCTGCGCCGCACTCAATGCTCCGAAAGTCGTAGTCGCTGAAGCTGTGTAGGTTTCGCGACTACTTGGCGCTCTGCGCCGCTAATAGTATGCATAGCATGTAGAGTAGTTAGCTGGGCTCTAACGTAGTCTAGTAGCCCGGCTGACACTCTGACTCAAGACTCCAGAGCCAAAGTCCGTAGACTTGACCCTATACTTGGTCTCACAGTCTTGATTGAGTCACACTGACACAGTGCCACGGTAACACTTTTGTCATCATCTACTATCCCCAGGCTGTCCATAAAGGTCTATTTCTGGGATCTCATGTGTGTCATTGAGAGTTGCATAATGTCCTCCTTGACATGCGACACAAGCCCCGTGGCCACTCCAAGACTTGGAACACTCACTCATAACATTTTTGGAAAATTAGGTTTAAAAGGGCGCGCCACCCCCCTTTTTTCCCAAATGAGGAGCGCCAGGGGCGCACACTTCGGCGCGCCACTACCTGTGGTGCCGTTAACCCTAATGGCCAGCCCACAATTAAGGCCTGCCGGCATGTCACCCCCGCCGGAAAGATCATACATATTATTCAACATCATGAGTGCTCAGCGCCCCGGAGTTGGCATGCGAGTGGATTGGTTGAGCTTGCACCAATTCCATCAATGGCCAGCCAAGGATAACCTCAAACCCTGGCATGTGACCCCGGCCTCAAAGAAATTGCCAGAGAATGACAAAGAAATACGTACAGTAAATAAATACAAGTCTGAGACAGGCAAACAAAAGGGATAAAGGCACATAAATACATAAACAAATTGCTCATGAAGCCCATTGGGGACGTCTATAAAAACCCATATCCTCCAAGCGTTAGCCGGTAGTGAACCCAGCCACATCATCACACATTCCTTCAAGCACCATCATCAGCTCCCCAACACTTGCAAGATCTTACTTAGCAACTGCTTCATCAGCCTCCGCACACAAAGTGAGCTTCCATTAGATTGTTACCCTGGCTCACAGCTTGTTCTTTGTGTCATAACTACTACTACTGACCTCTGATTATAGCTCTAACAGCCCCCAGAATGTTTTCAGTCAGACGCAGTCTCATGGTGACTTTGGTGGCTATGTCGATCTGTTTGACTACCGTAAGTGAAGTCCATCCCGGCAGACTCTTGATTGTTATCATGAAGAAGATCGCTGAGCTATTTCTTGTTTGCTTGTGTTCACAACCCACCTGCTGCAGATGGTTGATGCCAAAGCACGTGCAAGTATTGGCAACCTGGCTGCCAGGACACCTACTACCTTTCCAGCCCCAAAGAATAACAGTAAATGTTGGCCTGATCCTACAGCAGTTGTCTTCCATCATTAAACACTTTACATGTAGTTATTTTGCCATCAGATCAAATTATGTCCCCAATACACCCACTCCCTTTCATGCTTCGCTTGTTTAAATATCCCCCTACACGCTTGACTCCCGTATTTAACAAGCATAACCTCCACAATGCATTTACTCAGGTCTGGAGCAACACATCCTGATTTTTGTCCTCCTCTCTTCTTAATATAAGGCAGCATTGTGATTTCCCCTGTTGAGAAACCAACCCAACTATTCCTGTGGTTTTGACCCAGAGATAGCTGTGATATGAGCCTGGCAGACCATAGCACGGTAGTATTCAACGCGTCTTTTGGGCCCGTCAAATACTGATTCATCAAATATTCAAGTATGTGGAGATATTCAACGGAAAAACCTTCAAAATACATTAAAAACACCAAAAAATTACATTTTTTGTGTTTTTGACTGCTTTTGGCTCATTTCTGGCCCATACTTTTTTGAGGAGGTCATCCTTCAAAAATACCATGGTGCCAAAGACACTTACAATATTGCCGGAGGCATATCTCATAATGGCGGACGCACTATTCAGAGTGCCGGACACACTTTTGATAGTGGTGGACGCACTTTTGATAGTGGCAGACGCACTTTTCATAGTGGCAGACACACTTTTGATAGTGGCGGACGCAGCTTAGCGCACGCTCTTTTGTGCCCTGCGTGCTTAGTGTTAGCTCAATTGCGCGTATCTGTGCTCTTCAATAGCTTTAAAAGGCCTAGTGTGTGGTGGTTGTTTGGTTCTCTCTAGTGTTCTCATATCACCCTTGTTCCTGTTTCTTTTAGCCTGATTTTCTCACCAGTCGCCCTCACGATCGTTGTTACCTCAGGGGCGCCTGCAGATGGGAGGTGGCCACTAAGGCTCGATCAATCCAAGGCTGTGTAACGTCAAGCTCGGATTAAGACATGCAAATGGATGAAACAAAGGATTTATCAAGCGATCATTTAACGATGTTGGTTAAGGCAAAACTACCGGATAGGATGAAGCACACAGAATGAATACATGAAGAGATGAGGGAAATGGGAGTCAAGGGACAAAAGAGAAAGCTTGAAATCATGATGAAAGATGCCGATAATGATCGATGTAGTCAATGTCGGGCTCGTCTACATGTGTATCCTCATCAAGGGGCAGAGAGGCAGGAGGGGTTCGGGGAAGCCAAGGAAGAACGGCGGAGGGGCCAGCGATCCAGAAGTGCTGCATGACGGGCACCTTAGCAAAGATCTCGCCCTTCATCATCTTGATCAAGCCAGAGTAGATCTTCGGCCAGCCCTTGACGTTCGTAGCAAGATTCAAGAGGATCGGAGAATGGTCGAGGATGCCCTGGCGGCTGTCCTTCTCCTCGCGCCCCGCAGGGTCCCCCGGCCCCGTCGTCCTCTTGGGCTGGGTCTTGAGCGAAAGCGTGTTCTGGACCGCCCCGAAGAAAAGACTCGGGATGATCCCCTCGCGCCGCAGGAACTCCCGCGAGGCTTCGCTCAGCCCTCCCGACTCGGAACTCGTATCGTTGATCCTGCCCATCAACTTCTCGTCCAGGATCGAGCTGGGCCGGATCGTCGGATGGTCTGTCCATTCATCTTCCCACGTTAGAACAGATCCCACAGATCGGGTGCGTAATGAGCGCAACTTAACTCAATAGTTGGGCACTCCCAAAGATGTAGACCACGTGGAAGAAGTCGTCTAGGCCATAGACGCCCTTGGAACCTGCCGGCTCTAGATTATATACCCGTTGTAATCGTCGACATAAGTTGAAGTACTTTTGATAGACTATCAATCCAGTCAATAATAAGTCTTTGTGCTCCAGGATCCTCGTCAAATGCAAAATCGATAGATATCCTAAGAATGATAACTACTCTTGTTGTGTTGTTGAACATCAATATCTTGATTTGAAAATCGAGGAGAAGTAAACGCTTGGGGGCTTACTTCATGTCCCGTTCCATAATCCAGTCGTCCAAACGAGCCGAAAGACGTTTTGAAATGATGTAAAAGTTCGGCTTCGATTGGCTTGTGATGATCGGTGATGAGGTTAGCTTGAGTGTGTAAATGAAGAGCTTCCTATCCGAAATAAAGTACATCGTTTGGCGATTAACGATTTGATATCGACCCAATGATAGTCAAGGGAGAGTAGACGAAACTGATTCTAAGCGTTGGCCCCAAATCTTGAACGACTTGTTGCCGAACCTCTGTGGACTTGGGTCCAATGGAATCTCCGTTATCCATTGATCGAGACGGTCAAATATGGCGATGACGGCCCTAATTGTCTTGCTCTGGGAGCACATGAGCCAAGAAGGAAAGATTAATTTGATGGGAGCATGAAGATGACAGGGGAAGACAGCTGTTCCAGACCTTCTCGAGTGAGGTTTTCAGATAGGCCACCTGAGCGTCATTTTCGAGGATGCCGAACCTGGTGAGCCGGTTGGATAAGTTGAGGAGGACTTGAAGGATCCGGTCGAGAGCGATCGAGTTAAAGAACGTGTCTAGGTCGGCGGGGCCAGTGATCCTCTTGACCGGCACACCCTCATCGACTTGGCCGGGCGCATCTTCCCCGTCGGCCGTCTTTCTTCCCCCGTCCCTTGATGTGCCGTTGATCTGGCGTAGCCTCAGACATTGCTGTGGGTCCACATAGTCAATCTTCTCTAGCTCTTCGGTCTCCGATCGACTCGTACCTCCCTGCGATGGCCCTCCCGTTCTTGATGGGTACTGGTCGCTCTGAGGTCCGGCTTGGCTTGGCTTCCGCTCGGCCATCTCCTTTGAAATGAGATTCTTGCGGCCAGTTTTTTTTGTGTGTTGACGACGAAGTTGCTCCCGTTGCGATGGTTGGGTTTCGATCACACCTCATATACCATGTGTATTCTCGAACTCGCCCCAGTCCACCACTCCCATCTCACAGGTGACATCTATAAGCCTCTCGAACGAGGGCTCTCCATAGGAGATTAACATTGCAGTTTAACTTTTTTTACAAGCGCAGCTAGGTTATTCAACATATCAATTTACGTCTGCAAGGAGAACCACCCAAATAAACAATTGTATATAGTGGGCGACTGCTCTCCCCCGGACAGGTTTAACACCAGGCAATGACAAATGATAGGGTAAAAAAACCTCCTCCAGACTCCAGAAAGAGGCTTGAGCTTCTACACTCTACAGAAGTGGGAATTTTTTTCAAGATAATACGATGATTAGCTGTGCTACCACTATGAACTGGAGTCTGGGAGTCTGTTTACCATGTATGCTGAGGCCTAGGATTATTTCCCTGACCAGCACACATGACTTGCATGTCACTGAGGGCCATGAGGGTGAAAGCCCTGCCTTCTGCGTTCTAGAATGTAAAAACCCTTTTCTTCTTATTATTTTTCCCAATACAATCTTTCGTAGATGTGGAGGCCAATTGTTTGTGGCCAGAAAACTGCAGCCGTTGGGTTATTTTTGTTGCTGGTATTGTAATGGGCGTTGTAGGGACTCTTGTGGGACACTTAAATGTTTATTTGGTGAAAATATCCTCTGAGGGGGAAATAAATTGCTAATAGGTTGAAAGGCTATTACAACTTACGGGTGGTTTGAAAGACCTGCCCCTCTAATGGTACTATGCAAATAACTAAGAGTCTTGTAATCAATATTTATAAAGATGTGGCTGATTCCAAGATAGATCTTACTTTTGTATAGTAATCTCTATCAGACCTAGATTCCTCAAATCACTATTCTTGCAGATCTGTTACAACTTCTGATGCTGGAGGGATAATGTAATCCAGTGGGATCAATTATGTAAAATACAATTGTTGTTGATGTTGGGTTGTTGATGAGAAGGTTGGTAATGATCTCTTCCTTAAGCAATCTCTTGATAAGGCACTTTAATCAATACTAGAGCTCCTGGTTGCTACTACACTACTACTACTTGTTATAATTGTTGTTGATGAAGTTGGTAATAATCTCTTCCTTAACAATCTCTTGATAAGGCACTTTAATTACTACTAGAGCTCCTGACTACTACTACTACTACTGACTCAAACTTAACACTACCACTACCACTACCACTACCACTAAAATACCACTAAACTACCACTGTAACTAAACTAACCACTGTGACCAAACCTCTGTAGGCTGATGGGGAAAAGATCTGATGAGGGGGGGAAAGAGGCCTCCTTATATATTGAAGGGTGAGGGAATTTAGCTCCAGGGGAACTCCTTGTGAGGGCTATTTTCTGCAGGGGATATCAGTTGCACAGCAAGATATGCATGTGTTGCACTGCCTGCCAAACAATTAGGTAATGAATTCTGCAGGAGGGGATATCAGTTGCACAGCAATATATGCATGTGTTGCACTGCCTGCCAAAGAATGATGTAATTGATTCTGCAGGCAGGCTCCTTGAACACCTTATCTGCCTGCATATGCTGCACTGCATGATATCATGTGTTGCTAGGTGACCCAAACAACCTTCCGTAACCTACCATATGCCTGCATGTCCAGCTGTTGCCTTCTTCCATCCAGAATATTGGGGGTCAAAGCCTCTCCTCCCACCTTGCTCCATCCTTCCTTCTTCCTCCTCCCTAATTAATACTTACATCCATATCCCATCATACTGAATCCTAGACCCTTATAAAGTAATATACCACCCTTATAAAGATAATATACCCTTACACAAGTAATATACCCTTATAACACTGCCTTACTTGATACACCACACCATCCTCCCTTCCATTCCTGGTTGAGACATGTGCTCCCAATACCTTCCACCTCTTCTATTGATAACATCCTTCCACCTCCCTGCCATCCTACCTAGTCATGGTCCTCCATTCCATCCCTGATCACGCCGTCCATCCTACATGATCCTAGTCTGCCGTTCCGTCCGTGCTAACACTATCCCTCATCCATCTGTCTGTATCTGTAATGAATCCATTCCTCCCATCAACACATACACTGCTTGTATTATATATAACTTCCTCCTCTTATAATGAATGATAGCTGTATCTATGCTGTCTCAATACCTCTGCAATGTGCTTTTGGCATTGTCACGCCAATGGAGCACCACAGCGTAAGTGCAAAGGTGAAATGAGGATAAATTGCAATCAAATTCTACTTATTTTGCAGGAAGGAGTGTGACGTTCATCAGATGATCAGGATAATTCAAGAGGGAGTTCTTATTGCTATCAAGAGTACCAGTAGCAATCTTGGCTCTTAATGATTGGGCTACGCACCGCGACAATATGGACAGCTATTGCCCCAGTGCTTGACCATCCATCTTTGAAGACAATTGACGTGGAAGTAATGTCGGCACTTCTTGAATTGTGCAACTTTAGAGAATGTCCACCTATTCTCTTCGTCTGGTATATGCAACTTGAATTTTTTCAAACAGAAACATCTTTCCTGCTGGCCTAATAGGACATGCGAAATCTCATGTTCGGAGGGAATGGGATTTGAGCTACCGTCGTGACTCTCGGTATTTTTTCGATGATTGGTAGGCTGAGCCTCGCGACTGTAGTCTTTGGTTTGCTTGCCCTTAAGCTTCATCAATTTACTACTGGTTTTTCCAAGTTCACGGCCGGTTCCGGCATGATGAGAAGTACCAGGGCCACTGCTTTCACCAGGTTGGACAGCCGTGGTGGCTAGCAAGTTAAGAGCTTGATCTAATGAGACTGTATCCTGTCCAGGTTTGAGGTGTACCTGGTATTCGTCGCTATAAGGCATATGTCCCAAAATGATGGTATCCCTGTCGAAAGCAACTTTGCCTTCAAGCTCTCGGGCATGGCGGTATCGTGCCATCAACGTGCCTTCATCCATGTTCGCGAAATCCCAGACAGTTCCCTTTTTCTTGCTTTCGGTTAGCCACAGATAAGCAGCATATAAATCTTCATCGGTTTCTTCGTCCACAGACGATTGGTCAGTATGGGTCATTGTGGGATCGGGCACAATTTCTCTTGCTGGAGAAGGAAACCTGCTTCTCTCCGTGGCCCGCGCGCTCATTTGCTGTCTAAAGGACTGTTGAACCTGCTCTGTTAAATCTTCGTCATTTTCTAGAGAAAGATCTGGTAGCTGCGGGCGCACGGCCAAGGCTACTAGGATATGAGAAGCCTAGGTGAGCAAAAATTCCAAGGAAAACGTTCTTTGCATAGTCAGTTCGTTGGTTTATTTGACGCACATTAGTCAGTGGCCACAAAGCTACTTGAACTCAACTAGACTCAAGGTGAAAATTTTCATAGCTAGCCAATGTAAATATTGGAGTAATTTCCGCAAACACAACCTGATGAAGATAATATGAGATCCTGTTTGAGCAACAGCACCGACGAGACCTTAGACCACACCTAGCACACACACACCTGATGAAGATAATATGAGATCCTGTTCGAGCAACAGCACCGACGAGACCTTAGACCACACCTAGCACACACACACCTGCACGGTGGACGAGCGCAGCGAGGATAATTAGATTTGAGTGAAGGACACGCGAAGAGGGAATTGATCAGTCTCTTTTCTTCACTTGTTTTTATTTTGATTTGAGCGTGTTTATTTTTATCATGATAGAAATAGGAAAAAGAACAATAAGGAAGAGACAAGATTTGAAAATATAGATCGAACCTGATGAAGATAATATGAGATCCTGTTTGAGCAACAGCACCGACAAGACCTTAGACCACACCTAGCACACACACACCTGACCCGCGACAAGAATGTAATGAGATATAAACAGTAGAGAATAAGTAAGGAATAAACATAAGAATATGGGAGAGGACAACTTGTGCATACCTGCACGGTGGACGAGCGCAGCGAGGATAATTAGATTTGAGTGAAGGATACGCGAAGAGGGAATTGATCTGACATAAAAGTGGAAGGAGAAAGAGAAAAACGAAATTAGCCCTGACACAGTCGCGTGCTTTGATGACTTGAGATTTGCTTACCAGTCTCTTTTCTTCACTTGTTTTCATTTTGATTTGAGCGTGTGAAGAAAAGAGACTGGTTGGTTCTGGCGGCAGCTTTTGATGTCGGCGGTAGCTTGGGTTAGGTCTTTGGGCTTTGCTGCGAGTAAAAATTGTGTGAGTATCTTCATCTTTGCTACTTGTTTCAGTTGTTCATTATTGATTCTTGTTACGTGTTTCATTTGATGTGTTTCATCTTTACTGTCATCTTGGTGTATTCTAACAGCCAACTGGTTTGAGTCTTTGACTTGCTGATGTGGCACACTGGAATTATGTTATCAAATTGAGTATTGCTGGTTGCCTTTTTTCTAGTGGCTCTTGCCCAGACTTAGGTACATCACCTGCGTCGTCGGCGACAGAGTGACATGAACCCCGGCCTGATCCAAGCCGTCTACGCTTGTTTCTCACATGCACACTTTTCCGGACAAGTCTGCGCCACAGCCAAAAGGCTACTGCGAAGTCCGTCCATACACCACTTTTTGTTTTTTTATTTAAAGTGTTATTGATTTCACATATCACACTATGATCTACTAAAATTGTTAGTTGTATACAACTTCCTTATGATGAGAAAAAAAATTCTGGTTGATGATATGTAGAAAATGGTTGAAAATCAGCAAGAAAGAAAGAGCATCACAACTGAATCTTGTGTAAAATACATTTGGTCTATGCCACATAGAGAAAGAGAGAAGAAAAAAGTAAGACAAAATCATGAATTGCATGTGGAGATAAGTTTAAGGTGTTTCACAATTTGCTGGATTCACTGCTTTTGATGTGGGGCAGTCGCGTTGGATGCCAAGGGAGAGGGCCCCACCTCATGAGTCTTTGGGGTGGACATTCTTTTGGAATCCCATTTTCTCTGGCAGGTGGTTGGGTGGGTGGTTGTGGTAGGCGGGCAGAAAGATGGCTGGTGGTGGCGTGCGGGCGGATGGGTAGTGGCGGCGGTAGGGG
This sequence comes from Puccinia triticina, assembly GCF_026914185.1. Lineage (NCBI taxonomy): Eukaryota > Fungi > Basidiomycota > Pucciniomycetes > Pucciniales > Pucciniaceae > Puccinia > Puccinia triticina. The sequence continues at coordinate 4,212,075 of NC_070573.1, forward strand.
GCCAGGGGCTGTGAATGTGATGATGTAGTGCAGTAAGGTTTTCAGGCCCACATGCCAACCTTATTGCTGCTGGGTGCAATGTTGTGTGGTATTTCATTTGCATGACCGGTGTGGGATCTGCATCACCCTGAAGATCCATAGGCAAGCCGGCCAAATTGGATCCTTGAGCCAGATCTGGATTTTCACACATTTATGTCCATAATGAAACCAAAAAAATTGGAATTTTGTCCAAGCTTCTTGAAATAGACAATAAGTAATGCTAAAAGGTGAGTGTTTATATCTAATAGGGGGGTTCACGTAAGGCTGATTTTGTAAATCAGCCACTAAAACCAGCAGATTCAGCTTTTGAAAATCCTGAGAAAGCAAAAAGGTTTGGCTGGGCAGCTTCCCTTTGGAAGCAATCTGCCATTCATAAACCTTACTCTGAGGTGTACGAGTTCAAGACACTGAAAACATTGCAAGGGACCCAATTTGTACTTCATAATATGTATCACCAAATTCAGATGGATTATCACAGCTGATGTCTATATAGAAACTTTCACAGTGGCATGTGTCACAAAAATGTTGTGGCTTTCCGGGCCATCCTGGGCCAAGGCAATGATGAAGCGCTCTGAAATCACAACCTGTGAATCATATACATATAAGGGGGCTTAATCTGCATCAAGAGTTATGCCCCAGGTGATTTGCCCTCCCCTGCAGATGCAGAGGACCGGTGGAAATCCTCCCCAATTGCACTTGCAATTGGCTGAGGGGTTTCCAGCCCCAAATTTTGCCCCATGCACTTGCGCCATGCTGAGAGCATCTCCAGCAGACCTTGGACCACACAAGTTTTGGACTTGTTTGGCACTGCAGGTTGCTCAACATTTCCGGGGTCCCCTAAACAGCCTTTCATTGATCCAAGTTGATCCCATTGCAGACTGCGGCTGGCTATTTTCCCCATCCCATTGCCACCTAGAGAATAACGATTTGGACCCGGGTACTGGTTGCGTTTTTTGCCCAAAGTAGGGACCAAGTACCGCACCCGGCACCGCCTGGCGGGTACCAGCAGTACTTGGGGCAGGTACCGGCGGTACTTTGCGCGCTTTTTTTTAATAAATATTGTTTTAATAAAAAAAAGCTATGTAATAGTATTGACTAACTATCTACAAAGCTGATGACAACTATTCCTCTTCATCCAAAGCTATTAACTTTCTCTTGGCCTTCAGATTAGTCCTGTTGCCGTTCTTAAGTGCCTGTTTCCAATCGGCCAAGGTACCCGGTTTGATCTTGTTGTTCTTTGAGTAGAAGGCAACAGTCATACCTCTACTCAAAGATTGAGGTGCAAGTTGGTGTCTCTTCGCCGAAACATAATCCCAACCAAAACTAAATGATCGCTCCACATCAACCGATGTGGCTAAAAATATGTAGATCAATCAGATAAAATTGAACCTAGGATTTGGTAGGTAAAGATTCAGCTCACCTGGGCAGGATAGAACATCCAGCGCCATGTGTACCAGGCCGCCATGGGTGTTGCCAGACCGTTTCTGTTGGATCCACCACTGGAGAGGATCCACAGGTTCGTCGCCGTTGAGCACAAGTCTTCCACAAAGCCACTCGTTCAATGGGTCGGATGATAAGTCACCACCTCGGGCAGCAGCGGCATTTCCAAGGCCGGCAAGCATTCCGGTCTTGGGCTGTGAAAAAACAAGACGAAATACATTCAATTGGTCAACCAGAGGAGCCAAGGTACTTCGGATAGTATTAAATAAGTGTACTCACCTTTGAGCTAGCAGTTCGTGCAGATGAGGCAGGGGTGATTGGTTGGGGCTTATAATGTGATACCCACATCTCTCGGGCGAGGCATATGGCTTCAGCTGTCCATGATGGATCCCAGTTTGCCAGCTTGAAGTACTTGTCCTTAAACGACGGGTGCAGCACTGAAACAAGGTATGTAAGCAGGTTGACTTCTAGACGATCATGAAAGGAAAAAAATACATACATATTGCAATCCTGTAAAGAGGTGAATTGTCAGTCAGGCTATAGTATTTATTTGTTATCTTGATTCCAACCCGGCAGGCATTCCTCAATGCTGGCGGGTATTTAAGGTTGCTAATAACGGTGGATAGGTGGTTGGTGATTTGGTCAATGTACACTACTATGTTTGCTAAGCGAGCTGAGCCTGCGGTTGATGCTTGAAGAGTGATATCGTTAAAAGTGTTCAATACCGTCGCCAAATCACAAGCCAGTTCCAAGTCGGATTTGTTCAATTGATGCTTGCGGTCTACACCATGCCGTTTATGGCGCTGCCACTCAAACCTTACAGTAAAGCAATTGAGTCAGAAATTTGATTCAGGAAGGATCATCTGAACTCAAGGAATACTTACACAGCAGCTTGACACCTAATGATGCTGTTGAGTTGCGCACAGGTGGAGTTCCATTGTGTACTTACATCTCTTTCGATATTATGAGGAGTTTCACACTCTTTCTCGGCGCAAATCTTGATGAATTCAGCCTTGGAATTTGGCGAGTACCTTAGTTTCTTTGCAATCACTCAAAACTATACCAAAAAGGGTCAGATCCCATCAAACTGTTTTCAATCCTGAATAACGTTTGGCCTTACCTTTGCCAATGTGAGTCTACAAGAATTGGTTGTGTACGTATTGGCATCCTCTTCTTCACTCGCATTTTCTATGTCAGCCTCATCAAGTGATTCATCATCTACATCGCGTTGAGAACATGAGTTGTTGCTGTCGCTTGAATCTTCATCTTCTGACGGGGCTTTCTCTCCACGTGGAACCCTAGCATGGATCAAATAAAGAAATAAGACAATTAAACACTACAGTAGCTATATATTCTTGGGCAACTTACACTCTAATCTGCTCTTCAGCATTGCCATCATCAGAATCCGACCCGTCCGAATGTTCCTCCGCACCTGTTGGGCCGTGATTGTTGTTAGCATGATTCTTACTTCCAAATGGACGGAGAATAGCCTGGACGATGAGGTTTAGGATGTGCGCGAAGCATTGTATCCAATGTGGCTCCCCTTGAAATCGAGGCCACTTGAGTTTCTTGATCTCACGTACCATCACTTTGTTGTTCTTTGCATTATCTCTCACTATACCACAAATCTAAACAAACAAAAGGATTATTGATCAGCGTCGGAAGCAAGACAAAAACATAATGAATGGGCACACTTTATTTTGAATGCCAAATTTCTCAACTACTAAGCAGACTGTGTCGGCCAAGTAGACACCCGTGTGGCTTTTTGAAAGGCAAACAAAGTCAAGAGGCAAGGACTCGAGTTTGATATCACCAGTTTGATCTTCTGCTAATTGATACATGACAATTCCTAAGATGTTGTATCCATTTGGTGACTGCCATGTGTCAATTCCTAGACATAATGCACCGTTGTGTGCCTAAGAATAGAAGGAAGTCAGTGATAAAAACAAACAAAGGAAAAGAAAATCAAATCTGTAATTTCTTACATTCAAAGCAGCCCGGTATTCATGTTGGATAGCCGAGTAAAGGAGGTGAATGTCCTTTGAAACCACTTGCGGATTGGGTAAATGCTTGACAACCGTAGGGTGGAGTATGGCCTTGTGGCTGGCATCGACAAGTGCAGAAAAAGGCCTCGCAGCTTCAGCGCACCATACAGCGCATAGCTGAGGAACCTGAGGCTGTATCTGTCAGATCGTTTATATCAAAATCAAATACCAAAAAGAACTCACTTCTTTCGGATCTATTTCTCCTGTTCCTGTTATTCCAAGAGATGCCAAAGATTTACTAGTTCGAGATTGGTTGTGTTTGCGGAGGCAGATGGACACGTGTTTGTTAAGATTACTACAAGAGGAGTCGGAGGTCGGTCGGTTGATCTTGGTACTACATCTGAGCGGGAATAGGGAATGAGAATCAGCTATATATACCGGTCATAACAGTTTGCAGAGCCTGAAACTTGACTAACAATTTGCATTCATAAGCAATCATTTGCCTGCCGAACTTATCCTTCTGATTTGATAGCTGTGGTGGCTTATATGATTGATAGCTCAAATTGACGGCGTTTGAGGCGACTTTCTGAGCCCTTACTGGATGCAGAAACAGAATCAGTAAATGAATAACCAATTTTTTTTTTAAAAAAAAAACATGTAAACAAAAGATAGAAAACCCACATAACTCCTCCTCATCGGTCAATGCTCGGCCTCCACACAAGGGCTGGGTGCTGGTTGGAGTGTTATTTTCATCGGCTTTGCTTGTATCTTGAATATCCTCTTGCGGCGGCAAAGATTTGACGATGGGATTTTTCAATCGGTTGCGCCCACGAGCCATGGTGACTTCTCTGGTGTTGTCGGAGAAGGGATTGGTTGATATCCGGCAACCTGCTTGGTGACTAAGAATGGGGGGACCCGACTCCAGTCTCCGAGGGACCCAACTAGAGGGGCTGGCACAGGGTACTTGCTCCCGCCCCCGCCATAGAGCCAAATGGGCGGGTACCGCCCAACTTTTCTCGAAAAAACAGGCACTCGGCACCGCACCCGGCACCGCCCGGCGGGTGCGCGGCGGGTGCCGGGTACCTAGCAACGGGTCCAAATTGTTATTCTCTATTGCCACCCGCAATACAGGCTGCTATACACCACACATTGCCTAGTCGCCACTCCTCACCACTGTACCAACAGCACAATCAATCCAATTCTTGAAGATCTTGCTCCTAGTCCTCCACCAGGAACACCATCTCCACAAGTTGAAGAACATCAAACCACCCAAGGAAAGAAAGCCAACAAGCCTTCAAAAAAAACACGGAAGACCAAAAAAAAGTCCACTGCAACTGCTACCTCTACTGGTGAATTGGAAGTGGCAAGACCTGTGACAAGATTGTGAGTTTTTTACATTCCTCACTGATCTGATCATTTATAATGCATCTGTATTTTTTGATCTCAGGCCGTTGACGCTAAAGAGATGTTCAAAGTTGAGATGGGTTTTGGGTTCAACCTCAATCAATGCTGCCTGATTCTTCATCACTTGCCAAAGTGGCAAGACACTATGGAAAAACTCGCGGTATGATTGAAGAAAGAAAAACAACCCCCGAGCTCTCTCCCAACCTCCGCCGCAACTAGTGTCAAAGGCAGAGATGCTGATGACTAGGAAAATGAGAATGAATTTGAGTCACTTGGCTATTCATGACCCAGAATGTCTAAAGATATGACCTGGATCCTATCTATCGTGCTTTCTACACTGCAAGAAAAGAAGAGATTGCCAAATGTAATGGTTTGCTTCCCTCCAGCTCCTATTAGTACTCTTGTCACTTCTGTAGACATAGTATTTAAGTGCATTTTATGTTATTTAACAATCAAGTTGATTGATTGCAAGTGGGAGAAAAAACAAAAACAAACAAAGAGAACAACAACTGAGAGAGAGATAAAAACAAGGAGTCTCAATGCGGCTGGGAGACTTATCAAGCCACCAGTCTCCTCCCCTTTGGGGTTGATCATGCTTGCCTGAGATAATCTGATCAACCATGTGGTAGCCGTTGTTGTTGTCCATGAAGTTGAGTAACTTGACCAAATTCATCCTGGAGATACCGGTAGTCGTGCCGTTTTGCAAGGCAATCTGGCTATCCACCCCCAGAGTGATCGCCAGTCTGCTGTGGAGCTGCTGTAAAACAGCTGAGAAAGTGGTGTGAAAGGTGGTCTCAGCCGGCTATAGCTCGCGGGTACCATCCCTGCTCTGCTGGAGATGCTCTGAGCGGGTTAATTCCAGGACCTTTTTACCTGTGGCATGTCACAGGCTGGGGGATTGTTATAAGTCAAAACTCTTGTATATTAGATGTGTAGAATATTGTTGTACTAGAGTCCAAGGCGGCTACGCCGCTGCACTTTCAGGGCTCTTGCCATTATCATCAAAGAGGCACATGTGTCCCCCAAAGGGGCCTGCCATAAGGCCCTGTTTGGCAGTGGTTATTTTATATCATACCTGCCCATTTTGCACAACTGGGACTCACCAAGGCCCATATTACATCACTTGCATGTTTAGCAGATTTGGGAAGTCATGAGGGTCATCAAAATTTTCCTCATCACTTCTCATCATCCCAGCCATTTTCAACATATGATTCAATTTTGAAGACCACTAATGTCAATTGAACCTCCCAAAGAAATGGCCATGTTACATTAAAAATTTCACACTGCTCTTGTCAAATATCAAGGTAAATACAAGCATCAATTTTTCATCGTTCTATTGCCCCAAAATTTGAGATGTGCCACAGCCACAATGGTCATGTTGATCAAGAGTTGTAGAAACATATCTTCATTATGCTCAGTAGAACCAGTTGTGATGCACATTGATCAAAAAATGCACAAACTCATAAGATTGAGCCTCCCTCCCAGTCTGATATCATTGTGTTTCCTTTTTGGATAATGATCTATGTTTAATTGGCTATAAACTGATTGAGCTGAGTCACTTGACCTTCTTTTTTTAGTCAAAAATCACAAGTTACAGTTTTTTTAATCTAAAATTGTAGATTGAGTTGTGTACAGAGTTGAAGAGGACATGCCATGGCAACAGCTTCAGAAACAGCAAAAATTGTGTGAGGTCAGAGAGGTGGAGAGAGCTGAGGATACAGCAATCCAGCCTAGCAAAACAAACCTCTTCAAGGGAGGTGGAGGCGGCAGTAGGGGTGTGGTCTTTGGGGCGGCAGTAGGGGTGTGGTCTTTGGGGCGGGAGAAGAGGCTGGCGAGTGGGTGGTGGGTGAGGAGGAAGACAGAGAATTACTGGCGAGCCAGACGGGTGAGATGAGCGGGAAGGAGGGCCGACGAAGTGCGAGGGAGGCCAGCGGCCAGGGCTTGAGTGCCACCGAGCCAAACAACAAGAACGTTGCTCCGTGTAACTTCCCCCTGTCCAGACCAACGGTCACAGCGTCACCGGATAGCTGAGGTGGTGTATCAGCTGGCAGAGAGGTGGGAAAATTGTCTAGAGCCAGGCTATGCTCTAACCCATCAGTTCCAGTGTCTGTTTGAGGCTTCACACTGGGTTTCATATGGAATGGCTCACCAACTTCCATGTTGAACACCGCCGATGCTCCTACGAGTACGGGACTGCAAGTAGAAATACCTTTGAGCAGATGTGAGCTTTCATTGAAGCTTTCGGCTGCAAGGGATTTGTGAAAGAGGCTATGCGCTAACCTGGGACGGGTCGTCGGGTAGGCAACAATGACGACGACAATTGCGTAGCGCTCTACCATCATCCTTGAGAATTGCAGCATTTTTCATATATATCCTTCTCTATTAGTCTTGCTTCTTCCTCTCCTTGGAAGTTGAGAAAAAGGTGAGTGCTTACCTTCGATGGAAGATCAACAAGGGAATGATCTGCGAGTCCCGGTCTCCGTAGACGATGAACCTGAGTTTGCGGAGCCCCAAGAAGAGATAGCGGGCATTGAAGGCGAGTCTGCGGAGCCGTTCCTGGCCGCCTTCGGGTTATATGTACCATTGGCCGCTCCACAGCCATCGTCGTCCCCCCCGCGGGATCCTCGGGACTCGGCGTCGGCTCAGACTACTTGAGCCCACCAGTCAGGGTCAACAAAGACATAATCTGCTGGATTACGGCCGGACTCATTAATTCTGAATACACCGACGAATGTATCTTGGCCCGTGGGGATTGATGATCGCTGATTTGGCCGCAATGGATCCCGCACTTGCTCCGACTATCCTCACAACATGAATATATCCAGCGCTGTATCCTGACCCGGGACAGAATCGAGACCATCAAGAATACATACATATGCACCTTCCCAACTGGCCATCAATAGTTCATCGTGAACAGTTGTTGTGATGGCTTGGTTGTGAGGGTGGACGGCTTTTTTGTTGGCCTGGCGGAGGCTGGTTGACTTGGAGAAATGTATCACATATCACAGCTAGTGTCTAGCAACCACAGCGGCGGGCGTCACAAAAATATTGTGGCTTGGCGGGCCATCCTGGGCCAAGGCAACGCTGAAGCGCTCTGCAATCATGACCTGTTGATAATATATAAGGGGGCATCATCTGCATCAAGAGTTATGCCCCAGGTGATTTGCCCTCCCCTGCATTTGCAGAGGACCGGCGGAGATCCTCCCCCTTCCCAATTGCACTTGCAATTGGCTGAGGGGTTTCCAGCCCTGACTTTTGCCCCACGCACTTGCGCCAGGCTGAGCGGGTTAACTCCGGGACCTTTTTACCTGTGGCATGTCACAGGCTGGGGGATCGTTATAAGTCAAACCTCTTGTATGTTAGATGTGTAGAATATTGTTGTATTGTTATTGCTCATTTTTAATTTGTTAGCATTGAACCTTTGTTATTTTTTAGTGATTTTTTATAAACAGGGGAAACCCTTGAATTTTTTTTTGGTGAAACTGTGGTTTTGATAAACTTAGATAGATTTTAATATAATTTGCGTTGTGTAAAAACAACGGTGGGCCAGCTACGCTAACCGTAGCGTTAGCGTAGCGGAATTCCGCTAACTTTTAGCGTAGCGTTAGCGGAATTGCACCATCTCTGTGCTAACGCTACGCGCACAGGGTGCGTAGCTAATTTAGCTGTTAGCGTAGCGTTAGCGCAGATTTGAGAAATTGCGCTAAAACTACACACAGAGGGCGCCAAAGAGCGCGCGCTACGCTGCGCTACAGCTCTTCTAGCGGAAAAAAGGCCTTTTTTTTCGCTAAAGACTCTGTAGCGCAGCGTAGGAGTGAATGTAGCGGCGCGCTAACGCTAACAAAGAATTTGTGCTCTGTTAGCGCCGTTGAAAATGAGTGCAGCGTAGCGGCGCTAACAGTGCGCTAACGCTATTCAAAATCGGTAGGTGCTTTTTGCTGCTACGCTAACATGTAGCACTGAAATAGATTAGTGTAGCGTAGCTGCCCACTGATGGTGAAAATATGCAGAAAAAAACTGGGTACGGATGCGGAAAAGGGGGTACGCAAAAACCGGGTATGAACATGGAAAAACCAGGTACGTTTAGTAACCCCCTATTTTATTGTAGTTAGAATTAATAATGTAAAGGATTTTTTAACTGTTTATAATGCTGATTTGTTTTCTTCTCTGGTGGGATTTTGAGCAAACACAGGATTGTCCAATTAGACTCTACAGGCTGTCAGACAGAGAATGCTCACCCAAATCTGCAATCCAGAACCAGTACATTGCAGAGCTCATGAGAAAAATCATGTCTGACACCTTCTCACTCTAGATGAGAAAGGACAATCTTAACATCAGATGGGAAAAATGGTAGTGGAATGCCCAAAGATCAGAATGTGAAGTGAATCTGTGCAGCAGGAATGGTGCGGGGAGGTCAATGGTTGGATGCTAATCTGCACAAGATGGTGTTGAGGGACTGAATTAATTAACAGCTAAGCAAAAGATACATATATTTCTACTGATATTGTAGTAGGACCGGCGCAAAATGCACCTGCCATTGCATTCAATCAACGGTGCAACAGATACTATACATTTATTTGTATATGGCACGTATTGTATTGTTTTGTATAGCATATACACTAGAGTCCAAAGCGGCTTCGCCGCTGCAGGGGGAAGGCACTCCCCCCCACCAAAAACCTGCCTCATCCCCTCCCACGCGCCCTCAGCTCCATCACCACCACACTTCAGCAATCCATCTGACATGAAAATCTGCAGGTCAAATGGGGCTTATCTGCCCTGTGCACCAAGCAGGATCAATCTCAAGAGGAGCTTGGGATTTTTTCCCGTGCATGTTGCCAATTAGGGCAAAAGTACTACCATGAAACCAAAGATACTTGAAATTTCACATTGCACATAGTTTGTTGCAAGAGTGCGGCAGTAAAATCAATAAGTGTCCAACAAAGCGTAAGGGAACTTGGAAGCACTCATGTGTGGTTCAATAGCTCCTTGGAGGAATTGGTAGTTTTTTGGCTTCGCCAATATCAATGAATGTCTCACGTCTTGGATTCACCTCCCAGGGTACACCTTTTTTTCCACATACTTGATCATTCACACCAGTGTGGAGGCAAATTCTAAAATGCTTTGAAATCTGTCAGCGTGTGGTCTAGGAAGATTTGACCCCTCAAACACTCAGAATTTTATCTGGTGAGTAAAGCAGACTTAATTAGGATAATGGGAACACACAGCCAGGACAGACTAAGCTATGACTATCAAGACATTTATCTCAGGTGAGAAACAACTTGTAGTGTCTTGAGAACGCATCAATAATTCTGTGTCTTGTTGATAACCAATTTGACCAACCAACTAAATAATTGAACTCCTGCATAATTTTTCCTGGTATGCCACACAGCCTAAATATATTTGCCCCCCATTAGCAATATTTAAACACCAGGATGTGTCGTCAGATGGGCAATCAGCTGAAGGCCAAATGATCATATATTAGCAAGAGAATATTTCCTGGAACCGCACCCTGCAATGGAAAAATTATCCCCTCTTGCCACTTTAATGCCCAAGTGGAGTTTTAATTGGCTGTAGGCAGAAATTAGTTGACCCTGTAGATGATACTTGACTTGCAAAGCGTCTTTCAGATTGGAGGCTTATAAGTATTGTCAAACAACATTGCTTTCAGGTTTTATTGACAATTGGACAATAAACACTGATTAGCTCACCACAAACATAGATAAAGTTTTTGAAAAAGAATGGAAAGTCATGCCCAAGGCAATCAATTGGTTCATTTGATAAATCTCTGCAGTTTCCTTAAAGGAGTAAAATTCATGGTTTGTCAAAAACTGGTGCGATCTGGAGTAGAATTTAGCTTCCCATCCTCTGTACGTTACTCAATGTGATCAATTCTATCCTATAGAAAATTTTTTGTTGTGGTAAACTGCCCAGGACGCTCATGATTTTTGATGTTCTTTCAACAGTGAGGTCTAATCTTATTGTAGCCCCTCACCTCCCAAATTGGGAGCATGGAGGTCATGTTAGCTGGCCCTGAACCGGGATTCTTGCGGCTCTAAGATACAGCCCCACGCAGAAAATTCTACAACAGTAACTGGATTATCCTATGTTGTACATACCGTTCGTCATGGGATGGTCACTATTTCTCTCAGTCTGAAAACTCTACAGCATCTTTGCATCCAGTTTTTGTGCGTGCAAATAGATCCCCGCTTGATGTGGATGGCTTAACAGTAATGGTAATAGATTATTCCTGGTGTGACAGAAAGATAAGCCTTGAGGTCCATAATTGCTCCTCAACAAGAATGCTGCATACTGCATGTACAACCTCTTGTCTTGACAGAAAGAACTTAAATTCAAGTCTAGTCATACCTGGGCCCAGCAGGTATGCTTCGTGATTTCAACAACCAATTTGGAGCACAAAGAAGGACATTGACGCGACAACAATCACCTCACCCCCGGGCATCATTGACTTGGCTGCACTCATATCAAAAGGGTCAGCCTAAATGCACTCCAAACTTTTACTTCGTGCACTCCACATTTTTGGCTTTGGGGGGCCAGCACTCCAAAAAAGTTGGAGTGCCTTGATTTTGTACTCCCAAAACATGGAGTCCCCAGATGGGCACTCCATTTTTATTGGAGTACACAACTGGGTACTCCAAAATTGACAAAAATAGGGGAGTGCAGCTAGATGCACTCCAAAAAAAATGGAGTGCAAGCCCAAGCACTCCACCTTTTCAGTGAAGAATTTTGGCTTTGCACTCCAGCTGGAAAATACCAAATGGAGTGCATTGGGGTGCACTCCAAGTCTCCTTTTTTTTGGAGTGCCCACAGCAATCACTTGGTGACCGGCACAGACCGGTCATTGAGAGGTGTTATTTCCCTCAATGACCGGCGGTCCGGTACAGACCGGTCATTGAGACAAGATGTTAATCCGCTCAATGCCAGTCTGTACCGGTCATGGATATCAGGAGGATTGAGTGGGGTGTGTTTGTACATAGCCCGGTTGAAGTTGTAGGCACTCCAGCTCTGGCTGGAGTGCACAGTACTGCACTCCCCTTTTGAGGATGAGAAGTATCAGGAATGGAGTGCTGGGGGAATGCACTCCAATCTGATGGAGTGAGACTCATGGGCACTCATTACATTTCCTGGCCACTGGATTTCTTTGTGGTGCACTCCAAAGAGTCTTGAGTCCCCGGTTCTGCACTCCAATTGACTTGGAGTACTCTAGTCTGTACTCCAACAATCATTGGAGTGCACACTCCATACACTCACTTTTTGAGTGCTTTTGGGATTTTTTTGGAGTGCATTTAGGCTGACCCTATCAAAAAGCCTTCCAACCAATCCTGGAGAAACATCAAAGCATACAGGCGCTGTGGCAATTTGAAAATTTTTCCCCGTCACCAGTGGCCGTTAGCCCAAGCGTGGCCGTTGGCTCAAGCGCAACCGTCTCATGTGCGTCGGAAATTCCTACTTGAGAAACATTGCCCATCAGATCATTGTTGAAGGTCACACCCCCTCCACTTCAACCCAATTCAGGGTGTGGTTGTTGCCGGAATTCAATCCGTACTTGTTTTTTTCCTGCTTGTTGATTGTCTGACCAGAAAACAGTACCGCAAATGGAGGGAAAGCCAACAGGAGTGCTGCGCTGAGACCAGAATTTGGTGTCTGTTTCAGGAAGGGAAAAAGGCCAAGCTGCTGAAATCAATATATTGCCCAACAGGGTTACCTGCACCTCCTTTGGCTCGTTTGCCGGCTCAATTGGCAGACAGAGCCATATGGAATTCTTTTGGCTGTTCATATTCATCTCCTTTTATAAATTCACTTCAATAGCTTGACTGATGCCTAGACTGTCCGCAACAATTTGCTTAGCTCAAACTGATAGTGTTGCATTCCGCATTGAGGCAGAACAGCTGATCCATCCGCCTGAGTTTCCGAGTGTTGCAGACAGAAAAGAATCAGCCGAGGAATTCGATAAGGAGCAGGTCTAACTGGATTATAAATGAGTTAACGGCCCAAGCCTTCACAAGGTACTCACACATCCAAGAAGAAGTTGCCAATCAGATATTCAGAGGTGGCTTAGGCATCAAAAAATACTGCTCCAAGAAAGGCCAAGGCCAGGGTCAGGCTTGTGTCAACTTGCACCAGTCCCAACGAATCCCTGGGGAGAGTGGAGGTTGAAAGATACCATCAGTGACTGTTTTTTGGTAGTGTAGCTTCCAGAACTGAGGATTAATTCCAGCGGGGGCCAATGGGACAAGCGTCAGAGTTGGAAATGTGGTATGGTTGGGTGAGGGGCGGGGCAGGGTCCAGTTATACTGTAGGCGGTGAACGTGGTGATGACATGACCAAGCGCGGCAAGGGAGACGTGAGGCGGAGGACTGGCAACAGTGTCAGCGGATAAGCAGCAGGTGTGTGGAGAGGTTTATGTAAAGAAGGGGCAAGGACAGCTGTTTGTCCCCCCAGGGGATCCGGTTTTGTCCTACCCCCTTACCCCCTCCCTGGAGCCCCCTCATCACTTGATTAGGCCCTCCTTGATTTTTAATTTGACCCACCCTTTTTTGTGTGTTGCTGCGGCATGGGCTGGAGGGTGATTCCAAGGTGCTCTCCGGAGTGTTTGGGGGGTAAATTTCACAGATTTTTGAGAAACAAATAGGCCAAAACCATGATCTTGAGTTCCACAATTGTGTGGATTCAATAAACTTGGATTGTATTTGTATTGTATTTTTTATCCAATACAATACAATGTATTCTTTGCATAATGTATTGCCCTCCCCAAATGTAATATTTTGTGGATTGGCACAGTCAATACACTTTTTTTGAAATGTATTGTATTGTATTGGGTGACCAATGTAATACAAATACACCCAGACATTTTGTACAGCCATTCTCGAAAAGCTTGCGGGCTCGAGGCCAAAAAAAGATTTTTTTTATTTCAGCCACAGGCCTGTACAGCTTCACTGTTCCGATGGTCCAACCCTTGAGGCCCCAAAGTTAAAAACAAAGAAAGTAGTGATTTTCTTACAATCACATTACTGTATGCAGCCTGTCATACAGGGGCTATACAGGCTTGGAGGCTGAAAATAGTGGTCCAAAATTACCCAACCGCAAGCTTTTCAAGAATGGCTGTATTCAAAAATAAATACAATACAATGTATAGGCCTATACAATACGGGGTGGGTGAATTTTACATGGTACACATTTACAGTGACACGAGCATGTAAAGCCCACCACATGTAAAAATACTGAAAATCCCACGCGCACGTAATTTTACAGTCACTTGCCTCAAAACCACAGGACGTAAAGTCGAAGCATGTAAATAGCAGACTGCAAAATCACCCCTGCGCATCCACATCCGGTAGTTTCACACCCTGTCTGCTCACAACCATGTTACAAGGGGGTGTAAATCCCCCAGCTTGCCCCGATACATGCAATTTTCCAACCTAGTTAGGAAAATTTACATGATATGTACCTCCGCCCAAAGCAGCCTTTTCATGCCCATCCATCCCACGCACCGCCATCCCCTCCCCCAAACCGCCGCCTGCGTACACCATTCTCACCCAATGGTCATCAAAAATTCTCACCCAACAGTCATCGAACATTCTCACCCAACGGGTGTACATACAATACACATATTGCATTTGTTGCACCATTGATTCAATCTATGTTGCCTTTTTGTCGTAGCTCTGACTGATACAGTATAGTGCCTTTGCGTGTCCATCTAGGATCATTCGCGCTGCCCGTTAATTCCCAATCTTGCTGCTCACCATTGCTAACATCCTACTGACAACTGTGAAAATGAAAAACAGCGCAGTTCCTGATACTTTTTAGCTTGTTCTCAACCATTGTTTCCCTTTCTGTGTCTATCTCTCCTTCAAACAACCACCGGTCGCCGATACCAAACATTTTCCATTCTCATGTGCTTGCTTGCATTAATTATAAAGAAATATCCCGAAATGAATTGAGGAGGGACATACTTGGAGAGAGAGAGAATTCACTCGTACCAGCCCCGAGAGCAGACATGTCAATCATCCTCAGCTTCCCAACTGGGCCGATAATAATTTGCGACCGGCTCGCCAAAGTACCAGCCGTGCTGGGTGCGTCGAAGCCTGTCGTGCTGGGTGCCTCGAAGAACGGGACTGCAGATCATCTCGGCGTAGTCGAGCTCAGCCACGCCACGGCCGTCTTCTGGATACCATTGCTCGACGATCGGCGGATCTTGCGGCTGCGGCCACTCAACGTCCTCCTCCTCCTCCTCGTCGTAGTCTGTGTATTCTCGATAGGGTGGATACAGCGGGCTTTTTTCGTCTAAGGAAGAAAAGCGATGATCGCGACCATCGAAACGCAGAGTATCTTCATCGTAATATCCGTCGACCTCCTCGTCCTCGTAGTGGTCGTATACGAGGTCTGGACGGCCGTCCCCGCCGTCCTCCTGGTAGCCGTCGCTTTCTGCCCACTCGCCATACAGATCCTCCGACTCATTGTAAGCCTCTGTCGAGCCAACAGCTCCGCCGGATCGAAACTGTCGAGAACTGAGATACGCTGGATGAGGCGCCGAAGGATAGTACATCATTTCATTACTTTGGTCCAGCTCAGAGCCTTCGAGTAAGAGAGATAACCGATCAAGACCCCCAAGCTCTTCATTCTCCTCGTCCATGTAATCATTACTGTTAGATATCCCCTGATAATCGTCTGCGAACGTTCGTGAAGATATATGATCGTTTGGATTGAGAGCGCCGATAGACGAGTTTGCATGGGTAAACGAGTTGTTTCCATATCCGATCGCCGAATATACCAAGCTCGAACGAGAAGAGACCGGCTGATTGATGATCAAGCGCGTATGACTCGAAGTGCTCTGATGAGGTGGTTGATCTGGGTCTCCCTGATGGTGATTATCACACGATTGACTTTCCTCAACGGGTGGTTGCTCTACACGATAAGTTGGCTGTCCATCCTGTGAGTTTTTATCAGGGCTGGCTTGGTGTTTTGATGAAGAGGAGGACTTCTGTCTGTCTGGATGTGGTTCATGAGAAGTAGAGGGGACAGGTTGGCCAGATTGCCTCGCCGCTTTCGCCCGCATCAGTAATGAGTAAGCTGAGTGGCCCGAAGACGGCAAATTAGAATGGCGCGTAGACCGACTGGTAGATTTCGGCCGGGCGTTTTCTGGGCGGATCTTGCAAGGATCGATAGCCGAGGAACGGACGGGCGATTTTGACGTTTCTTGGGCGATGGTGCTTTTCTTTTTCTGAGAACTGATCGAGAGGGAGGCGCCTTTCTCCTTTGTTTTCCGCTGAGATTTCCACTCCTTGTCCAAGAAACTCAGCTTGTTGAACGTCAAATCCCCTCCTGGAAGTTGAAGAGACATTTTTGACAATTAAAGAACTAATAATAAGCATGAAAACAGATATTTTGAATTGACGAGACTGACCCCAAGTGTTACGCCTAGCCGCCGAACCAAAGACAGCCTTTTGGAAGATTCCATGCGAGGGGAGCTGGCGGTCGATCTGGGGCAGATCCAAACTGATCAGCACCACAGCTAGTCTCCTTTCAAGATGCCCGAACCGTACCGTCAGTCGTGGGTTTTTAGATCTGCCTGGGTTGGGAAGACTATCCGGTAGACGCTTGATGCTCCAAGAGAGTGCGCTGACTTTCTTCTTGGTTTTCTTTGGTTGAGACGATTTCTGGGATTGAATATCCGATTTTTTATTTTTTCTCTTATCCTTCTTCGTTGCCAATCGTATTTCCGCCCTCGACCTCAGCACTAAAGTGTTATAAATTAGATCATGTCGAATGCGTAAATATGTATTTTTTTTAGAAAATAAGAAGAGACTTGCATTCGGCTCGATCGACGACTGAGGATTGATGGTCTTGCTGAGCTGGTGCCTTGGGATGGTGGTAGTAGTGGGATACTCGCGGTTCCAAAGGGACGGATGAGCCGGTCGATCGATTGGCGACGGATCTTACATTCTCCCTTGGCTGTTGATCATGTTCTTGCGGGGGTTGGGTTTGGTTGCTGAGGAATCTGTTGATGATGCTGGTCCTGCCGTCCTTCGACCCGTTTACCTTTGTGGTGTTTTCTCGTTCGAGTTTTCTCAAGTTTTCCGTGTTTAATGCTTTGATGACCATCCTGTTCCTGACAGCGACAAGACGACCGAAGGAAGTTCCGCCCAGATTGCGAACACAGAAACATGCATATTCGCATCAAGAAAAAGCCGAGGTCCAAAACAATCATCACAATTGGCAAGATGCAGCTAAAACCAAACTCGAGCAAAGTGGAGGCGAAACTCAAGACCATCAACACGGCGATAGATGCTCTGAAACAGAACCCGGGGGATCGATGGAAAACGATCAAGCAACTGACGAAGCATCAGCAAACCCAACAAGTACGAGTGAGACTATCGAACCGCGTACTGATTCTGATCACTCTCTTCTCTCTTTCCAAACCTTCACAGAATGCAGCAAACGAAGCCGACCATCAGCGTGACCATCCGGCCATTCCTGTGTGGACTCAACGCATGGAAACTTTGTTCGGGCCCTTCAACGACCAACTCAGATTGATCAAGTGCGACAATTGCGGAATCTTAACGCGAGAGACCAACTCCAAAGTCGGTGTCACTCACAAACGTCTGTACAACTCTCTAAGATCCTCTTGTTCTTCTTCCTCAATTAATCGCACGCTTATTTTTTATCCATTTACAATACTGAAAAATATCCCGGTCGGAGACAGTGAATTGCGAAATATTGAGAAAATCAGGCTCGATTGGGATCATCAGCAAGAAATTTAGTCACTTTTCAAATCTCGAGTCCAACTCCAAAAAGAGGGCTTCTTCGGAAGGTAATGCTCGATTTCTCTCAGTCACACATCAACATTTACAGTATACCAAACTGTGCTCACCAATGTCAAACCTGACCGTTCCTAATTAGCAGGAGCGAAAGCTAATTTCCATAATTATTTTCTTCTTTTCCAAACTGTGTACCAACAAAAGTATCATTAGATTCGATACCGATGAAGAAGAAAAAGAAGACGACGATCATTGACCATACCCAAGCAGGCGGGATCGACCCTGACGGCCCGAACGTTATCAACGGAGTGCCGATGACGCAGAAGCAAATCAAGAAAGCCCTGGCGGCTGCCGAACGTTTAGAGCGAGAGAACGAGCGGAAGGAGAAGAAGAGGCTGGAAGAGGAAGCCCGCAAAGCCAAGAAACTCAGCCGGGCCAAAGGTCCGCTGCTCATTATTATCTTTTTTTGTGCCGCTGTCCACGTGCGCTGGCTTGCACAAGAAGCGGATGTTCTGATTTTTGGTGTCTTCCGCTGGTTGATCTAGGAGGTCCGGTCAACGTCAACGAGCAATGTGGAGTATTGGTGCCTCCCAACAATACCCCTTGTGCTCGGTCGTTGACCTGTAAGACTCATTCGATGGGGGCCAAGCGAAGTGTACCCGGCCGAAGCGCTCCTTATGATGTTTTACTGTAAGTCCGTAAACTTATCAAAAAAGAAAAAAAAATCATGTTCGATGGGCTCAACGTGCCAACTTCGAAAACAATATGTAGAAATGAATGGCAAAAGAAGAATAATCCGAACTGGGGCGATCGTAAGGTGGTGACACCCCGAGTAGGACCCGGAATTGAGCCGGGGCTGTCGAAGAAGAAGAAGAAAGAGCTCGCCACTCAAGTGAACAAGAATGGGAATAATGGAGGCAGCACAAGCGGTCAGAATGACGCCTCCAACGGCTCGAGTACCAATCACACCAATAGGAACCAATCAGGGAATGGATCGAGCGGTAATGGCAACAACAAATCGGGGCAAGCCAAGGATAAGGATAAGGCGACCAGCTCGGCCAATCATCCCTCAAAATCGGGCACTGGGGCGTCGAAGTCCTCGGCTGGTGGTGGGAACCAAGGAGGGCACGGATCGGGCTCGACGAAGAAGTCGGGCGGCCAGTCAGGCCAGCCGACGAAGGGCGAGCACGGACGGACGACTTCTGCGAAGCTGTCAGCAGCCAACGAGGCCAAGCTACTGGGCGAGGTGGACGCGGATTTCTATCTGGTTGTGCCGCCAAAATCGGCGGCGAAGACGACGAAGACGCCGGTGGTAGCCGGTCCTCGGCAGGGGCCGGTGGACCGCGACGGGGACACGCCGATGGCCGCGCCGGGCCCTGAGGCCCCTGCCGACCCCCGCCCCCCATTCGTCGCGACCAAGGAGGACTCCGAGGACGAAGCCTCGGAGAACGAGAGCGACGAGGAGTTTGAGGCTGTGATCCGCGGCTTGATCGTCTCCCAGAACTTCCTCCACCCTATCTCCCTCCTCTCCTCCGAAGCCCATTCAAAGAACCCCTTTCCTCCTCCGCCTTCCTCCTCTTACCCCACGCACTCAACACAATGGTCTAAGTTCACTAAGTTGGGTGTCAAAGAAAGCTTTAAGAACTCCTTCAAACTCTAGTTTCCTTGTCCCCCACTTCCTCTTCTGCTTCTCATATGTATTCCTCAGTCAGTATGCAATTCCTGTTTTCTTCTGTGTATCGATTACTTTTCAAAACTGAAGTTTGTTGGATTTTCTGTTGTTGGTTGGGTAGATCTGTTTGAATAAATTAATAGTTCTAGATAGAAAGATGTAATGATATATTTTTGCTGCAACACATCTGCGTCAACAGATCCACTCTTTTCCTTTGAGCCTCATAAAATACAAGTACATTCTACAGGCGGGAAATTTACCTGGTGTTGGATGCAGCCAATGGTTGGCCGTTACAGTTACCTGCTAACTTTAAGTATTGTAAATTATCAAAAAATAAGTTACAATACCAGAAATATGGTTATTGATTTTGCTAACTAAAGTTGGCAGCAACTGTGAGAGCTTGAAAGACAACATAAAATACCCTTTATAACAGCCAATACAGGCCATTTTTCATTGATACAGCCAAAAATGTATCATAATCTTTTGTAGAGTATTGAAAATTTGACAATTTTTCATTAGAATTAACAGTTTTTCCCTAAAAATAACAGCTGATGTGTTACAAAAATTGGCCCATATGTTGTAATGCATCACATCAGCCCACCATTGATACAGCCTTGTGAAGAGCATCTAAGACTATAGTAGAGGTCTGTGACACCCCATGGGGCCCCCTATTGAATTTTTACGTGGGGGTCTATGATGTCATTGTGTGGAGTACATAGTCAAGAGGAAGCCAAAGACACTAAGTGTTTGTTTGATCTCAGTTTTCCAAGTGGCAGTCAATTATGTGGTGTGACACGGGTCTTAATGGCAACGGCAAACTGAGGTGGGCAACAATCTAAGCAATTCCACAGAACAGACACACAACCAAACCCAACCGTGATAGGAGTGTGCCCAAGCACACTCCGTGATAGGAGTGTGCCCAAGCACACTCCGTGATAGGAGTGTGCCCAAGCACACTCCGTGATAGGAGTGTGCCCAAGCACACTCCGTGATAGGAGTGTGCCCAAGCACACTCCGTGATAGGAGTGTGCCCAAGCACACTCCGTGATAGGAGTGTGCCCAAGCACACTCCGTGATAGGAGTGTGCCCAAGCACACTCCGTGATAGGAGTGTGCCCAAGCACACTCCGTGATAGGAGTGTGCCCAAGCACACTCCGTGATAGGAGTGTGCCCAAGCACACTCCGTGATAGGAGTGTGCCCAAGCACACTCCGTGATAGGAGTGTGCCCAAGCACACTCCGTGATAGGAGTGTGCCCAAGCACACTCCGTGATAGGAGTGTGCCCAAGCACACTCTGTAATAGGAGTTTGCCCAAGTACACTCTGTAATAGGAGTGTGCCCATGCACTTGGTAAGAGGAGTGTGCCAAAGCACACTCCATAATAGCAGAATAGGAGTGCGCCTCAGCAGGGCGTTGATAAACGCACTCCCCCCTGCCAACGGCACACCCACACCCACACCCTTCAAAGAAGGGTGTGTGGAGGGACACACCCTTTTTTCCCGTAAATGCCCATTGTCAGGGATGTACAGGCTTTGTACAGGAGGGTGAGGGAGGCGGCAAGCTGGTATACGCATACCAGCTTGCTGGAAGGAGAGTGAGTCCCTCTTGGCAAGCTGGTATGTGTATACCAGCTCGCCAGGAGGAACTTCCCTCCATGTGGGGTGTTGATAAACGCACACCCCCCTCCTTGGGGCACACCCACACCCAGGCCCTTCAAAAAGGGCATGTGGGGCCACACACCCGCATCCACGGCCTATTTTAGCCCTTGGTGTGGGACCCAAAGGGTGTGCAAGGGTGTGCACGGCCCTGCAGAGGC
The DNA here is from genome assembly GCF_026914185.1 of Puccinia triticina. NCBI lineage: Eukaryota > Fungi > Basidiomycota > Pucciniomycetes > Pucciniales > Pucciniaceae > Puccinia > Puccinia triticina. The sequence continues at coordinate 4,233,207 of NC_070573.1, forward strand.
ATGCAAGGGCATGTAAAGCCTTGCATGGGCGTGCACCAACAGGCCCATGTCTATGTACATAGTACATTATGTTAGTTACATTATATACTAACATAATGTACATAGTACATTATGTTAGTTAAATTATGTGCTAACATAATGTACATAGTACATTATGTACTAACATAATGTACATAGTACGTTATGTACTAACATAATGTAAATAGTACAGCCCATCCCAGCCAAAGAGGGCCAGGAGGGGCGAGCTCTCTGCCCCTTTGACCGGTGGGGAGTGAAGGCCTGGGGGGGAGGGGAGGGGAGGGCAGTAGAACTTCTGAGTCACCACCTCCCTTTGATTGGCAAGTGTACCTTGCCCCTCCTGTGGCAAGCGTACCTCGCCCCTCCCAGCCAAAGAGGGCTGGGAGGGGCGAGCTCTCTGCCCCTTTGACCGGCTGGGAGTGGGGGCCTGGGGGGGGGGAGGGGAGGGGAGGGGAGTAGGACTCCCAAGTCCCCACCTCCCTCTACCTCCCTTCAATTGACAAGCAAGCCAATTGAAGGGAGACAACATTTACATAGGCTCACATAAGCCAACCTGGAATCCAGGTTGGCTTATGTAAGCCCCCCACAATCACCTTTGATTGGCTCGCTTGCCAATCAAAGGAAGGTAGAGGGAGGGGGGGGCTGGGGAGTCCTACTCCCCCCCCAGGCCCCCACTCACAGCTGGTCAAAGGAGAAGGAGGTCAAAAGGGGCAGAGAGCTTGCCCCTCCCGGCCCTCTTTCGCCAGGAGGGGCTTTACGCTTGCCGATTGAAGGGAGGTGGGGACTCGGGAGTCCAACTCCCCTCCCCTCCCCCCAAGCCCCCACTTCCCACCAGTAGAAGGGGAGGGAGGGCCAAAGGGGCAGAGAGATTGCCCCTCCTGGCCCTCTTTGGCCAGGAGGGGCTGTACTATGGACATAATGTAGATATTACATTATATTAGTACATATGTACTATTTACATTGTCACCAGGGGATATTTTGACGCACTCTCCAGAAAGTACCATACTGTACCCTTTTTCTGTAACTGTGCTGGATGCCTTTGATGAAAGTAGTGTAAGAATTAATGAAAAATTCTGGAACTAATCCACAAATGATCTGAAACTGATCCTAAATTCATGCATAAACCATCCAGAAGTCATGCAGAAGTCAACTGGAACACAACTGGAATGCAGTTGAAACCACTACAAAGCAATGGCCACAATCAAAGCATAATTCAATTTGAATTGTTTGGTAATTAAGATGAATTATTGGGTTTCAATTCATATTATTTATATGCACATGAAGGTGGTAATTGTTTTCACTTTTCTAATGTAACTGTCATGTGCGTGTGTGTAAGTTTGTTAAAAATCACAGGTCGGGCCTCCCGCAGATCAACAACATGGACATCCCTGTTAGAATGATGTGAAAGGCCCATCTGAATTGGCATATTTCCCTAAAGAAGGCCAGTATCATCTAGAATTGAGCCAAAAAAGGATGAAAGTAGGGTGAAAATATGAGTCAAGTCAAGCTTGGAGGTGTGTGGTCCCAGATTTCAGATAGACATCCTGGCTTCTTAAAATATATAAGCTTGTGAGTTGTTTTTGTGTGTTTGTTTTTTTCCAATGTCTCCATGCACATGCATGTGAGTTTTTTCCACTTTGCCAATGTCACCTTTGTGTACACGCGTACATTAGAGTGACAGATCACTGGAGGCGCCTTTCACAGCTCCATTACAAGTAAAAACTGGTCAGAAAGACATGAAAGCCCCCACAGGTCACATTTACGTTGTTTGGAACCCCTTTGACATAGAGAAATTGATCAACAGAAATTCACCATAAATGAGTAATAATTGGGCATTAATTAACTATGATTTCATGAAAGATTAAATCAGTTATACTTAGAAGATTCAATGGTTCTATACAACATTGCACAAGGTCCTGTGATAATTCCGCATCACTTCTGACACACTTCCCATTGACCTCTGAAGAATTTTCAATCATTTCCTAATCCACATCTGACTCACATCAGACCCAGAACAACATAAAATTAGACTCTGGCACTCTCTGGAGAGTGCGTCAAAGTCTCCCCTGGTGTGTGTACATAGAAATGGGAATGTGGGTGCACACCCTCACACGCCCATGCAGGGACATGGACACCCTTGCACACCCTTTGGGTCCCACACAAAGGGCTAAAATAGGGCGTGGGGGCAGGTGTATGGCCCCGCACGCACTTTTCAAAGGGTGTAGGTGTGGGCGCGGCCCTGGGAGGGGGGCATGCGTTTATCAATGTCAGCTGGCTACTATGTCAGAGCCACCATGACATAATCTCAAAAGCAAACATGAAATATTATTACGTAAGAAAGATACACTAGTACTGCTATTACTTATAATTAGACATATAAAACCTGGAATATTACTCCATATTCTGAATCTAAGCCTAATTTAACCTAGGGTACCTCACTTCAAGGTACCCTTAATTGTTATTCCTTCCTTGTGTAAATTGACTTCAAGAGTTTAACAGGGGTACCACGTCCCGCGTGAATCCACCTGTATGCTTGTAAACATAACCACATATGCTTTTACCCCAGTTTCAGTGACAAAACTGAGGTGTTGTGTATAGTTTAGAAGATAGTAATAATGTTGTGTGGCGCAGCCAAGCCCGCGTGCTCTGTAGCCAGGCGCACCTGACAACAGTAGAGCCCTGTCGCCTGGAGCTCAAGCCCCCACGCGTGGTGTACACATATGCATAATGCATAAACCAGCCCGCAACCAAAGCGCCTGGGTTACCAGTACCCAAGAATGGGCCAGAATGCGCCCCAATAGGAATATTACATGTGTTACATGTACCACACACATGTGATTTACAGCTTGATAAAGTATAATAACCATGTCATAAAACATAGACACCTTACACGTCTCACCAGACCAGAATACCCCTTGTAGTGTGTGCAGGAGAGCATAGAAGGCGCCCTAGCCTCCTCCTATGCCTCAGCACACATGACCTACACATGTAATGAATGTATAGAATGGTTCAAATGAACTGCAGCATTCAATGAGCGCCTCCAGAGCATGTATAAAGCACTGCTTACACATGTACAACTCCACAGAATCCAGTTCTAGCACATTCTGTGGCACATTGCCACGGAAATAAGTGTCACACAACCCCCCAACCAGCCCCTATGATGTGGTAAAGATGGTATAAAATCACGCAGAACCTCTGTAATTGGTCCTTGGCATCCCTTGTATCCAAGCCCCAGGGTTCCACAATCATCAGCGCCCTCCTGCGCAGCTAATTTGCCTCAGACGACGCCCACAAATGTCCCCATGTCCCCTGGGCGCCCATAGAGGCCTGCCTAGTCTATAAAAAGGGCTCTTTCTCCGCCCAAAAGGAGATTCTGCATGCTTATTTACACTATTATATTTTACCCGCCTTCAACATGTGCTCAATAGCCTGTTTCCAGCCTGGTAAGACCTTTAGTAGTTGTTTTTAGCCTCATTCTTTCTCCAGAAACTGCCCAGTTTCCATCCAGCCTTCAGAATCAACCTCTTCAAGCGCTTTCAACTGCCCATTTTCTACCCTGAAGAACCTCAAGACTTTAAGGGCTTTTTACTAGTAAGTTTAAACCCCTTCTCTTGAGATTCTCCGCCATTCCTTACTGGGATTTAAACCACCCCTGTTCACAGGCCCCAGTGTGTACTTTTGAGGGATTAAACACCCCTGATTTTATCAGGCCCCTCTTTATGTAACTACAAGGGGAAGCCCCCAAATCTGGGGTTACAGGGGGTGTTAAAGTCATAGGGGTTTGTCAATCACAGGAGGTGAAAGGTAAAAGGGTAATGTGACAGCTCAAAGGAAACAGATTAAATTTTTCAAAACTTTGATGTTGCAATTCCTGGGTGACTATCTACATAACAGGCATTCAGTCAAAGGAAAGAAAATTTGAAATGAAAACTTGGTAAGAAACCAAAATTAGTGCAAACTGGTGAAATAAATTCAAGTTTTTTGAAGAAGACACAAAAGTTGTGCTGGAAAGACAATTGTTGGGGAAATATTGATGAGGTAATTAATTCATAAACTCTGAACATGAGAAAGAAATTCCTTGTAAAAAATGTTTTTAAGTTTCATATGAAGCCTGGCCAATTTCAGGGTGAGGAATCACTACATTTGTAGTTTAGCTTGACTTGATTTTTGAAAGTGCAACATAGAGCTGACAATGACTAAAAACAGGTTCATGAAGCACAATACCAACATTTCCAATTCTTTGACCTTGAGATTTATTAATTTTCAGGGAGAAAGCCAGATTGACAGGAAATTGCTTTCAAATGAGCTTGAAAGGCAGTCCAGACTTGTCTGGGTCAGATATGAAAGGAATGTGAGGGATAGCCACAGAATCATTAACTCTGTTACCTGATATGACTCTTGTGTGAATCACATTTGGACCCAAGTTTTCCACAATCAACCTGGTTCCATTACAAATTCCCATTGTCCGATCAAGGTTCCTGAGCATTATTATTGGCACTCCACATTTTAGTTGAATAATATGAGGTGGGAACCCTGAGATGTTCAACCCTTAGATATACTCTTGAAAATATAGGTTTTGGGGATCATCTTCCACAGAATCAAAGCTTGTGCAAGTTCTCCCCTGAGATGGAATGGATTCTAGAATTCTAGAGTTTATTTGTTTTGAAGAAATATTCTTGCAGTCTTATGAGATGATTCAAATTTTGCTCCTGAGAACCCCCATGAATGACCATAGAAGCAGGTGGGTTGATTTTGTTGTTTGATTGAGTGATAACTTCACATCTCCAATGGATAAGAGAAACTGCTGAAATTGAGGATCACATGCTGCACACATGTTGTCTGGAAGTTGGATGATATTTTGTTGAAAGTATCATCAGCAGTAAGAGTTGACAATGCTTGCATCAAAAATCTAGGGACATGTTCCCTTCCACACCACTGGTAAAACCTGATGTAAATAACCTCCAAGTACAATTACCTTGCCACCAAAGGGTTGATCTGAATCCATCAAGTCTTGGAGTAATCTGTCTCAGTGTTTCCCAATTCAAGGGCATGTCTATGTGTCATTGGGGCTTCATCCCAAATGATAAGCTTTGATTGCCTCAACACATCAGCCTTTTGAGAATGTTTTGTGATTGAAGAAACTGAATTTTGCAGAAGCTTTGGAGGAATTCCAAAATTCAACTGAGCAGTCCTGCCATATGGCATGTTCATAGCTACAATTCCTGTGGGTTCAGAGAGAATAAAAATCAAGATGGTATGGCTGGGAAAATGAGACCTCACCACTTCTTGCACCTGTGATAGCAACTCTTTGGGTTGATCTGACATTTTCCAGTAAGCAGTTGTATCAGAAAGTCTTTCCAGATCCCCCTGGACCATCATTAAAGGAGCAAGCAGGTTGTTCTGAATAGCATGCATTGATGATCTGATCAAAGCCTGATCTCTGCTGATTGTTCAAATGATTTGCATTGTCAATATGAGATATCCACACATTGAAGACCATTTTGTAAAAGGATTGGATGGATTACTTCAATCATCTGATTTGTCATGAGTGCATCATCTTGAAATCCCTGATGGATCTCCAGTCTTCAGTCATGTAATGGTAGGAAGAATTTCATAAACACAGAGGGTATTAAGGTTGAAATCTTGCTATAAGTATGCCAAATGACTTTTGCAAATAAGATGGCATCATTGTTTCATTTGCTTCAGCCATTGTGGCTTCCAAATAATGATCATTTTCCAACAGACCCCGGGCCAAAGCAGCTGAACAAAAACTGTTAATTTGTCTCTGAAATGTACAAAGATCCTCAAAAGAGGTTGCACCAGTGACATGATTGAGTAGTAGCTGTAAATGCCATCTTTCTGCATCAGAAGGATAAACTGCATAAATTCTATCAATTAAAGTACCCCTCTGCCTTGGCTTCCATTCTTTGCTTGTGGGGTGCAATGTATAGTCGTGGATGTCAAAAAAAATAAAAATAGAGAGATAAGTTGCAGATAGTTTGAAAGAGAAAATCCTCCAGCATGCTTCTGGAGCTGCTACCCATCAATATTCTCTGAATCTATTCACCCCATCAATATTTTCTTCAACATCCAAGGCTGATATATCATAATATTTGTACAGGTATTTGACTGCACAAATTTCTACATTGATGTGACAGTGAAATTTGGCTGATAACACTGCAAAAAAAACTGTGTCAACTGTGAGCAGTTGACATGTGGTAACTCTGAGGAAGCTTGTGGTATTACACCAGCCTTACTCAAGGTTTGACTCAACCCAAGCTTCAATGCACAGTCACTGTGCACCTTGCACAGTGACTGTGCCAACAAAGACACTTGTGCATTCATGTGGAGTTACAATGGCAGCTTGGCTTGAGTATCCTGCATGTCAACTGCAAGCAGTTGTCCAAGTTTTTTTTGCAGTGTAAGTATGAATTGGAGGGCATGACCCAGCAGTTGTCAATGATAAAGTGGTTATTTCCTCTTGTGATTGTTGGTTCATTGTAAATTCTCCTATAAAACTGGTAAGAATTTTCATTCATTAGAATTTCAGGGGAGTTGACTTTGGGATTGTTGTTGTGGGTGTTGTTGAAATTGCATTTGATTTGGTGTTCTTGCATAATGTTTGGGAAAATGAACATCTGGATTAGAAACCCCCCTTGAAAATTTTTGTGATGGAATGGGAAAATGAAAATCAGGGTTATAAAACATTCTTGAAGTGTGTTGTGATGGTATATATTCTCTAAAGTGGCTGGTCTGATGATTACCAAAGTGGCTGTTCTAATGAATACCAAAGTGGCTGGTCTGTTGATTACCAAAGTGGCGGGTCTGTTGAATGCCAAAGTTGTTGTCCAAAATTGATCCTGTACTGGTAGTTTTGTGTACATGAAGATTATCTAGATCATTATAAATATGGGAAATCTTGTTAAACCACTTCTTTGTATAGCAGTCTCATTTTTGTTATTGTGAAAAGAAAGTGAAGGGGAAGAAGATTCTGAAAAATAATGTTGTGTTTCTCTGAATCTAGCTTGCTGTTCTGCAGCATAAGCTCTTCTCAATTGTTCATTGGATTGTTGCATTTTTGCAATGAAAAAAGCAAAGGATTATTAATCAGAACGGGGAAGTTAATTGAGGTGTGATGAGGAGGATAGTAGTGGGTGGTGTCTGATGAGTGGATTGGTTGGGGGGAACTAAAAGCAGATTGTGTTGATTGTGTTGTTTATATAATGTGTTATGTTGAAGGTTCAGATGGGTACAATCAGCCATTTTCAAGGTTATAGATGTGTAACCAAGTCCGATGAAGCTGATTGCTTCAACAGACTTGGTTGTTGGTGTGAAGCCAAGTCTGATGAAGCAGAATTGTTGTGGAAGTGTTTATCAATGACATTGAAGATAATTACCCAGGTGTGGATATCTGTCCAAGCAATCTGCACATCCCTAAGGGAACACTGAACGGAGTCAACGCAAGTCTGTTGAACGGAGTCCAGGGATGGAGTATAAATTTATGGGGTCCTTCCAGCAGACTTGGAGTTGTCCACTCAGTCTTGATGGCCGCAGTCCTCCAGAGAGCGCGAGTATGCCTTGCTGAGGAGGTGTGAAGCGGCTCCAACTTCCTTCACCCAATGGCTGGTGTACACCCAACAATCTTCTTGAACAGACTGGGTTATAGATGTCTCACCCTGTCTGTTCAAGCAAAAAGAAAATCAACGCCGGCGTTACATGCATACCAACGCTGGCGTTACTTGCATAAACAGATTTTGTATGGGTTTGTTTGGCCCCCAGACCCTATATCTTGAGTTATATGTAGATAATGAGGATCAATAAGACCCCTTTGAGATAATGAGGATCAATAAGACCCCTTTGTATGGCAGCCTTGTTTTGTGCATTTTGAAAAGAAAATGAAAGGGAAGAAAATGCTGCAACAGATCATTTCCTTTTTATGAATGTACTTTGCCTTTATGCTGCATAAGCTCTTTTCAAATGTTCAATGGATTTTTGCATTTTTGCAATGAAAAATGAAAAAATTTGAGAATCAGAATAGGGAATTTAATTGAGGTGTGAATTGATGAGTGGGACAGTATACTCATCAACGTGGGTGGTGTCTGATGGTCAGTTGTGGGAGTGTATGTAGCCAAGCCTGATAAAGCAGATTGCTTCAACAGACTCAGTTGTTGGTGTGAAGCTGAGTCTGATGAAGTAGATTTGTAACGGAAGTGGTTATCAATGTGTTCACTTTTACCGGTGACACATCTGGAAGCGAGTCCGTTCAAGCATCCAGTGCTGAACGGAGTCTCTTACAGACATGCAGTACGGATGGGTTGAACGGATTCTGTTAAACTTACAGGCACGCCGTACAAAGTTGTGGGCGTGCCGCGTCGCCATTCCGTTCCAGAAGACTGGCACACATATTTCAGAGACACAGAGCTGGCTGCTGAGACTTGAGGTAGTCTGTTCAAGTATTCTGATTTGAACTGAGATGGTGATGTCTCACCCAAAGCTGCTTGAACGGACTCCTTAATACAAAAAGAGCATTGACGCCAGTGTTACATGCATACCGACGCCGGCGTTACTCGCATGACAGATAACTGTACAGGTTTGTTTGGCCCCCAGAGGCTATTCCTTTAGTTATATGTAGATACTTATTTTATTAATATAATTACACCATTTTTCTCACATGTTTTTTCGCCATAATTACCAATATATCATTGGAATTATCCCTAGGAATTTTGTTCCAGAGTTTTATACTCTTTTATACTAGTTTTGCACCACGTGTAGCTAAAAATAGTATTCCTTGGCATCACGCAGGCTGACAATCAAGGCCCCTCCTTGTGAGCTGGTATGTGTATACCAGCTTGCTGAGAGGGACTCTCCTCCCGGCAAGCTCCTCTCTTGGTGAGCTGGTATATTTATACTAGCTCGCTGAGAGGGAAGTTGCAGCCACAGAGTACATGTCACAGTACCCTACACGTACCAAGTACCTGCAATTGTTCACATTACATAGAGTACATTCCTTTTTACACCTTTATTACATATTATATCATTAGATACAAGCTTAAGAATGTACTCTTGTTATACATTAAATTACTGATAATCATAGTTAAATACAGTTAACATAATTTAATGTTGTTATAAGAGTTAAGCTACAGGTAAACAGAGATTACAATATACTGTAACATTACTGTACACGTGAAATACCCCCAAGACAGGTATCACTCATTACGCCTCATTCCCTACTTACATAACATATTGATCATGATACAAATACATGATGTAATCTATTACTCTGCATGATGCACAGTGACTGTGCAACAAAAGACTGTTGAGTGCTTGGGTGGAGCTATAACAAGGGCTATACAGAAGTATCTTGCATGTCAACTGCTGTCAGTTGCGCAAGTTTTTCTTGTAGTGGAATGGAATCACTGATTCCTATGATCAGCTAGTGTACACAGCTACTGATCTAGGATCAGTACTGACCATTAAACTGCCCTGATCATTTCCAATATTGATCCTAATGAGGAGCTGCTTCCTTTGAGTGCTTCCAGTTCCCCCCTGGTCCTGAAGCGCCTCCCAGCGCCTCATATCCTCTCCTGCTTTTTTCCCCTCTATATAAACACGCCCCCCAGGACTGTTTATCCCTCAGAATATTATTACAGCAAATTTCAACCTATACTATAGTTAAAACAGTGCTTTCATTCTCACCTGTCTTTCAATTCAGGAATAACATCAACTCTTGATTACCCTTACCTTTTTGTAGGTAAAACCACAAACCCAAGTTGAGTTATTCCTTGGATGCCTATTAAAACCTGGTGTTGATCTGGATGTGCCTTCATTGAGCAAGCCTCTCAGTCAAGATTACTGATAGAGTGAAACCTTTTACAGGTCTTACCATGAACCCATTGGCCCATCCTTGGCATCTTACGCTATCATCTTGCTAGTAACAACACTCACAGACATGGTTAGTTACCTACAGGCTGACAGAATCTCCCTCCAGCAAGCTGGTATGTGTAGGGATGTTGATGGGTTGGGTCAACCCGGAAAGACCCAAGACCCAATGGGTTCTGGGTTGGGTTTGGGCAGCCCTCAGGCCTCTCTTTCAAAAACCGACCCAATTAGATAATCAGGTTGGGTTTGGGAAGGGTTTTCCCCATTTGGGTTGGCCCATGAACCCGATTGTAACCCAAAAGGAGGCTATCCATGCTTCAGTCTGACCAAAAATGTACGTCATGCTCAATGACTGGCCAGGAGAGATACGACAAGATGAATTTGTAACAGCTCTCTGCAAGGAATACATACCTCCCGGCAAGCTGGACTTTGATCACAGCAGCTTGGCAAAAGGAATACATAACTCCCAGAGAGCTAGACTTATGAGAAGCTTTCCAAGAGGAATAAATACCTCTCAGCAAGATGGATTTGTACCAGCTTGCCAAGAGAAATCCATACCTCTCGGCAAGTTGGGCTTTGACCAGCTTGCTGGGAAGAATACTCACGGTGACCTGGTCAAATTCCAGCTTGCCAGGAGGTATGTATTTCTATCAGCAAGCTGGACTTGGGTCAATTGTACAGGGGCGTACATGTCCCTGCACGCCAAAAAAGGATGGCGTACACAGGTTTTGTTGTAACCTAACTAGTCAGGTTACAGATAGTGACACTTGCTAGCCCTCAAGAACAGGTTTATGCCCGGGAAAACAAGCTGAACAGCTTGTTTTCCTGTTGTTCATTGCATTACTATTTGTTCTAGTCACCATATTTCGAGGATGGCGTACACACCTGTGTACAGCGTTTTTGGCGTGCATGTACTAAGAATTTGGTGTGCATTTAGCAAAATTTATGTTGTCCTGGGTCTGCCCAAGACCCAAATCTTGGGTTTGGGCAGTACATTTGCAGTTTTTTCCCAACCCGGTGCTCACGTCCAGTTGGGTTTGGGCCACATTTTCCGACCCAAACCCCACCCGTTGAGATCCCTAGAGTATGTGTATACCAGCTTGCCAAGAGGGACTCACTTTCCTTCCAGCGGTGTATATCAGCTCACCTTCTCCCTCGCATGCCTGTACAAATCCTGTACACGCCTGAAAATGGGTTTGGACGGGAAAAAAAACGGTGTGCCCCTCCACAGGCCCTTTTTCAAAGGGCGTGGGTGCGGGTGTGCCCCTGGGGGCGGGAGTGCATGTATCAACGCCCGCTAAATCACCCTCTATAATAGGAGTGTGCCCAAGCACACTCCATGATAGGAGTGTGCCCAAGCACACTCCATGATAGGAGTGTGCCCAAGCACACTCCATGATAGGAGTGTGCTCAAGCACCCTCCATAATAGGAGTGTGCCCAAGCACACTCTGTGATAGGAGTGTGCCCAAGCACACTCTGTGATAGGAGTGTGCCCAAGCACACTCTGTGATAGGAGTGTGCCCAAGCACACTCTGTGATAGGAGTGTGCCCAAGCACACTCTGTGATAGGAGTGTGCCCAAGCACACTCTGTGATAGGAGTGTGCCCAAGCACACTCTGTGATAGGAGTGTGCCCAAGCACACTCTGTGATAGGAGTGTGCCCAAGCACACTCTGTGATAGGAGTGTGCCCAAGCACACTCTGTGATAGGAGTGTGCCCAAGCACACTCTGTGATAGGAGTGTGCCCAAGCACACTCTGTTTTAGGAGTGTGCCCAAGCACACTCTGTTTTAGGAGTGTGCCCAAGCACACTCCGTTTTAGGAGTGTGCCCAAGCACACTCCGTTTTAGGAGTGTGCCCAAGCACACTCTGTTTTAGGAGTGTGCCCAAGCACACTCCGTTTTAGGAGTGTGCCCAAGCACACTCCGTTTTAGGAGTGTGCCCAAGCACACTCTGTTTTAGGAGTGTGCCCAAGCACACTCTGTTTTAGGAGTGTGCCCAAGCACACTCTATTTTAGGAGTGTGCCCAAGCACACTCCGTTTTAGGAGTGTGCCCAAGCACACTCCCTTTTTGGAGTGTGCCCAAGCACACTCCGTTTTAGGAGTGTGCCCAGGCACACTCTGTTTTAGGAGTGTGCCCAAGCACACTCCGTTTTAGGAGTGTGCCCAAGCACACTCCGTTTTAGGAGTGTGCCCAAGCACACTCCGTTTTAGGAGTGTGCCCAAGCACACTCCGTTTTAGGAGTGTGCCCAAGCACACTCCGTTTTAGGAGTGTGCCCAAGCACACTCCGTTTTAGGAGTGTGCCCAAGCACACTCCGTTTTAGGAGTGTGCCCAAGCACACTCCGTTTTAGGAGTGTGCCCAAGCACACTCCGTTTTAGGAGTGTGCCCAAGCACACTCCGTTTTAGGAGTGTGCCCAAGCACACTCCGTTTTAGGAGTGTGCCCAAGCACACTCCGTTTTAGGAGTGTGCCCAAGCACACTCCGTTTTAGGAGTGTGCCCAAGCACACTCCCTTTTAGGAGTGTGCCCAAGCACACTCCCTTTTAGGAGTGTGCCCAAGCACACTCCCTTTTAGGAGTGTGCCCAAGCACACTCCCTTTTAGGAGTGTGCCCAAGCACACTCCCTTTTAGGAGTGTGCCCAAGCACACTCCCTTTTAGGAGTGTGCCCAAGCACACTCCCTTTTAGGAGTGTGCCCAAGCACACTCCCTTTTAGGAGTGTGCCCAAGCACACTCCCTTTTAGGAGTGTGCCCAAGCACACTCCCTTTTAGGAGTGTGCCCAAGCACACTCCCTTTTAGGAGTGTGCCCAAGCACACTCCCTTTTAGGAGTGTGCCCAAGCACACTCCCTTTTAGGAGTGTGCCCAAGCACACTCCCTTTTAGGAGTGTGCCCAAGCACACTCCCTTTTAGGAGTGTGCCCAAGCACACTCCCTTTTAGGAGTGTGCCCAAGCACACTCCCTTTTAGGAGTGTGCCCAAGCACACTCCCTTTTAGGAGTGTGCCGGAGTGTGCCCAAGCACACTCTGTTTTAGGAGTGTGCCCAAGCACACTCTGTTTTAGGAGTGTGCCCAAGCACACTCTGTTTTAGGAGTGTGCCCAAGCACACTCTGTTTTAGGAGTGTGCCCAAGCACACTCTGTTTTAGGAGTGTGCCCAAGCACACTCCGTTTTAGGAGTGTGCCCAAGCACACTCTGTTTTAGGAGTGTGCCCAAGCACACTCTGTTTTAGGAGTGTGCCCAAGCACACTCTGTTTTAGGAGTGTGCCCAAGCACACTCTGTTTTAGGAGTGTGCCCAAGCACACTCTGTTTTAGGAGTGTGCCCAAGCACACTCTGTTTTAGGAGTGTGCCCAAGCACACTCCGTTTTAGGAGTGTGCCCAAGCACACTCTGTTTTAGGAGTGTGCCCAAGCACACTCCCTTTTAGGAGTGTGCCCAAGCACACTCCCTTTTAGGAGTGTGCCCAAGCACACTCCCTTTTAGGGGTGTGCCCAAGCACACTCCGTTTTAGGAGTGTGCCCAAGCACACTCCGTTTTAGGAGTGTGCCCAAGCACACTCCCTTTTAGGAGTGTGCCCGAGCACACTCCCTTTTAGGAGTGTGCCCAAGCACACTCCCTTTTAGGAGTGTGCCCAAGCACACTCCCTTTTAGGAGTGTGCCCAAGCACACTCCGTTTTAGGAGTGTGCCCAAGCACACTCCGTTTTAGGAGTGTGCCCAAGCACACTCCCTTTTAGGAGTGTGCCCGAGCACACTCCCTTTTAGGAGTGTGCCCAAGCACACTCCCTTTTAGGAGTGTGCCCAAGCACACTCCCTTTTAGGAGTGTGCCCAAGCACACTCCCTTTTAGGAGTGTGCCCAAGCACACTCCCTTTTAGGAGTGTGCCCAAGCACACTCCCTTTTAGGAGTGTGCCCAAGCACACTCCCTTTTAGGAGTGTGCCCAAGCACACTCCCTTTTAGGAGTGTGCCCAAGCACACTCCCTTTTAGGAGTGTGCCCAAGCACACTCCCTTTTAGGAGTGTGCCCAAGCACACTCCCTTTTAGGAGTGTGCCCAAGCACACTCCCTTTTAGGAGTGTGCCCAAGCACACTCCCTTTTAGGAGTGTGCCCAAGCACACTCCCTTTTAGGAGTGTGCCCAAGCACACTCCCTTTTAGGAGTGTGCCCAAGCACACTCCCTTTTAGGAGTGTGCCCAAGCACACTCCCTTTTAGGAGTGTGCCCAAGCACACTCCCTTTTAGGAGTGTGCCCAAGCACACTCCCTTTTAGGAGTGTGCCCAAGCACACTCCCTTTTAGGAGTGTGCCCAAGCACACTCCCTTTTAGGAGTGTGCCCAAGCACACTCCCTTTTAGGAGTGTGCCCAAGCACACTCCCTTTTAGGAGTGTGCCCAAGCACACTCCCTTTTAGGAGTGTGCCCAAGCACACTCCCTTTTAGGAGTGTGCCCAAGCACACTCCCTTTTAGGAGTGTGCCCAAGCACACTCCCTTTTAGGAGTGTGCCCAAGCACACTCCCTTTTAGGAGTGTGCCCAAGCACACTCCCTTTTAGGAGTGTGCCCAAGCACACTCCCTTTTAGGAGTGTGCCCAAGCACACTCCCTTTTAGGAGTGTGCCCAAGCACACTCCCTTTTAGGAGTGTGCCCAAGCACACTCCCTTTTAGGAGTTTGCCAGTTCACAAGCATTCAAAGAGATCTTCTGCTGTGGCTCTAATAGATCAAGGCATGATTGGGCATAACAATCAGATGGCAATTCAACAGGCCAACACTTTGAGTCAAATATCACTGGGTTATTTTGAGGCACAATTTTTTTACACAGGTTCCTTCCAGCTCTCTTGGGGTACTCATCCCTTCTTAAATCTATATAGGCAGTATCAACATGGTTCACCATGAGGCCAATTGAATTCAACAAGCAGGAGTGTGTCAAATATTGTTTTCATCCCAGGGATCATCTTTTGATTCATTAGACGAGCAAAGCCGTGCATCTTTGAAGAGCTTTTGGTAAACCAAAAATGAAGAAACCTGTCTGCACGTTTCAAAGTGTTGTTCAGAAAGCTAAAAAAAAGTATTAGTTTGGGGTTAGCAATATATCCAATTTGAAAGAATAAGAAACCCTTGCCCGCAAATGTATTCCTGCTTTGCAATCACTTTTCCTAGCAAACTTAAACACACCCTTGCCTCTGCCGCTTTGCCCCATCAACTCTAGTTGACACTTGAGATGTGATCCAAGCAACTCTTCAAGTTGGGTGAGATTGGGGCCAGCGGAACCAAAATAAAATTTACTGTATTTAAAAATGCACTTGCATTCAAAAGGGTATCCAAGATGAACTCCTTTGTCCTCAAATTCCATTTGCTAGCCCTTGTGAAATCCTCAATGGCCAATCCCACGAATGGGAGTCCATCAATCTGTGCTTTCTGTTCACAAAACCTTGAAAATTTATCCAAGATATTGGCATCATCTGATAAGCTGAGAGACAATTTGTCTTTGTGTAAGAGGTAAGGCGCGTTTGGAGGAAGGGGTAGATTACTGAAGGTTTGATGGAGGCTTGGAAGCTTTTCAATCTATGCCAGAGTGACAACTTGTATAAGATCACTTTTATCTTGTCTGGTAGAGGTGAGAGTTCTGAGCTGATGCTGTAATACATACAACTACAAAGTAATTTTATCAAAATTGATGTTATGTGACTTGGTGTAACACTGCATTTCTTACCAAATTTTTGTCTTTTGCTTTCTCTCTTGCATCCATTTGGCTTCAATCTCTCCTGACATTTGAAGCTTTAATTCCCTCCAAATTTGTTCTAACTCATCCAGAATTTGAATATTTTCCTCTTTGGTACACCAGGGCTGGTATCCGGTTTGTTGGCAAAGAGGAACGATTTGTTGACAATTTCTGGCAGGGTTGATACTTTCTATTGCAAAAATTGGGACTGGGAAGTGCCAGAGGTACTTTGATGTGGTGGGTTTGTGCTGAAATTGGGCCTTAGTGAAGGACTAGCAGGTGAGAATTTTACCCAATTTGGATGGTTCTTATCTTGTTATTGGATGATACTATGTCCATTGCATCTTGTCTTGAATAATCCATGGGTGCCTGATGATGAAGGTGTAGGTGCTTCTGTTCAGACTCAAGATCCAAGCGCACTCTGTTGTAGGAGTGTGCCAAAGCACACTCCGTTGTAGGAGTGTGCCAAAGCACACTCCGTTGTAGGAGTGTGCCAAAGCACACTCCGTTGTAGGAGTGTGCCAAAGCACACTCCGTTGTAGGAGTGTGCCAAAGCACACTCCGTTGTAGGAGTGTGCCAAAGCACACTCCGTTGTAGGAGTGTGCCAAAGCACACTCCGTTGTAGGAGTGTGCCAAAGCACACTCCGTTGTAGGAGTGTGCCAAAGCACACTCCGTTGTAGGAGTGTGCCAAAGCACACTCCGTTGTAGGAGTGTGCCAAAGCACACTCCGTTGTAGGAGTGTGCCAAAGCACACTCCGTTGTAGGAGTGTGCCAAAGCACACTCCGTTGTAGGAGTGTGCCAAAGCACACTCCGTTGTAGGAGTGTGCCAAAGCACACTCCGTTGTAGGAGTGTGCCAAAGCACACTCCGTTGTAGGAGTGTGCCAAAGCACACTCCGTTGTAGGAGTGTGCCAAAGCACACTCCGTTGTAGGAGTGTGCCAAAGCACACTCCGTTGTAGGAGTGTGCCAAAGCACACTCCGTTGTAGGAGTGTGCCAAAGCACACTCCGTTGTAGGAGTGTGCCAAAGCACACTCCGTTGTAGGAGTGTGCCAAAGCACACTCCGTTGTAGGAGTGTGCCAAAGCACACTCCGTTGTAGGAGTGTGCCAAAGCACACTCCGTTGTAGGAGTGTGCCAAAGCACACTCCGTTGTAGGAGTGTGCCAAAGCACACTCCGTTGTAGGAGTGTGCCAAAGCACACTCCGTTGTAGGAGTGTGCCAAAGCACACTCCGTTGTAGGAGTGTGCCAAAGCACACTCCGTTGTAGGAGTGTGCCAAAGCACACTCCGTTGTAGGAGTGTGCCAAAGCACACTCCGTTGTAGGAGTGTGCCAAAGCACACTCCGTTGTAGGAGTGTGCCAAAGCACACTCCGTTGTAGGAGTGTGCCAAAGCACACTCCGTTGTAGGAGTGTGCCAAAGCACACTCCGTTGTAGGAGTGTGCCAAAGCACACTCCGTTGTAGGAGTGTGCCAAAGCACACTCCGTTGTAGGAGTGTGCCAAAGCACACTCCGTTGTAGGAGTGTGCCAAAGCACACTCCGTTGTAGGAGTGTGCCAAAGCACACTCCGTTGTAGGAGTGTGCCAAAGCACACTCCGTTGTAGGAGTGTGCCAAAGCACACTCCGTTGTAGGAGTGTGCCAAAGCACACTCCGTTGTAGGAGTGTGCCAAAGCACACTCCGTTGTAGGAGTGTGCCAAAGCACACTCCGTTGTAGGAGTGTGCCAAAGCACACTCCGTTGTAGGAGTGTGCCAAAGCACACTCCGTTGTAGGAGTGTGCCAAAGCACACTCCGTTGTAGGAGTGTGCCAAAGCACACTCCGTTGTAGGAGTGTGCCAAAGCACACTCCGTTGTAGGAGTGTGCCAAAGCACACTCCGTTGTAGGAGTGTGCCAAAGCACACTCCGTTGTAGGAGTGTGCCAAAGCACACTCCGTTGTAGGAGTGTGCCAAAGCACACTCCGTTGTAGGAGTGTGCCAAAGCACACTCCGTTGTAGGAGTGTGCCAAAGCACACTCCGTTGTAGGAGTGTGCCAAAGCACACTCCGTTGTAGGAGTGTGCCAAAGCACACTCCGTTATAGGAGTGTGCACAAGCACACTCTACTATTCTTATCTGACAAAATCATGCTTGTCCCTGATGGCAGAAAAGAAATGGCTCCATCAGGACTCAAACCTGGTTTGGGCTAACTCTAGGTGCCTGCTTTACCACTAAGCTACAAAGCCTGAGTTGCTAGATTCATAATCTAACATCATCCCGGAATCGGGATGCTGCCAGGCTCTCCTAGACCCGCTGGTGTGCTCACTCCTCTGCGGGTATGCTTAGCTCTTTGAGCTCAAGACTGTAAATCTGTCAGAAAAGAAATGGCTACACCAGGACTCAAACCCGGGTTGGGCTAAATCTAGGTGCCTAATTCACTACTAAGCTACAAAGCCTGACACTGCGGGCATCTTGCTGTCACTGCGGCCCGCAGCGACAGCATGACACTTCATATCAGAATATGCAGTGTCAGCTGCAGCAACATTTGGCCGGCTGATTTGCATTTGGACAGCCGGCCACCGCAGTAGATAACAACCTCTTGATGACCAGTCCTTGTGCCGGCCATTGAGAGGATTACACACTCCGCTCACTCCTCTTGGTGACCAGCTCATGGACCGGTCATTGGGGGTAGTCCACACTCCTCTTGATGCCAGCACACACCAACTTCAAAAGGAGTACAGACACCTCTTGATGGCTGGCAGACCAGTCACCAAGAGGAGTACGCACTCCTCCCAATGGCTGGCCCAAGGCCCTGTCATTGGGAGGAGTACATAAACACTTCCCTCAATGGACGGCACAGACCGGGCATTGAGGTGCATGTACTGGTCTCAATGCCGGCCTGTGTTGGCATTGAGAGGAGTATGGATTCCTCCTCCCAATGACTGGTCATTGAGAGGTGTTAGAATTCTCACCAAAGAAAGTAAGAGAAAAGGGAGAGAGTGTGTTTTTGGTGAACAGTCTTGAGATCCTTGGAGGGGGCACAAGGTGGTCAACTCAGGAAAAGAGGAGAACTGATGATATTATTACTTGTATGAATGAAGTTTTATATACATGTTTTTGATAATGAATGAAGTTTGAAGTTGATAATGAATAAAGATAACTTAGAGACATAAGTTGAATAAGATTATAATACAGGAGGCTATTCCTCAGAGTTCTTGTGAGCCTGAGTCTCTCTATAGTGACAGCAGGACACAAGAAAGAAGAGGGGAATATTTGGATTTCTTTGGATAAAGGAAATACAAATATAAGAGAGAGAGAGAAAAAGAGAGAGAGAAACTGAGTAGGATCAAGATAAGCAGATATTCAAGGTTTATTCTGGTGGGAATGCACGTCCACTGGCAATGCTAACTTGACAGAGAGTGCTGCCAAGCTGTGCTAGAGAGTGCTACAGCCTCCTCTCACCAAAGAAACGTGGAGGGTCTCTGGATTAGATAAGTTTAATCCAGCCACAATTTTTTAGCTTCCTTCTGGATAGTCAAGGTTCTTAAAGGGAAACCTAAGGGACAGTCCTGTTATTAAGAAGAGGCAAAGGCCAGCAGATATGAAGGGACAGCCCTGTGATCAAGAAGAAGACAAAACCAGCAGAAAGAGCAGATCAAGCAAGACACAGAGTTGTACCTCTGAGATAAACAATGTTCAGTGAAAGAGGTTACTTACTGTCAATATCCTAGGCGCCTGTGATGGTAGGTATACTGGGGGCGTGGTAATCTCTTTAGTGGTGATCCTGGGGTTATCTGGGGTGTGGTTCTGGTGTGCTGAAGTCTGTAGATCCGCCTCAGGCAAGGGGGATCCTGACTACGAAAATTTTCACAGTTTGCTTATGTAATTTACATATGTACATGTGGTTTGGCGCGCCTGGTAGCGCTGACACGTCACAACTGCGCATGCGCGCTACAACTCAATAACTCAGGGAAGGAGTAGAGTTACGAAGAATTGGTAAGTTGTAACTAGGGTTAAAATTGCATGAGGAAACAGAATAAGAAGTCAAAACAATTTTATCTCTAAAGATGAAGAAAAATATGAAGTAATTCATATGTAAAAAGTAGAAAAAGGCAGACTTTAGGTCAGCTGAGTTGACTCTAAGGCTGACAGTTCTAATGACATAAAAGGCCGCCATAAAGATTTAATCAGATCAAAAATAAGCCACATGTTATGGTAAGACATTATCATAAATAACATTTAGTGGAATTTGGTATAAGTAAAAGAAGAGGAAGTCAGAATTTCAACAAGAGGAGTGTGGATTCCTCCTACCAATGACCAGTCTTTATGCTGGTCATTGAGAGGAGTGGGCAACTCTCAATGGCCGGAACAAGGACTCCTCCTGATGGCTGGTCCTTGGGCCAGCCATTGAGAGGAGTGCATACTCCTCTTGGTGACCGGTTGTTGTGCCGGCCATTGAGAGGTGTGGTGTGTGTACATACCCCGGTGAACTGCTCATGGACAGCCGGCCAAGTGTCTCTGCAATACTTGTTGCGCAGGGTTCAAATCCTTACTGAATCGTCAGATGTTGCTGCGGTCCGCAGCAACATTGAGATGCCTGCAGTGTGAGTTGCCAGTTTCATAATTGAAGACCTGATACAAAGGAAATAGAACTCTTTATTGTTTGCATCACATCCCCATTTGAGTGGATCACAACACAGATCCTCAAGTAACGCTCTAATCTTTACGGGAAACAGATTCAGGCAAGGCATGCTGAAATGTGGAGCAGCTGCAAGGTGGATGGGGAGTGTGAGTTGGGATTCAAAATATACCAGTACTCCACCCCCTCCCCTTTGCTACAACTTGTGCTAGCATGCCCGCCAGGGGATAGACCTTCCTGCAATCCACCTCCAGATAATCTGGAGATAATAGGACAGTGCATAAGCACACTATGTTCTCTGTTCTAGGAGTGGCACACTTCATCCTAGGAGTGTGCCAAAGCACACTTCATCCTAGGAGTGTGCCAAAGCACAGGTTTATTCCAGCTGCCCAAAGGATGCTTCATTGGGACCTTGACCAAGATCAATCTGAATTGGCTGCTGGACCTGGATGTTGGAAAGGGTAAGAAAATGTGGACAGAGATGTGAAATGGTACTAACATTCAAATCCGTGGAGGAACGATTTCTACTTCTGTTGTCAATGAAGCTGGAGCTGCGGTGCTGTCCCCACACTTTAGGTAAGGATGCTTGACGCATCTTTGTGACTGGTTTGGTGAGATGCTCCAGTGGCCTCACGATAGAATCAAGAGCTGTTGGACAGAAGGTAAGCGCAGATCGACATCTGCTGAGGCATTGGATAGCAGGGCCGCAGAGATTTTCTCGAGCATGATCTTGCCGATTTGCATTGGCGGGGGGAGACAAATGGATTGGTGAAAGAGCGAAAGACTCGATGAGTTTGTATTTCTCGATCAACAAACTCAAACTATAAATAGAGGGACAAATCTGATGAAAAACAATATACAAGAGATATCCTGTTCTTGACTCCAAATGTGTGCTCATGATGGAGAAGTGAAAAAACAGAGAGCTGAAATACACGAATGCTAACATCATTCGGGGGGCAACTCAGCAACAACTTTATCCAGGCATTCGATGTTTATACAAGACAACGCGACGGGTATACCAGCATGGTGGGCGACCATGCTGATTGTGAGAACGCAGGAGAAGCCAGCGGTCGAGCGCGCAAGCGAGCCCCCCGCTTGGGATACCAGTCGAGCCGTTGCGGCAGTCGGGCGCGTTTTTCTCCATCGAGCCGCAGATCAGGCAAGCCAGCCGAGTTGCTGGTTTCCTCGGGCCAACCCGCCCGCCGAAGTTCGCCAGCCGCTCTTCCAGAGGCGCGCCGGGCCCGAGCAACGAGGGGGTGGGGTGAGGCTCCAGACGCACGAGGGGCCATCGCACGCCGCTCGCGGGGACAGGCAGGGTGGATGCAGCGGCCAAAAAGCGCCATAAATTATATATGATATTGGGGGGCCGAGGCGCGGGAGGAAGCGGGAGGAAGAGGCGGGCGGGGGCCCATGCGTGTATCTACCTACGGATACGGATATGTCTGTGTGTGGGGGTGGAGCTAGACAAGGGCGGACGAGAGGCCAAGCATACATAAGGGCCGGAGGAGGTGGTTTTGTGTTCGCAGGGTGGAGGACGGGCGGGGGATATATAGACAGATAGATAGGCCGCGAGAGAGCGGGACGGGCACGGCCACACTGATATTCACGTATTTTTTTGGGCAATGGAGGGGGTATATATGCACTAACAAATCATCCACAGAGAGATAGAGAGAGAGAGGGCCAATAAACAACGCGGACGAGCGGGCGGCGAGAGGGGTTCGGGAAGGCGGTGTGTATCGAAGAAGCGGGGCGCCGGGATGTCGGTCCAGGTGTGTGTGTGTGTGTATAGCGCGTGGGAGGAAGATCTAAGTCTGCAAGAAGACGCGGAACCGGAGAGAGAGAGAGAGAGAGACGGGGTATGTAGGGCGGCAAGAGAAGCGACGAGAGCGGGCGGGATACGGGGTCAACGATTGACGACGGCCAAGACGCGTTTCGGCGCGGTGGTGACGATCTGGACCTCGCGATCGACGAGGTAGGAGTCTCTGATGGGGAGGCCGTCGGGGCCGGGGGGGTCTGCGGCGAGATCGGGGGGATGGAGGTGGTCGTCGTCGGAGTGAGCCCAGAGGCGATGGGAGTCGTAGAGGACGAGGGAGCCGGGATGGTCCGGGTCGGGCTCGTCGACGGCCCGGACAAAGTCGGGGTGCGGGTAGGGGTGGAAGTATCCGGCCACTGGGCCGCCCGCATGGGCCACGGAGGTGCCCGCTTGCGAGCCGCCGTAGAACGAGAGGCCGTGCAGCCGACTGCCGATCGTGCTCCGCTTGCCCACTCCTCCCCCGGCTACAGAGCCTGGGTGCGGCTGTTGGCCTTGCGAGATGATCTGCTGGGCGACTTGTTGTTGGTGTTGGAAGCTCGAGAACTGGCCTAGTCCGGCAACTAGAGAGAGAGAGAGAGAGGGTCAGCTCTCACGCTTACAAGCAAGAGGAGGAAGCACGTACGGGTGTCGTTGGCCATCAAGCTCTTCGACCCGTCCTTCAGGATCGACACAAAGATCACCAACGTCGATTCCGTCGACGGCAGTCCGTTCCAAGCCAGCCAGAGAATAGTGGCATATACGAGCACGACAAAGGCGATCGCCAGTGCGCCGAGCCAGCGCAACGGCCGGGGGGAGACGAAACAAGCGGAGACGAAGAAGACGGCGGCGGCGAGGACGACGAGGTGCAAGATGACGTCGGCGAGTCGGCGCAGCTTCCGGCGCGCCTTCGTCCGTCTCTTGTATACCGAGTCGTCTTCCTCGTCTTCCTCCTCCTCCTCGTCATCCTCGTCGACGAGTACTTCGTCGCCGCCCTCCGCCGAGCCGTACGCCCGCTCGTCCAGCACCGCCCGCTCGGCCGTGACCGACGGCCGGCCATGGATGTCGCCGCTGAGCGAGCTCGACGAGCCGGCGTCGCTCATGATGTCGAGTGATGCCCGGGGCCTGGGTCGACGGGGAGGCGGGCGGCGATTGAGGACCTCGAAGCCGGGGCTTGGGGCCGCCGACGAGGGCACAGAGGCTGCCGGCGACGAGTGGCCGTCGGTCGGGTCCGAGCCGCTGCCTCTCCGGCCGGGGATGTAGTGGAAGACCTTGGCGAAGGGCGAGCGGACGAGCGGACGCTCGGGCGGCTTGTGGTCGAGCTTGAGCTTCGACGGCGATGGCTTCCGGGCCACCGCCGCACCCGCCGCAAGAGTCTCCTGTAGCGCGTCTTCTTCCGCAGGAGGAGGCGCGGAGAGCAGCTGGGTGCTCGTGTTCGAGGTCGAGGTGGAGTCATGGCCCTCGTGGCTGCCCGCGCCGGCTAACGGGGGGCGTTTGGATGATGGACGCGTGGATGGGACGGAGTGGTGTTGGTCGGCCAGGTCGGTCTGTTTCTCGGTCCCGAAGGAGCCTTCCTTGGAGGAGTTGTTGGCCGGCTGCTTGGCGCCGAAGGGCTGCCTGCCGAGAAGGACCATGCGTTCCAACGCGCGTCGGGTGAGGCCGGCCCCGCCTGGGGAGCCCTTGGCCTTGAGCTTGCGAGGCCCCGCGTCAGCCGACGACTGTTGGTGCTTCTTCCGCCGAGCTTCGAGGGACTCGTCGAGCCAGCTGAGCAGATAGAGCGCGGGCACGAGCACGAAGCCGACGATAGCGATGGCCAGGCCGAGTCTGGCATGGGTGCTCCGGGCGAGTGTTTCTTTTGGGCCGAGCTTGGCGTAGCTGGTGTGTCCGGAGAACAGCCCCCGGCGGGCGAGGGAGAGCGCAGGGAGGGAGACGCGGGTCTCGAAGAGGGCGACGACGACGGCGAGGGCCAGCAGGCCGCAGCTGGTGACCAGGGTGTGCCAGGCGCCGATGAGCAGCCACAGACGAGGGGTGCGCCAGCGGGAGCGGATCGACAGCTTGCCTGGCTCTTCGCAGCGGAGGACGGTGAGAGAGATCATGAGGATGGCGAGGGCGACGGCGGAGAAGATCAGATGGCCGGACGGGGCTTCGAGGCCACCGGGCGAGGCGTCCGAGCCGCTGCCCGGCACGCCGCCGCCCGCAGTGGTCTTGGAGGTGTTGCGCTTGTTCTGGGGCGTGGGAGTGACGCAGCTAGGCATGTAGGCCATGGTGACACCGTCGGCGGTGCCGTTGCCGGTGAGCTTGGCGGGATGGAGACGGAGGATCCAGAGCTCGTTGGAGGCCTGGCCGGAGGCGGTGTCGATGCCGCCGTACACAAGGATGTCGGTGGGGCTGCGGCTGGCGTCCGAGCTTGCTGAGCTGGGGCCGATGCGCGAGGGCAGGGCGAGTGCCAGGAGGCCTTCCTTCTGGGTGAACGTCGCGTTGTCGCGCCGCATCGGCAGCACCCGGGCCCACACGCCCGACGAGATGTCCAGCACGTCCACCTCGCCCGCCTTGGCCCCTCCCTGGTCGTCCCAGTTCTTGCTGTCCGTCCGCCCGCCGATCATGATCGCCTGGTTCGCATACGAGCTGTCGAACCGGTTCCGGTTCGCGACCATCGTCCCTCCCACCCGTGGGGCCGGACAATAGTTGAACGCCGCCCACGAGCTCCGCGGCGGGGTCGGGCGCGTGGGGAGTTGGGAGGCCGTGAAGCCCGACTCGAAGGACAGGATGCCGCCATTCGTCAGCGAACAGCTCGGGTCAACCGTCTCCCGGAACTCGTTCCCTGGATCGTCATTACAGCCAGAGAATACAACCAGTTTTGAACCTGCAGAAAGAAAAAGGAGGAACTTGGTTAGGAAATTGCAAAAAAAAAAAAAAGAAAGGCCCGTTGTGAAGCTGACCAGGCATGATGGTACCCGTTGCGCCCCAGCGGCCGTTGTAGAGGTTATTGGCTGCGGGATTGCCGGTGAGAGCGGGTGCGAGGGAGGTGAGGTTGACGGTGATGGTGTTGGTGTTACTGCCGAGTTGGCCATCGATGGAGAGGGCGGAGGGAGTGAGGGTGTTGGTGGCATGGCTCCCGTTGGCGCCGCCGAGATAGATGATCGCGTTGGACGTGCCTGGAGGGGCGGGCAGATAGCTCGGATCGATGCCCCCGAGGGCGCCGTAGTTGGGGGGATGGTCGGTGGGCTGGAGGTCTTTGGGCTGAGCCCAGAACCGGTTGGTTGGATCGTAGTACCTACATATGTAGATGCAGGGATTAAGATCTGATCTACACAGATCTGAGTGTGTGCATATGCACTTACCAGAAGTCGCCCAGGGGCTGGCCGTCCTCGGATCGGCCGCCGTAGATGTTGAGTTGGTTGCGGAAGTTGCTCGCGCTGTCCCAGCCGCAGAGGAGGTGGGAGCGGGGCTGAGGGGAGGATGTGAAGATGGTGGAGGTGGTTGGGGCTGGCTGGGACCATCGCGGGGTGTCTGAGGCGTAGTCGAGGATGAAGAGGCCGTTGTTGGCGGTGCCTGCGGCCGAGCGTCCGCCGAAGAGGAATGCTTGGTTGAATCCGGGCAGACTGCTTGTGGGGTCGTTGTAGGTCGGTCCGCTGAGACAGCCGTGGCTGAGTGCGGGCGGGGATGTCGTTCCTGCTGGGCTGAGTTTGATCCATTCCATGGGCGGCAGGGGCATGTTTGTTGAGATGGTCTGCGGGTGGCTGTTCTGGGGGAGTAGGAGTGTGCTGAGGGTGATAATGTGCCATGGCCGTTTCCCCGTCGTTCGTGTTCTGCTGGCCATTGTTGTGGTTGGTGGTGAGTGAGTGAGTGGGGTGGATGGTCAGGAAGAAGTGGGTTTTGGCTGGGATCCGCCTGGGCGACACTGCGGACCATCCATCCCGAGCCGGACCCGCACCCGACTCCGCCGATCGGCACCGGCACCGGCACAGCCCGGCACCACCATCCTCGGTGTAAGCACACAGCCACTGTGCATGTATGCGCGCGCCCCGCAGACTGTGTCCGGCGGATGCGCGGATAACCCGGGGGAAGTGCAAACCTTCACTCTCCCCCCCCCCAAATTTCAAATCCCAGCCAGCAAACTCCCCGACGATGGCCATCCAGCACCAGCAGCCCAGCGAAGCCGCCTCCACCACGCCCTCCGGCAAGCCCATCCCGCCCCGCCAGCGCAGGATCGCCCTGCTCGGCTCGCGCTCGGTCGGCAAGAGCAGCCTGGCCGTCCAGTTCGTCGACGAGCACTTCGTCGAGTCCTACTACCCCACCATCGAACACTCCTTCTCCAAGACCGTCGAGCTCAACGGCCGCCTCTTCAACCTCGAGATCCTCGACACCGCCGGCCATGTTGCGTACCCCTCACCCCACCTCCCAGAAACCATCCACCAACTCACTGCTGGGCTTGCTCTTCTTTAGGACGAGTTCACCATCCTCGACTCCAGACAGGCTATCGGACTCGACGGATGGGCCCTCGTCTACTCCATCAATTCCCGCACCTCCTTCGACATGGTGGCGATCATCAGGGACAAGATCCTCGGCTTCATCGGCGCCGAGCACGTCCCGATGGTCTTGATCGCCAACAAGACCGATTTGGAGTCGCAGAGGTACATAAGCCCACACAACCATCCCCCCCTGCTCAAGTACATACTCACACACTGCCCTACGCAGACAAATCTCCACCGAGGAGGGCCAGTCATTGGCCGCCGAATGGAAGTGCGGCTTCGCAGAGGCCTCGGCCCGGTCGGGCGAGAACGTCATGAACAGCTTCCTCCTGGCGCTCATCGAGGTCGAGAAGGAGCTCAACCCGGACGAGGCTCCCGGCGGGCCCGCGCGCCCCGGCCACCCCAAACAATCCTCCTCCGCTGCCGAGCAGTCGCGCGCCGGCTCGGCTGCTGACAAGAACTCGAAATGCTCGATCGTGTGAACTTCCCCCCCCCCCCTCTCTCTCTCTCTCTCTCTTGGCCTATACTCCCTCCCCCCTTCGTTTACCCTATCCTCTCATGTACATTAGCTCCTCCGAACTGCCTCGTTGAACCCATCATCATCCGTGTACACCTCCATCTCCCTAATCTTGCTTCCGGTTGTCTAGCCTTTCAGGTTTTTGCAACAGCCCACCAGACCTTCCATATCTTGTTTCTCATGTGGCTAAATAATACATTATAAATTCATCACATACATACTACACTTGGCACTTATCCTAACCATCCCTCGCGGCTGTTGGCTTGCTGGGGGGACTTAGCAAGATCCTGGCCTAGAGCACTTTCCAGGTGTCTATCACTCGTGTATTCAACCTTCAACATGACAGATTTTTGCCAAAGTTTCTGTGATCCATGTATTTCCTTACATAATATGTACGTACCCCTTGTTGTTGGGGCGAGCCCGGCTTGTTCCCAGACGCAAACCACGATGGAACCGATCGAGCGGGTGCAGGGCTACAGGGAAACGGTCGAACGGATCGAAAGCACAAGGGCGATTTGTCAGTCCTCCGCGCGAGAGCATCCCGAGTCGGCCAAAACAAACAGCTAACCGAAGGATTAGTTTACAGTGTCCCTGGTCGATGCTTTCGAGGGCATGGCGGCCAAGCACAGCTTCGAGCCCGAGCGTCTCGCGCCAGCGACGAAGGACCCCAGCCTGACGCTCGAGCAGATGGGCGCGAAGGTGGAGGCCCTTGAGCAGCTGCAGTCGAGCCTTCTCCCCTGCATCCGAGACCAGCTGGCTGCGCTCGTCGGCTCGCTCGACCTCATCGATCCCAAGAAGACCGACACCCCGCGCACCGAGCCAACGCGCGAGCTCCTCTCCGGCCTCGACAAGACTCTGGAGAGTACCGTGGCCGCCGTCGTCTGTCTGACGCTCCACTCACCTCTGCCCGACGAGAAACACGACCACGGCCTCGAGAGATTGAAGGTGTTTCGATGCGCCCATCTGCGAGAGAAAATCCAGCTGGTAGTCAGCGCCATCATCTGTGAACGCTTGTTCCGGGATGACATCCCGAGCTTCATCCGATGGTGCGCTATGGCCAATATCCTTGACGAGTATCACCCGATCTCGACGGAGGGGTCCGATTTGAGGAAAGGGATCCAGATCACCATGGCCTATCCGCCGCGTATACTCGACCAAACCATTGCGTGGTGCCGGAAATCAGACTGGGCTCTCGTCCATGAAGCTTGGCTAAAAGCGGCCGAGTCAACTGACGAGGTCCTCGAGACATTCGTCCACATAGTCCACCCCATGATCCAATCACCCTCGCAAGCCGATGATCCTCCGCCAAGCGCCGATGACGGCCAGAGAGACCCCAGCAGAAGGCTGATTGCCGAGCCAGTCAAGTCCGCCATACCGCTGACCAAGCTCGCAAGGATCTTGCTCAAGAAAACCTCGGCCGAGCTGGCGAAGAAGCGGCTCTCGTCGGCCTCGGGCGCGACGGTCGAGCTGACCTCGGAGACGATGGCCCGGCTATACGAGGCGCCCCAGGCGGTCTTCAGGCTCCAGCACCTGGCCAGCCTCTTGTCCGTCCTGGATCGCCCCGCCGGAGCTGTTGAGCACCGCGCGAACATCCGCATGGCCCTCCAGACAGTCCCGGAAGCAATGGCCGCCGCCCTCGCCGCTCTTGACGCCTGTCTGCTGCCCCTCCTCGGCCCGACCGCACAACGCTCGTCCGACACGTACCCATCCTCTTTCCTTCCTCTCTTCAAACAGTCCTGGGAGACGGCTAGCGACCATTCCGGCAGCCTGATCTTGTCCTTCGAAGCCGCGCAACTAGCCATTCAATGAGGGGGAAGAGTAAAACACCACCCATCAATCCATACCTGTTTGGATATTTATCACGCCCAAGCCCTTTAGTATCAATGTCCGTCACGACCACCTCTTCAATCAGGCTTTTGTCCAACAAGTCTCTCACAGACTGTGCTGGTTTTGCTCCACAAGGACATTGTAGTCAGTCTGGCTGCCTGCTGACCTAGCTCACTGCAGAAAAACCTCAACGAAACTGGACCCAGATGAGATTCAAGCCATATACCTCACCTGAAACAATGGCCAATGTCCACCCTGGGACAGGCAAACACTACATGGCCATTCATTGTCCAATCAAACACCTCATTGTCTGGGTGGAGCATGTCCTGAGGTTTTGTATGACCACTGCTGCCAGTTTCGTCAGCTTTTCTTGTAGGGCAGGGTTGCTCCTGTCCCAAGGTTGTCTCTACAAGACTATGCAATAGCTTTATATTGTGACTGTGTTGCTTTAGGAAATGTTCCCGGGTTTTTGGGAAGGGCGAGGGGATGCAGATGGATGAACAAGAGAAAAGAAGACAGAAATAGTGATCTGTCGATTTTTTGGTGAACAGGAGATACAAGGTCTTGAGGGAAGAAGATCACTGAACCGGGGGAACAGTTCTGGGGCGGACGGGCCGGATGTTGCGGCCGTGGCGAGGGGTCCAGTCGCCCAACGACTGATCGGCATAGAAGTCCATCTACACATGCGACAGGGAGACAAGAATGGGTGAGTTGGGAGGACGAGGGGTGAAGGAGATGGTAAGAGCGTACGGGGTAGGAGTCGAGCAGGGGTTCGCGGTCTGCCGAGGCGGGAGCGGTGGTCGGGGCGGACGAAGAAGCGTCGAGGATGAATCCGGGGGCCTGGCCGAGCGCGACCTTCGCCTCGTACGGATTCAACAGGGGCACGACGCGGGGCTGCTCCCCCGTGGCGGAGGATGGACGGGGGTAGTGGCAGAGGAAGTCGTGGCCCCAGTCGATGGACAGCCGCGGACACGAGGTCTGCACACACACGTCCAGGTGGGCCGTCAGATGGCCCAGCTTGGCCGCCGAGATCTCCGAGATCAGCAGCGGCACGGCTAGCTTTCCAGGCCCCGCTTTCGCCCGCAGACCGCTGGTGATCGACTGGGGTCCCCGCGAAAATGCACAGACGTCAGCTTGCCTGCAACGGATGGGGTCTGTACAGAGAGGGGAGGATTAACTTTGAGCACCGACAGACTGCCCTGGCGTCCGAGTGTCCCCAACACCACGGCCCATGCCCGGTCCTCAGGCTCCTGTGGTTGAGGGGGGGATGCCAAGGTGTTGCCGGCGAGGGCGATCGCCGAGGCGCGCACCCTGCGCATCTGCACGTGGTCGTATCCCTCCCGGGTGATCTTCTTCTCATAGGGGTCGTATCTGAACGCCGGGATGGAGGGGTTAGCGATCATGATCGACTCGAGATGGAACCGGCCGTCGCCCAGATACCTGTTGTCTCCCCCAGCAAAAGTCAGCCATCGGACACAAATGCGGGTGTGGTTTTGGGGGAGGGAGTTCTTACAGGATGGCGTCGGTGTCGGCGGATAGACGGGGCGCTGTGCACCCGAGGATCTCCCCCGGACTGAGCGGCTTGATCTGGGGCACGGTGACGCGGAAGCGGGGGGGCTCGGGAGGAGTGACAGGTTGGAGATCGTCGTCGCCCGCGGCTCGGTCTGTGATTTGTTTGGCGACGGTGGCGGAGGGCTGGTCAGAGGAGGAGGAGCGAGGGGGCTGTTCGAGCTCGGACTTGAGTGCTTGGACGGCGGAGACGAACTGGACGGTGCCGACGACCGCCAGATGGAGCTGTTCGGGGGTTTCTTCATGCTCGATCGACACATGCTTCATCCCTCCCCCTGCCGCCGTCGCCCGCGTGTCTTCGTGCATGCATCCCGGGAAGTTGGCTCGGATGGTCTCGGCTAGATGGGCGCTGTCAATGCCGATCTCGACGAAGACGTAGAGGGTCTTGATTGAGGTTTGGTCTACTGGAACTGGAGAAAGAGAGAGAAGGGTAAGTGTTCTGTGCTTTTTTTTTTTTTTGAAGTGTTTATGTTCTTACTGAGACAAGAGTGTCCGTAGTGGATGAGCATCTGGCAGCCTAGTGCTTTCGCGGTGAGGTCGTCGACACAGCAGGCGCCGTAGGTGACGTCGCCGAGCACAACGACGTCCTGGCAGTCAGGGCAGAACTTGCGGATGATGTCGGAGATGGTGAGGGAGAACTGGAGGAGACCCTCGGGCATCTGGAGGCCGAGGATGGAGACCTGGTTCTGGATGACCTGGTGGATGGTCTTGTGGAGCTCGAAGTTGTAGGTGGGCGGCAGACATTGCTTGATGAGCTCGTTCAGGAGCTTGTTCTCTCGGATCTCCGCCGGTATCTCGTTCGTCCGCCGATGGTTGGTGGCCGTGGGCTTGCTGCTGCTCTTGCTGGCTGTGCCTCCTGATTTCCCGATGAATCGCTTCTTGGTCGACATCGCTGGCTGTATGCGCTCCTGCCGAAAGAATAGTCAAGTTTATGTAATCACCGCAAAAGCCCAGGAGAACTGCGGCTGGCTGCTGCGGCACGGCGGACAGGGGGCTTAGGTGCGTGAAGGTCAGTACATAACAAGAGCATCTCCACCGGAGTCTTTAGAGCATCCGCATCGGTGCGGGTGCAACTCGAGGAGTAGCGGATTAGCTTACTCCGGGATTAGCGCTAATCCGGGTGGTCAACCGCATCGGTGTGGGCTTAAATGATGATTGAGTATGGTGTATGCACCTGCAGCTTATGTCAGCTGTGTTTGGTGCATACATTTGAGTGGGGAGCAGTGCCCGCATGCAAGGCTTACTCCCAGGATTAGCCAGGAGTAAAGTTACTCCTCCTTAGTCCAAATCGTACTCCGAGGAGGAGTTTAGTCCGACTAAATTGGACTCATTGCAGTTGCCAAGGGGGATTAGCTACGCTAATCCCTCCTTAATCCGCGACCCATGTGGATGCTCTTAAACCAGGGCTCTATCCCACATTTGAAGACCCAATTTCCAAAAACAACCCCCACCGCGGTTGCCATCTGCGTCTTCATATAGCTATTCCCAAAAAGCTTGCGGTTGGGTAGGCCCAAATTTTTGACTGCTAAGTTCAGCCTCAAAGCCTGTACCTTTATGACAGGCTGCTTACAGTAAGAAGAAAATCACCACTTTCTTTGTTTTTGACTCTGGGGCCTCAAGGGTTGCACAATTGGATTCATGGGATATGGATGGAAGTATTAATTAGGTGATGAGGAAGAAGGAAGGAAGGAGCAATGTGGGAGGAGAGGCTTGGACCCCCAATATTCTGGATGGAAGAAGGCAACAGCTGGACATGCAGGCATATGGTAGGTTACGGAAGGTTGTTTGGGTCACCTAGCAACGCATGATATCATGCAGTGCAGCATATGCAGGCAGATAAGGGGTTCAAGGAGTTTTTCTGAAGAATCAATTACATCATTGTTTGGCAGGCAGTGCAACACATGCATATCTTGCTGTGCAACTGATATCCCCTGCAGAAAATAGCCCTCACAAGGAGTTCCCCTGGAGCTAAATTCCCTCACCCTTCAATATATAAGGAGGCCTCTTTCCCCCCCTCATCAGATATTTTTCCCCATCAGCCTAGGAAGGTTTGGTCACAGTGGTTAGTTTAGTTACAGTGTTTAGTTTAGTTACAGTGTTTAGTTTAGTTACAGTGGTTAGTTTAGTTACAGTGGTAGTTTAGTGGTAGTGGTAGTAGTAGTGGTAGTGTTAAGTTTGAGTCAGTAGTAGTAGTAGTAGTCAGGAGCTCTAGTAGTAATTAAAGTGCCTTATCAAGAGATTGTTAAGGAAGAGATTATTACCAACTTCATTAACAACAATTATAACAAGTAGTAGTAGTGTAGTGGCAACCAGGAGCTCTAGTATAGATTCAAGTGCCTTATCAAGAGATTGTTTAAGGAAGAGATACCAACCTTCTCATCAAAAACCCATCATCAACAACAATTGTATCTTACATAATTAATCCCACTGGATTATATTATTCCCCATCATCAGAAGTTGTGACAGATCTACAAGATTAGTGATTTGAGGTATCTAGGTCTGATGGAGATTACTATACAAAAGTAAGATATATCTTGGAATCAGCCACATCTTTATAAATATTGATTACAAGACTCTTAGTTATTTGCATAGTACCATTAGAGGGGCAGGTCTTTCAAACCACCTGTAAGTTGTAATAGCCTTTCAACCTATTAGCAATTTATTTCCCCCTCAGAGGATATTTTGACCAAATAAAACATTTAGTGTCCCACAAGAGTCCCTACAAGTACAACTGATGATTGGAAGGCCCCAAAAAACCCAACAGCAGTCATCAAAGGGGTTATGAAGTGACAAAAACATACCATAATTTCCACAATAATTTGGATATGCTTGATTGCAGAAGTGAACAGCTTCAACTTAGCTAACGGGAGAAATATTCCTGAAAGCACGGATGCAATGGATAGTTTGTTCAGCCAACAGATTGGACACAAATCAAAGGGGGGAGTGATTGGAGTAGTAAAACAGTTGGTGATTACTCACCAATAGCGGCTTTTTCTTTTGGGGGTGGTTGGCGTAACGGATTAGGTGAATTGTGTGAGATTACACGCCTAGGTGAACGGCCGCATTCCCATAAATTGGGAAAGCGGCCGGGATCTACATTAGCTGCGGAAAATGGTAAGCAAAGCAAACCATCTCCGCAGTCCAAAACTGGTTCCGCGGGGTTGCAAAGCTGACACATCAATTTGATGTTTTGCAGATTCAACTCCAACGACCAGCAGACTCAGGCTTGCGGAAAATCCCGGCTCCCAGTCTTTAAGAGCAAGAATATCAGCTAACACCAAAGGTGAGCAGCTGATGCTTAAACTCAAAGACCAGGCTAAATGCTAAACCCAAACTATCCCTAAAGACTTAGACTCTCAGGAAAAAACCGCTCGAACCAACTCCACTCAAAGAGAAAGGAAAACAGTCGGTGAGTAACGTTGTCCGAGCTAAGCAAAAGAAGTAAAAGGTTGATAAGGAGCGTGCTTATTCTTCTAGCAGGAAAAGCCGAAATCCTCAGCCGCTTCGCGAGTAGATAATCACAGGGATCCTAAGGGCCAAAAAAGGCAAAAGGGTGTAAGAACGCACGAGACTCTCACTCAGAGAAACAAGGAGCCTAAAAGCTAATACGCTACATTGCTTCCCAGGTCACTCTGGCACAAGTCGATACCGGCGCATCTTACACTTCTCATTTCTCATTATTCTCAGTAGAGAGCGGCCTATCGCCTGCTCTTAGGTAATTCTCAACTACCTTTTCTCTCTATTTGTTTCTACGCTACAGTATCATGTTTAGATTCTGATAGAGAAATAAATCTTAGTTGCTTGAGTTCTTTCAGATTTACAGTCTCGACGCTCAAACGCTACCTCAGAACCTATCAACTACAAGCTAACTAGGAGCAGGACGGTAAAATGGCCACCTCCAATAATGAATTGAGCGATTCTAGCCTCGGAGGAAAACCGACCATGAAAGTGCCTAAGTTTACTGGCAAAAACTTCGAAATATGGGAGAAAAAGATTTGCATGGCCTTAGCGGAGTTCAATCTCGAACGTTTCATTGACGAGCCTCCACTGCCGGACATGAACACCAGAGCTAAAGCAAAAGCTCAAAGAGCCGCGAATCTACTGTGCTCAAATCTCACCAACGGCGTCTTCAACACGATCGTTAAGAAAAATAACTCGAAGAATCCCTATGAACTTTGGCAGATGTTCAAATTGGTATATGCCTCAGATTCCATTTTGGCTAGCTACGAAGTCTGGGCTCAGTGGGAGGATACTCAGTTTAACGACGATATGGCTGCATACATTGCTGGTATCAAAGAATGTCTAGCGAAATTTGATTCGCTCTCCATGGTCGTCCCCGACTTCGTCGTCTGCTGCAGCATCATCAGCCGCATAACTAAAAAGAGGCCATTTCTCATGCAAAGTCTATTTGGAGACTTGAATGCGCTAGGAAAACCCAAATTCGTGATCAACCGTCTCAGAGAAGTGGGTAGATTTGAAAAATCTAATAAACGGAAAGCACCCGACCCAAGCGTGGCAAATGGAGCCACAACTGCACTTGTGGCCAACACCGCCAACAAGAAGAAGAAGCCATACAACCCAATCAAATGTTATAACAAGAAGCACAATCCAGCCTCAAATCACACCAAAGAAAACTGCTGGACGCTTCACCCAAAGAAGTACCAGGAAGCTCTTGAAAAGAGAAAAGCGGAGAAAGCAGCAAGCGGATCGTCGTACCACACCATGCCTCGACAAAGTGAAGCATCGCCAGACAACAACATCAGGCCTTCTTTCAGCTATCTATCAGAATCAAAGAGCACCCGGCGGCAAACCACCATTCTCGATTCCGGGGCCAGCAACCACATGCTGAATGCCCTTGGCTACTTCAAGCAGACCAGCCCCATAAAGATTGATATTCTAACGGGTAGTGGTCCGGGAACTCTAGTTGCCACAGCTCGAGGAGAAGCCACCCTTCCTCTAGCCAACGGAGGGACCCTTACGCTTAAAGACGCACTTTATGTGCCGGCCCTCACCCGTAACCTGGTCTTGTTTGTGCAGTTGATGAAAACACAAGCACTGATACAACAAGGACTCGACGGATTCGCTGTGAAAATCGACGATGGTCAACCTTTCTCGGTCGATGTCAGCAATGATCTCCTCGAGATCAAAGGGGTCCTTGACCCTGAAAATCTGCTTCCAGTTGGTCTCTTGTCTGAAGCGACGAATCCACCCTCTGACTTTGTGAAATGGCATAACCGCCTCGGGCACGCCTGTGCATCGAGAATCGCTACTGCCATACCAGTCACTCTTGATTTAACCAAGACTCACGCATGCTCCGCATGTATGCAGGGCAAAGCCGCTTGATTGTCATGCAAGAGTCATTTCAAACCCTTGAACGCTCCACTAGAAGTCATTCATGGTGATCTAGTGGGCCCAATCTCGCCGCCAACTAACGGCCATGCCCAATACTTCCTTACACTGGTCGACCAATACACTGGATACATTCATTCAGTAATACTCAAAGAAAAAAGTCAGGCAGTCAAAGCTATTGAAAACTTCAGAAAACTTTTTGAAAAACAAACCGGCCATACCATGAAAAAGCTCGTGACGGACGGAGGCGGAGAATTCTGCAACAAGACATTGGGATCACTCCTGCAGGAAGCGGGTGTTCAACACCATGTTGCACCACCGTATACACCCCAGAACAACGGTCTAGCCAAGAGGGCGAATAGGACCTTGATCAAAATGACTCGTTGCATGATTATGCAATCGAATCTAGCCCCCGAATGGTGGGGTGAAGCGGTCCGAATGGCTACCGCAACAACAAACTGCTTGCCTTCGCTGTCGAAAAGCAAGAAATGTCCAGTAGAGTTGCTTTTCAAATCCGCACCCAACATGAACTTCTTCCGGCCTTTCGGATGCCGGGTGTGGGTGGTAAAACCAAAGCAACATTGAACCAACAAATTTGACCCCATCTTGTGGGAAGGTGTGCTAGTTGGGTACGAGAACGACTACTCGTCTTACAAAATCTGCCGACTTGAAGATAAGCAAGTCATCATAGCAAAGCACGCTCATTTTGATGAAAGCTTATTTCCTGCCTGTGGATCCATCAGACAGGGCCATCTTGTCGCAAGCAATGATCAAATGCCGAATTTCTTGGCGCAGGCTGATTTTCCCTTCGAGGAAGAGGAGGATCTCCCTGGACTAGAAGATAGCAAGGAAGATCTCAAAAGTGACGAAGAGGAGCGGCAGATGGAGGCCGTTCTTAGAGCATCCACCACCGTCTCTGTAAACCCGCTCGGTAAGGCATATTTACCGAGTATGTAAGCAATTTTCTACCCCCGTGCCCTCTTTAGGGCTCTTTAGCTAAATATTTGTTCGGTAAATCTTTAAGGCTTGCTAGATTTACCAACGGCTACAGAGCCTCTGTAAGACCATTCTAGTGAGCCTGCCAACTGCCCTCGCCAAACCACAAGTACCCCCAGCACATGTACACAGCAGATAAATACATATGTACATGTCAGTAGCTCTCCACCCCTCAACCGGTCATCATATTGATTGACCGGTCATCGATCAACCGGTCATCAATGGGATGACCGGTCATTGCTCAACCGGCCAGTCATCAGATAGGATGAACGGACATCAAATTCAATAGACTGGACATCAATATGATGTCCGATCATTGATCAGATGACCCCTCATCTATAGGATGACTGGTCATGGATAGACTGGTCATCAGATAGCACAACCAGTTATCGGGATGACCCGTCCTTGCAAGGATGACCAGTCATACGGTCCATCGATAGGATGACCTGTCCATTAACAGGATGACCGGTCCATCAACAGGATGACCAGTCCATCGATAAAATGCCTGGTTGTCAATAGCATGGGCTGTCATCAATAATACGGCCGGACCATCAACGGTATGGCCGGTGCATCAATACAATGACCGGTCATTTGATAAGATGACCGGACATTCAATTGTATGACCGGTCCATCAATGGGATGTCCGGTCATTGATGGTAGGACCGGACATCGATGGTATGAACGGACATTGATGGTGTGTATGACCGGGGTTTCACACATGTACCGTATGTTGAGCTGGTCGTTCTCTTGTGCTGTGCTACTTAACCAAGGGTATTTAAATAAGTACTTACATAGACATGAGGGTGCTTTTGGTGTCTTTAGCTAAATTTGTGTTACCTATTGAGCCGATAACGGCTGGCAAGGGTGGGTTTTTTCTTTAGCTAAGCAACCGAGCCTTGCGGGACTTGCTGGCTAGCTAAAGATTTACCTAGAACGTGGTGGATGCTCTTAAGCAGCTACATACCACAACTCCGAACAGCGATGATGAGGCGCTGCACTCTCCCCGATCAGACGATGATCAAGCACTGCCTCCAAGAGCCATCATCGGCGGGATTGATAGCCGAAACATTCTCAACGGGAAGAGGGAACAAAAGCAAGCTTATACCGTCACTGTCTCTATAGAGCCGAAAAACCACAAGCAAGCCATGGCGTGCTCCGAAAGCCAAAATTGGGCAGAAGCTGAGGAAAAAGAGATCAACAACATGCGAAAGCACAATGTCTGGATAGTCCGTGTCAGGGTTGAATCTGATGATCCTCACTGCCAGCATAATTGGCTGGGTTGAGGTTATCCCAGTTAAACTGGGATGAACTCAACTAATTCAAACTTGGTTGATCTCAACTGATGAAATATAAATCCAAGGTACCCCCCTTGGGTTTATATTTCATTGGATGAGATCAACCCATTTTGAATTGGTTGAGTGCATCCCAGTTAAACTGGGATGACTTAATCCCAGCCAAATATGCTGGCAGTGCCTATTCCGTCTACCTGGGCGTACCGCAAGAAGCTCGGCTCAGAGAATCAAGTAGTCGAGTTCAAAGCCCGGATATGCACTCAAGGTTTTCGACAGACGCACGGCCTCAACTTTGAGGCAAAATACGCTCCTACCGGCAAACCCGCGTCTCTTCGCTTTCTGCTCTCTTTCGCGGTCAACAACGGCTTGGAGATACATCAACTTGATGTTAGGAGTGCCTCTCTAACTTGCCCTTTGGAGGATAAGGTCACTGTCCTCCCGCCGCCGGGATTGGATTGTCCGCCAAACTCTGTTCTGGAACTAAAGAAGGCCATCTACGGACTTCGGCAGGCGCCACTCGTCTGGTATAAGCGTTTATCAAACTACCTCTTCTCTCTTGGCTTCAAAGCAGCTGTTTCCGATCCATGCGTCTTCTGGCGTGTAGCTAGCGATGGCAAACCGGCAACCTGGATATTCGCCCACGTTGATGACTTAGTCATCATAAGCAAGCAACCTGCAGTCTTCAAACAAGAAATGGAAGCGGAATTTGAAATTAAGTACATGGGAAAGGCTGAATTTCTCTTGGGGATGAACATTGAGCGATTCCGGGATGGCCTGCAGATAAATCAAACTCAATACATCGAGAGAAAGCTGCAAGAGTTTGGACTTGAACATCTCCATCCTGCCTCATGCCCTTTGAACCCTTGGGAATATCTCAAGAAGGCGTCAGAAAGTGAACTTCAGGCATTTGCGGCTACTGGAGTAAGTTACCGTGCGCTGGTAGGGTCTCTCAACTATCTGAGCATTCTTACGCGGCCCGATATCGCCTTTGCTGTCAGCACCTTGTCTCAATACCTGGAAAAACCAGGCATCAAACACTATCATGCTGCTGTACAAGTCTTTTGGTACCTGAACGGAACCAAGTCCATCGGCCTCACATATGTCAAGCAGGAAAACTCGCAAGTCACAGCCTATGTTGACGCTGACTGGGGCAATTGCCCCGACACCAGGCGAGCAACTAAAGGCTTTGTTGTCCAATCAGGCGCTCACCTCATCAACTGGAAGTCGTCGAAACAACCAACGGTGTCTCTTTCCACGACGGAGGCAGAGTACAAGGCACTCTTGGACCTTGGCCAAGACCTAGCCTGGGCTGCGAATCTCGGCGAGGAAACCCTCATTCTCTCAAGCTGCATTGGGTTCAAGGTCTACATTGACAACTGTGGAGCCATGGATCTGGCGAAGAGTGAGACGTTGCAGAATGGCTTCTGCACAAAGCATATGGCAATCAGACTCCACTTCGTCCGAGAACTCATTGTGATTGGTCTAATTCTCACAATTTACGTCAAGACTACCAAAAATGCAGCTGACTTTCTCACCAAGCCAACCGGGAGGACATTCATTCGAAAGTCACTCGCAAAACTATTGGTCATTCAAATTCCGGGGTCTGCTTCGCATCTTGCAACTCGAAGCACGGGAGGCTGTGAGATTACACGCCTAGGTGGACGGCCGCATTCCCATAAATTGGGAAAGCGGCCGGGATCTACATTAGCTGCGGAAAATGGTAAGCAAAGCAAACCATCTCCGCAGTCCAAAACTGGTTCTGCGGGGTTGCAAAGCTGACACATCAATTTGATGTTTTGCAGATTCAACTCCAACGACCAGCAGACTCAGGCTTGCGGAAAATCCCGGCTCCCAGTCTTTAAGAGCAAGAATATCAGCTAACACCAAAGGTGAGCAGCTGATGCTTAAACTCAAAGACCAGGCTAAATGCTAAACCCAAACTATCCCTAAAGACTTAGACTCTCAGGAAAAAACCGCTCGAACCAACTCCACTCAAAGAGAAAGGAAAACAGTTGGTGAGTAACGTTGTCCAAGCTAAGCAAAAGAAGTAAAAGGTTGATAAGGAGCGTGCTTATTCTTCTAGCAGGAAAAGCTGAAATCCTCAGCCGCTTCGCGAGTAGATAATCGCAGGGATCCTAAGGGCCAAAAAAGGCAAAAGGGTGTAAGAACGCACGAGACTCTCACTCAGAGAAACAAGGAGCCTAAAAGCTAATACGCTACATTGCTTCCCAGGTCACTCTGGCACAAGTCGATACCGGCGCATCTTACACTTCTCATTTCTCATTATTCTCAGTAGAGAGCGGCCTATCGCCTGCTCTTAGGTAATTCTCAACTACCTTTTCTCTCTATTTGTTTCTACGCTACAGTATCATGTTTAGATTCTGATAGAGAAATAAATCTTAGTTGCTTGAGTTCTTTCAAATTGTAGGCGGGGAAAGAAAATTGTCAATTGTTGGAAGGCCCAGTGGAGGGGTAAACTTGGTGACTCACCAATAATGGGAAAAAGATTTTTGGGTGGTTGGGGATCTGGGATGGCTGGCTGGAGTGGCAGTTGGTTGCAGCTGGTTGCTGGGTTGGTCCGGCTGAGATGTGGGTGGGGAGGTGGGTCTGGGTTGGGGGGCATTTTGGGGAGAGAAGGAGAACAGGAATGTGTTGAAAGAATAGTAAAGGCAATGCTGCAACAATTACAATACATGTATTGTATAGGCTATACATTGTATTGTATTTTCATGCAGATACATTCAATTATGATAAATATGTTTTGTATTGGTTTCACCAAACAATTACAATTGTAACAAACATATTGTTTATTATGGATTAATATATGCTTTATGTGTTAACTGTTAAGCTGACTAACAAGATGATTGGCAAATGAATCTTCTTGGCTTCTGTCATCAAATACAATCGCGCATGATCCATGACGTATTTCTTAAACATTATATGTTTTCATCAAATTCCTGCGCAAACTTTGTCTTTATGTTGTTCTCTTTGAAAACCGGTTGTTCCTCTTTTCCTCTCTTCCTCAATTGGAATAGTCTTCATCATTATCTCCTCAGAAATCTAAAATATCATTATCAACAAAAATCAAACAAACTCTATCATAAATTGAGTTATCCCTTATAAGGGTTTCTATTGCACCTTGCTTAGAACCTAAATCTATTTACTATCCAAGCATTGGCAAGTTTTCCTCTCGGAGTAAACCTCATAGCCTATACATATCGAATTGGGTAGTAGCCTGATCCTCACAGTTATATTCCGATCATTTGAAAATACTATTGTAACTTTATATTTCCAATTTTATTTACCCTACAACAATGTCTGAAGTCTCTGATATTGCTCCCATCACTCCTCTTCAAATTTCTCCCGCTTTCACCCCTTCTCCACCTCTGGCTTCCAATCTTCCAATTCCTAACTCCACCCAGCAATCTTTTTTCATTCACACTCCATCCCCGTTCAATCATAATTCCCCATCATTCAGGTTGTTTTTGCCTCAATATATCCCTACCACCTCTCCACAACCACAACCACAAGCACAACAGGGCCCTTTGACCACCCGTACTGATCATCCAGCGCAGCAAGGTCCTTCGACTTCCGGTAAAAATTGTGAGGCGGGACAGCTCTTTGTTGACAATGACATGTTGGCTCTTCTTTCCAACTTACAAGTCGACAATTCGACACAGTCAACGGTGATCCAGGAGCAAGCTGTGTCGATTGCTCTTTTGAACGCGCAGGCTCAACAAGACAAGACAGCAATTACCAATCTGCAGGCCGAGACAAAGAATATTAAGGATATTTTTCATGCCTAACTGATGAAAACTCAAGCCTCACATGATCAGTTGATTGCTCATCTTTGGGTTATTTTCCAGGGTTCCACTAATTTGTTGGGTGGAAGCTGGTTGGGTTGTTTGGAGGTCGCCAGTTCTCAACCTGCGGTTTCCTGCATATTTGTAGGGCCTCCTCATCAATCCCACATTTTTTTACTGGGGCTCCTTGTGAAACTAAAAACTTCTGTTTCACAATGAGAAATTCTTTTGAGCAAATCAGGGACACTACAACCTGTACCTCATATCCCATATGGGTTATCTGGTAAAAACACCAGGATATTTGGTATCATCATTTTTTTCCTTTGTCTGTGGCAACAACATGTCACAGGCAATTCAATTCACAACATGTCACATACATGTCACAGCATGTGACAGACATGTCACAGCATGTGACAGACATGTCACAACATGTGACAGACATGTCACAGCATGTGACAGACATGTCACAGCATGTGACAGACATGTCACAGCATGTGACAGACTTGTCACAGCATGTGACAGACTTGTCACAGCATGTGACAGACTTGTCACAGCATGTGACA
This sequence comes from Puccinia triticina, assembly GCF_026914185.1. Taxonomy (NCBI): domain Eukaryota; kingdom Fungi; phylum Basidiomycota; class Pucciniomycetes; order Pucciniales; family Pucciniaceae; genus Puccinia; species Puccinia triticina. Next base: position 4,275,613 of record NC_070573.1, read on the forward strand.
GACTTGTCACAGCATGTGACAGACTTGTCACAGCATGTGACAGACTTGTCACAGCATGTGACAGACTTGTCACAGCATGTGACAGACATGTCACAGCATGTGACAGACATGTCACAGCATGTGACAGACATGTCACAGCATGTGACAGACATGTCACAGCATGTGACAGACATGTCACAGCATGTCACAAACATTTCACAAGATGCTACACAAAGAAGCCTCTTGTGAAATGTCTGTAACATCCTGTGAAATGTCTGTGACATACTGTGAAATGCCTGTCACATGCTGTGAAACATCTTAGACATGCTGTGAGATGTCTGTGACATGTTGTGAAATGTTTGTGACATGCTGTGAAATGTTTGTGACACGTTGTGACTTGTCTGTAACATGTTGTGACTTGTCTGTGACATGTTGTGAATTGCCTGTGACATGTTGTTGCCACGGACAAAGGAAAAAAATGATGATACCAAATATCCTGGTGTTTTTACCAGATAACCCGTATGGGATATGAGGTACAGGTTGTAGTGGGAACAGTTCAATACCAAGAAGCAAAAGATCTTGTGGATCTCCGGGTATTTTTGCGCGGGTCCTGGTCGTATGGATGGTGAGGTTCCTTCTTATACATGGTGGCGAGGTTTACTTTCCAATAATGCGGCAGCTCTCAAGGCGTCTTCTGAGATGGATTATGTTATAGCTGAGCTCCATGACATTGACTCCTTTATACATCTCATTGAGCGCACATTTGCTAATCACCATGTGCTATCCCTTCACGCCGCGGCAGCTAAGCCTTGCAAACGACATTGGCACGGCACAGTCAACAAATGTATTGTTGGAATTAGACCTGAACGGTGACCGCTAGATTTCATTCAACCAATGAGAGGGTCCTTGCTTTGCACAACAACGTCAACTGCAAGGGAAAAATGATTTCTTGTTGGAAACCCTTTCAGTTTTTGTAGACCCATGTGCGCCATGGTGTTGTCTACCCGTCGGTTTCACAGACTTCTCCATCCGACTTGAGACCTCTTTGAATGGGAGAAGAATTTGCATAGTGTTTGCAGCGCATCCCACAGAATAGCCAGGCCAATGCCCTTCAATTCACATTGCGTTGGTTACTGGGGGCAGTGTAAGTCATCAAACTCAGACGGATATAATAAAAATTTGAGTTAGCTTAACAATTGCACTTTGGCTGGAAGTATACCAAATCAAATGGCTCGCACCACGCTGTGGGGTAGATGATGCCCAATTCACTAATCTGGACGCATTTGCAAGGTCTTCCGGATGGATGGTCATTGGGCTGAGGATTGCTTCTGTGTATTTCATGTGGAGGAACCTGACCAAAGACAATGGTCATTGTTCAAGCAAGCAGCAGTTTCCTTTGACAATTACTCTTGCGTGACGTGAAACCAAGGTCAAGTCCTCTCAACAATGTCATTTCAGGCTATGCAAGATATAAATCAAGTTCTCCCAACAATTGCTCAAAGTGTCCTTGAGTGGAAGAACCAAATTTTGCCAAAACCATAGCAATTGTCATATTTTTTGCGCTATTCAAACATTTCCGCACCTACTTTGTACCTGATGGATGAAACCAGTCTTCAATCACTCAAATATCAACTTTCTTTCATTTTAACCGTGCAGCAGTTTCTTGTCAGATAAGACACTGATTCCAGCCGCAAGGAGGTACTTCAAAGTTAGGTTTCAACCTGACATGCTTCTGGTTTCATTTCTCACGTGACTTTTTCCTTGTGAGACAACAGATCTTGATGCACAAAGAGGATGGTCATGAGAAATTTAGTTCTAGAGGTCATCAACTTTTCAAGGCCTTGAGTTCCTCATATTCTAAGACAAGCGGCGGTGCAGCCGCCCTAAAAGTCTAGTTATAATAAAGGGAAGAGGGAGGCTCCGGTTTACCGCAAGGGCAACCAGGTCTTGTTATTAAGGAAATTTATTCAGTCGTGTTGTGTTAACTCCAAATTATATTACAGGTATATTGGGCCATTCAATGTAATTAAAATGGTAGGCCCAAATGCCGTAGAACTGGATTTATCTTCTGACTATCCTAAACTTCATCCTGTATTTAATGTATCATTACTGACACATTATGTTACTCCTTCAAGTGTTGCGGGTTGGTTATCAAATTTGGGAATCAAAGATAAATATTACACCAATGAGTAAATTGTGGATTGGTCTAACATCAAGGCAGTTCTTGATGCTAAAGGGAAGTTTGATTATTTGATTTCGTGGCATAACTCTACGCCGGGAGAAGACGCTTGGGTTTCTTAGAATCATATCCCGGTGGCTGCTAATAAATTCTTAGATAATTTTTGGCGGTTGGCGGAGATGAATAAGAAGAATAAGGTAAAGACAACTGAGGTGTAGTAGGCAAGGCTTATTTTGTAACAAATATATTGTTTATTATGGATTAATATATGCTTTATGTGTTAACTGTTAAGCTGACTAACAGGATGATTGGCAAATGAATCTCCTTGGCTTCTGTCATCAAATACGATTGCGCATGATCCATGACATATTCCTTAAACATTCTATGTTTTCATCAAAATCCTGTGCAAACTTTGTCTTTATGTTGTTCTCTTTGAAAACCGGTTGTTCCTCTTTTCCTCTCTTTCTCCATTGGAATATTCTTTATCATTATCTCCTCAGAAATCTAAGGCCCCGTTTGGAGCCAATATAATTGCGCAATATAATCTGGAATTTTGGGACGTCACATAGGATGTCAGGAAAAAAAATTCATATATTGCCCGGATTATATCAGCTCCAAACGGGGCCTAAAATATCATTATCAACAAAAATCAAACAAACTCTATCATAAATTGAGTTATCCATTATAAGGGTTTCTATTGCACGTTGCTTAGAACCTAAATCCAGTTACTATCCAAGCATCGGCGAGTTTTCCTCTCGGAGTAAACTTCATAGTCTATACATAGCAAATTGGGTAGTAGCCTGATCCTCACACCAGTGATACATATGTACAGCTTTTGGAAAAAATTACGACACAGATACATTTATTTTGATATTTTTCCAATACAATACAGTGAAATACAAGTACATGTATTGTACTTGTTGCACCGTTGGTATAGGGGAGGTGGCTGAAAAAAAAAGTTTGTCGGATTCACAGGCTGCCGGAGCCGCAAGCTTTTTGAGAATGGCTGTATGCGCTCCTGCCAGAAGAATATTCAAGATTATGTAATCACAGCAGAAGGGGCTGCGGGAGTGCAGACAGGGGGCTTAGCCGCGTGCAGTCGCCCCTCTCACGGCGCCCCCAGGCTCCACCCGAGCAAGCTCAAGCTCAACTTCCACTTCAAAATGTTCAAGAAAGCCCACACCACCAAACCCGCCTACCCCATCTCCGGCTCAGCAAAGAAGAAACTCACCAGCCAACTCAACCTCGCCCCACACGAACTCAGCAACGCAACCATCACGATTGCCAAAGCATACAACCATCTCCACCAAGCACTGACGATCTACTATCACGCGAAGGAGCCAATCTACTTCCAGATCAGCAAGAATGACAACAACCAACTCATCCCAACCATCTACACCCTCCTCAGAAACCCAGAACTGCTCCCCAGAATCACCACCAACCAGCTCGTGCTCGACAAACTGGCCCAGGGCGCAGACCTCATGATCCCTGGCTTGCTCAAAACTCAGCTCGAACAACTCCCCGACCTCAAGAAAAACCAACTCGTCTCCGTCTCCGGACCCAACCCCCACGACCCCATCTGGGCCGTCGGATTCCTGGCAGACGACATCGCCAACCTGATCAGCGCCGACACCGGAAAAGCAGTCATCACTGTTGAGTACCAAGCACCAAGATACCCCTAAATACACCCATATATATACATCTAAAATCAAATACTGGCAGATCCACACCCAAAATGACTACCTCTGGAATTCCGGCCCCAGAAGAATCCCTGAACGATTGGCAGAGCCCGCGGTGGCAGAAGAACCACAGCTCGAGAAACTCTCGTTGGAGGACGAGAGTCCCACGAGCCAGTCAGCGAGTCCCAGTCAGCCCGCAGTGAAAGCAGTAACCAAGCCACCCGCCCAAGGTACGTGTTTCCCGCGCCGAGCAATCCTGAAGACCAGTGGATGATAGAGCAAGATATGTCTAGATAGACGTCGATCGGTTCCTGCAGTCGGCCCTGCTGATGACGCTCTGGAAGGGCGACCGGCTGGAAGCCGAGCTGCCCATGCCCGCCTCGCTCTTCTACTCCGACCACATCCTCCCCAACCGGCCCTGCGAATGTCCCAAAGCCGTCGCCGTCAAAGACTCGAGTGCTAAGAACTTGGCCAAGTGGATCAAACTCGCGCACAAGAGCGGCTTCATCAAGGCTAAGGAGGAGCGCAAGGGCGCGGAAACTATGGTCGTCGCTCTCAACCTCGAGCACCCCGAGTAGGTGTCCACACTCCCCTCATTCATTCTCCAAGGTTGCTGTCTTCTGATCGGGAGAACGTAGGCTCGCAACGTTCTCCAAGTTCCGCACAATCGCCGACCAGGAAAAGGAGGACTCCAAGCACGACCCCGGCACCCAGGAGGCAGAAGCAAAGCCCTCGTCCTCGGCGTGGACCCTGCCGAAGACGGAGATTGTGGAGCTGTTTCGGGCCAAGAAAGAGGCGGGCGTTTTGTGCTGGATATGGCAGACAGAGCTAGAGTAAGCGCGGTTCCCCCCTCCTCCAACAGAGATAGCGCTGACTGACTGGCGGCGTGTTGGGAGCAGCCAAGAAGGGCTGCATCCGCGCCACGCGGTCAAGCGCGCCCTGGCGGCTTACCTGAACGCCCAAGTGGCCCCGCCGACCGGAGGCTCGAAGCCGGTCGACCGCAGCCTCGTCCGGCCCGACCCGGTCCTCATCCAGGCCCTTCCGCCCGACACTCTCCCTGACGGGCCCGTCTCCAGGAACAAGTTGGCCGAGATCGTGCTCGAGCAGGCTTTCGAGCCTTGGTGGAGACTCGTGCGCGACAACGTGCTCGTCGTCGAAAGGTATATCCCCCTCTCCCCATAAAGATGCTTGGTTGGACTGACCGGGCGTCTGCTTTGTGTGTGTGTTGGGAAATAGGAAAGGACAGATGCCCGGCATCGTGATCAAGATGAAGAAAAAGGCCGGGCCCAAACAGGCCACGTTGGTTGCTGGTCAGCTCCCTCTCCTCACTGCATGTTTCCAACAAATAAAGCTGTGCACTGATAGGTCGTCTTTGTGGGTTTCGGACTCTAGGAGTGGAGGTGTTTGGGATTGAGCCAATCAGACTGGCCAAGGAGCTTAAGGTTCTGTGTGCGGGGAGCACGACCAGTTGAGTGTTTCCGTTCTCTCTCTCTCTCTTCGACCGCCCCCGAATATCTCTGGGCTTCAGGACCATCTGATGGAGTAAGTCTGGGACGATGTGTATGTGTGTGTGTGTGTATGCGACCATAGCCCATCCAGTCCCGTCGAACCACCCATCGACGGCCGCCTTATCCCTTGCCACTAAACACATCCTGCCCCAACTCACCGCCCACTTCCTCGACAACCTGCACTACGCGTCCGAGCCCGGAGGGCTCGTCGAGGTCGAGTGTCAGGGCGATCGACGCACCTTCATCCAGACCCTCCTCGTCGAGAAGTTCGGGGTTCCCAAGGCGTTCGTCACCGTTCTTTGAGCTGTCCTTTCGCGGGTAGTTTTTTGGGAGGGTTTGGGAGTGCGGGGTGTGTAGCGAATAGGGGCTCATCTGTGTAAACAAGTAATGTAAACCTCATACGCAGTGGTGGTGTTTTTATTGGCTCGTGGGGGAGACGTGGTCCATGACGAAGGGCAGAAATGAAACATTGTATTGGTGGCACTCAAGTTTTGTGTTTTGAAAAGAGCTTGGACACTTTTCCAAAACTAGTTCTGCAGTAGAAAGCTTAACAGCTACACGTTTGGGGTCTGGGAGGCACTAGTAGTTGGATATGAGTGGAATGGAGGACTTCCTGTCAATCTGGGAACCCCTTCCAGTCTCAGACCCAGATCTGAGCCAAATTTTGCAGGGGAATCTAGGCTTTGGGACTCTGGGAGGCTCCCAGATTGCCCCCAGATCACAAGGGGAAGTCCTCCAATCTGTGGGGAACCCATTTTTGGAATACATCAAGTGAAGTTGGTGTTTTTGGGATGGAGGGGGGCATTAGCCAACTGTCCAAGCATTATTCAAAACAGAATATGTGTGAGATTGACACAGCAACCCAACTCCGATGTCTAGCCTTGCAGGGGCAGGTGATATCACCTCAACATTCCCCAAAGCATCCAGATGACATCCAGCTGCACCAGTGGTGTAGACAATGGATACACAAGGACAACAGAGGCAGAAGGAGGAGGAGCATGGAGAGGCTTTCACCTCCAAAAAACTTGGGCAGAGGGTGTAGAAATTAAAGGCTGGTCTTAGTAAGAAATGTCTGAGTCTGCCTTCTTCAAGAATGTTTTCCAGGCTTGAGTGATTATTGGTGATGTCTGCTGTGCACCACTACTTTCCACTAATCTTCAGTGCTATGCAATGTGCCTGATCTTTAGTGTAATAATCCACATGTGGTAAAGCTCCACACTCACAAGCACTAAGTCCGCTAAAGCAAGGGGTCATGTAAAACTCTTATAACACTCTAAGTAATGTTCGTAAGTTGTAAGTAGAAAGTACCTTGATGAGTAGTAAGTAAGATGATGAAAAGAAGAGAAGAGAAACTGTAAAATCCTTTTCCCTCCTACCCTTGAGTCCAAGCTTGTCCACTTCTCCTCCCACCCAGATCCGCACTATGACTCTATCCTGCAATAGTCTGCCATCTCTGCCCCACATCTGCATGCTACACTCCCAGGCTCTGCTCCTCTCCAATGCTTGCCCCCCCCCACATCCTCTATTTATCCCCCAAAAATCATTCTCTCACCAGCTCCACCCGCTTCAGCTGCCCTGGCTCACCTGCTGCCATGCTGCTGCTATCCAGTTCACGCTGTGGTGAACAAAAGTGGTCCCTGCATAGAAATGGCAGGACACCGCCGCTCCAAGATGATTCCTGGGTAAAGTAGGTTATTTGGAGAACTCTGCTCCGCAGCTCCGCCAACATTGTAGGTCTCTGAGCAGGGTAAAAATAAAGTAACACCAGGGGAGATTTTGACGCACTCTCCAGAGAGTGCCATACCGTACCCTTTTTCCAGAACTGTGCTGAATGCTTTTGGTGAAAGTAGTGTAAGAAATAATGAAAAATTCTTGAACTCATCCACAACTGTTCTGAAACTGATCCTGGATTCATCCATAAATCATCCAGAATTCATGCAGACCTCAACTGGCACTCAATCAGAAAACAGTTGAAACCACTAAGACAAAATGACCGCAATTAAATCATAACTCAATTTGACCTGTTTGTTGATTGGGATGATTTCTTGGGGTTAAATTCATATTATTAACATACTCATGAAGGTGTTCATTGTTTTCATTTTTCTAATTTTTCCCTCATGTGCGCTCATAAAAGGTTGTTACAAATTGCAGGCTGGGCTTCTTTCAGATCAACAACATGTACACACCAGTAAGAATGATGTGAAAGGCCTGCCTTAATTGTCATATTTCCCTAAAAACAGGCAGGTATCATCTATAATTGAGTCAAAAAAGGATGAAAATAGGGTGAAAGTATGTTTCAAGTCAAGCTTTGAGGTTGGTGGCACCAGATTTCAGCCAAACAACTTGGCTTCTTAACACATATAAGCTTGTGCGTTGTTTTTATGGTTTTTTGTTTTCCAATGTCTGCATGCACATGCATGTGGGCTGTTTGGCATTTTGACAATTTCACCTTTGTGTTCGCGCGTACATTGGGGTGACAGATCACCAGAGGGGACTTTCACAGCTCCATGACAAGTAAAAACTGTTCAGAAAGCCATTAAAGCCTGTTGAAGTTTCACTTGAGGACTGAGGGATTGAGAGGCGAGGAGGAGGGGTTGAAAGAGGAGCTTTGCTGAAGGTTGGTGGCTCAGGTGGGGCTAGAGTTGTTTTGGCTCAGACTCAATACTGTTATTTCATACTTGAGGAGCGGACACGTATACACAACTAGAGAGCCCCCTGCACAAGATCCAGAGGGGGCCTAACAGCATGTAACATACAAGACAAACTAAACTAACATCTGTAAGAAGTCAGTGACAGGGACAGAACAGGAACTGGGACAGAGGACAGGAACAGGAACAGGGAACGGGTACTGGGACTGGGACAGGAACAGGGAACGGGTACTGGGACTGAGACAGGAACAGGGAACTGGAACAGGTACTGGAAAAGGAACAGGAACAGGAACAGGAACAGGAACAGGGAAGATAGAAAGTGAGCGGACTGAAAAGCTCAGATTCTGACACCAGCTAGTCACATTTATGCTGTGTGAAACCCCTTGCACATAGAGAAATTGATCAATATAAATTCACCAGCAATGATTTATAATTAGGCATTGAGTAAATATCATTTCATTATAGGTTGTAATTGAGTTATCCTTAAAGAATGAAACAGTTCTATACAACATTGCATGAGTTCCTGTGATACTTCCTCATGAATTATGAAAGACTTCCAATTGGCTTCTGTATAATTTATAAATCACTTCCTAATACACATCTGACTGACATCAGACCCAGAACAACATAAAATTACAGTCAGGCACTCTCTGGAGAGTGCGTCAAATTCTCCCCTGGTGTAAAGCACATAAAAATAATCAATATCCGCAAACGTAAACCATAAAAATAAAGCTTCGCCACATAAAGAAGATAACTCCACAAAAACGCAAGAAACAACCGTAAAGCAAGCACAACCGCAAAACAAAAAGCAAGTCCGCAACGTACGCAAAGTAAAAGAAGCACAAAAATCCACAAAGTAAAGTAAAAACCGTAGAAAGAGAGTCTGTGGGGGAGTATCATGCAGAATCCTCCCTCCCCCACTGTGGTTTTATAGAGAAAAGGAAGAGAACTAAAAGATATCCTCCACCCGCCTCCCACGCACACCATCTGCTAACTCCGTTCACACACGCACACTTGTCATCCACCAAGCGCTATACACACACACACGTCATCCACCAAGCTCCACTCTCACACTAACTCCTGTTGTCTCCGCCGCTTGCCTTCAACTCAACTGCCGTCAAACTCCTCTCCCTAGCTTCCACGCCCCTGTCTAGCCTATGATGTCAGGATTCCACACGCCGCCTCCGCCCGCTGACGTAGCCCACTTTGGCTGCCACAGCTTCCCCCAATCACTGCCTCCGCTAGCCAGTCCGCGCTGTCCTGCTCAGTTTGAGTCCAGTTCCGCCGTCAAGCTCTGCACGCCGCCACCTTCAGTTGTGCGCTCCGCTCCGCTCCGTCCTGCGTCATCTGCGCTCCGCACCGTCCGCACTCCGCACTGATTGCTCCATGGAAAATTTGACAAGTGTGCCGGAATTGATCATCACAACGCCTTTGGTGCACCCCAGTCCAGCTCTCACCCTCCGCTCCCACCTGCCTATTTAATCTAACCTAGACTTTCAACCTATCATACATATGTGATTATTGTTACATTTAATTGTAACAGTGGTGTGCTATGTTATTGCACCACTGCTTGAATCAGCTTTTTCTGCTTGTTACATTATTGGGGCCCATGGTGTGCTAGATAACAAGCTAATTCCAGCTCCAAAATAGCCCTTGAGGGCTTGTTATTGCATTATCCAAACAATAATGTAGTGTAACAGCGTCGGAAAAAGACCTGTTACACTAACCATATGCCACTTAAACGGCCTTTTACTTGTAACATAACAGGGCGCAGTGGATAACGCAGGTAGTCATTCTACACAAATAGCGCTGATAATGCAATGTAATGTTACACAAATAGTGCTGATAATGCAATGTAACCTAAATACCCACTGTTGCATCTATCCCTGGATTCCTCCAGCGCCTGCCATGTAAATTTCACATCTCACAATTATTTATTGTGCAATAATTACACTACTAAATGCAGCATTAGTTATTGTCTTTTGCAGAAAGGTTGGATTTTTTTTTTCCAAATTTTCTGTTTTTGTTGGTATGGACATATCTTGACTTCCAGATTGACTCTTGCCTGGGTCTGCCTGGACTAACCTTCTGCCTCATGTCTGCCTTTAATGGAGGACTTCCCGTTGTTGGAATATATGCTTCAAGCTCCATTTGAGGGGCCAAGCTATATGATCTAATGTCCAAATATCACCAGTAAGACCAACTGTGTGTTTAGCTCAGTGGTATAAGAGCAGCTCTCATGAATGTAGAAGTTCGTGGGTTCAAATCCCACAACACACAATTCTTTTCACCTGAGTAATTTCAACACATTATCAGTACGGATGCTCTCAGTGAATTGAATTAAAGTTGGCTAAACCCTGTGAATACTTGATATTCATGCTTCCATATGCATATGCAATATTCAATTTCATAATTGTTATGCATTAATCATTATCTATGATGCATGACAAACATACATGATTTGCATATGCAATATTCATAGTTTGTTCATGGTGCATGAAGCAAGGGGGTGTGTTGGAATATATGCTTCAAGCTCCATTTGAGGGGCCAAGCTATATGGTCTAATATCCAAATATCACTAGTAAGACCAACTGTGTGTTTAGCTCACACTACAGGCAAACAGGTGACGTTCCTGCACGCAGCGTCACCTGCGCAGTGACTGCGGCCACCAAAATTAGGTGACGCTGCGCGCGGGAGCGACAGCTGTCTGCCTGTAGTGTCAGTGGTAGAAGAGCAGCTCTCATGAATGTAGAAAGTTGTGGGTTCAAATCCCACAACACACAATTCTTTTCACCTGAGTAATTTCAACACCCGTGGGCTAGAATGCTTAATCTAGAGAGGCAGGCTAAATCTTACTGGCTGGTGAAAATTGGTTGAGATCAAGTTTTCACCAGCAAACAAGGTTTAGCAGCCTCCTCTAAATCAAGCCCTTTAGGCAACGGTGTAAGACTCAAAAGTGGTTGTGAAACCCTTTTGCTGAATGGAGAAGGGGATGAAGGAGGTGCAGGCTCTGCCCTTCTATACTACCAGCTACAAGACCCACCAAGGTAAGCTTGGCAAGTTTTAATGAGTGATAGGAGTGGTTAGCTCAAGATAAGTTTCTTGTGACACAGTATAAAAAGGTTGTTATTCAGTATGTAAGAGTTGTTATATGTAAGTAAGAGGGTTGAGTGGGTACGTAAGTGTTTTGGGTGATGGGTGAGTATAAAACTTGATGAGTGGAACTACAAATGGGGGGGAAGAGAGCTCCTTATATAGACAAATTTGAGGGATTTTGGCTCCAGGGCAGCCCCTGAGTGAGGTATTCTAGCTGGCCTGGGCTGTACAACATGAGGGAGTTAAGAGGGAGTGGCTGTGTACAATTTATGCAAGGGGTGCGTACATGAGGAGGGGCTGTGCCAGATGATGTCATAATTTATGCAAGGGGTGCATAAGCTGTGCAGGGAATGATCATGTGATGTAATAAGACCAAACAAAGTGGAGTTAGAAGGAACTAGAATGTGGGGACCATTCAGTTGAGGGGGCACAGCCTGCAGGGGCAGTGCTGCATGATGTCATGTACATAACAAACAAACCCAAACCAATATATGTAGTGGGGATAGAATGGTGTGGGGAATGTGACTTGAGGCACCTGCCAGGTGGTTGACTGGGTGCTACATGTTGTCCAAAGGGTCTAACTTCCAGTGTAGTGGGGCTCCAGTGATGCTTCCAGTGGGGAATAGGGGTTACTTGTGCCGTGGAGTCCATTTATGGTGTCCAATGGATGGTATCTTGAGGCCTTCTATATGTACATGAGAAAAACTTTTGATTTTTCACATTTTCAAGTACCACAACAGGAAGTCATCCAATTGTGTTTAATGGACCAAGTGCTTGGTCAGTCCCTCCCCAACCCTTCCATACTGGCAGAGGGCAGTGGCCTATAACCTCAGGCAATGGAATAGGCTAAAGAACTTATTCCAGTTTAGAATATGAACTCCGGCTGTTCTTAAACTTGCTCTTAGATCATCTATACTGGAAGACGGTGGCTGCAGGGTGGGGTTTGGCATTGGGCCTCACCTGAATTCTATCAAGGTTCAAAATGAAGGAAGGATATGAGAAATATGGGATTGCCCCCATTCAGCAAAACCAACAGTGGGCTGCCATGCTAAGGCCCCGTTTGGCTACCACGTTATACGTGATAAATGGGCTTATTTATCACGCGCAACCCCCGGGGGGTCAAAGTTTTTGGTGGAGACGGGGGCCAAACTTTGGGTTGTGCGTGATAAATTTGCACATTTATCATGTATAACGCGGCAGCCAAACGGGACCTAGACTATCTGTAGTGTGCGCTATTGGCTAGTTTAGCGTTTCATAGTTCCTGACACTATGCTGTTAGCTGTAGCGCCCGCTACGGGCCGCTACGCTACACTAACGGGCGCTAACAGCGCTATCAGCTTTTTCAGAGGTTGAATAGCCCTGCTAGCGCTGATAGAAGCAATAGAGGCCCTATAGTTTCAAGGGGTGCCTGTTAGCGGTAACAGGCAATCACTGCCCGCTAACGGAAAACCCTGTCATTTGTAGGTTAAATTTACTACGCTGCGCTGAACTAATGACTAAATTTAGTGTAGCAGCCCACCATTGGCAAAACTGGAAAAGTTGAGAAATGATCCAAAATTTATGCAAAAGACAATTAGTTAGAGCCACAACCAATAGTGGGCCAGCTACACTAACATTAGTGCTAGCATAGCATAGTGTTAGATTTTATAAGCTACACTAGTACAGCATCACTAGTGTTAGCGGCCAGATTTGCCTGCTAACACTACTAAGATGGAAAAATGTGCTGGTGTAGCGCTAGTGTAGCATTAGTGGTTGTTTTTTATGGTAGCTAATGATGCAATTTTTTCTGGATAGCCTTAGCGTAGCGGTGTTAGCTTAGAAAAAAGCTACACTAACTTTTAGCATACACCCGGGGAGTACCTCCACGCGGGACTGACTCGGAATTGACAAGGATTCCACGGCTGACCCTTGCAGGGGGCGGACCAGCGGCTGTCAGTCCACATGCCCACGTGGGCCACACCAAGAATCTTGAGGGTGGCCTTGCCAGAATCATCTCGTGGATTCCACGCAAGCCACGGGCATGCCATGGAGGCGGTGAGCTCTCCTTGTCTGACAAACAACACTAGACGGGCCATGGCTGTCCTGGTTTCTGACTGGAGCATTGGGTCAATCCCTGATTATCTCAGGTCAACTGGTACTATGTAGCTGAACTAAAAGCTGCCACCCACAGGGTAGCAGATGCTGCATTATCATGGATAAAAAAAACAGATGAGAATAGCAAAAAACACCATTTTACAACTGGAAAAAAAAACAAGGAGAGGGGGGGATGAGATGAAGGATTGCAATGTTGGACGGATTGAGATGTGATCAAGGGAAGCTATGGATGGGTGCCACTGCCAGGGTACAAAGACAAGGGCAAGGATGGCTAGTAGACAGAGGAGTCTCCCCATCCGCCACATCCTTTGCCTGACCATTTGACTGCTGCTGCTGCTTCTTGCACTGCTGGTTATCTTGAGAGAGGGCAGTCTGATGATGCCACCAAGGTTCTTGGCACTTGAGCTGCTCAAAAGGATGCCCAGGAGATGCTCATGGCGCCGGGTCTTGATATCTTGTTGGGCAACAAACTGGTTGAGGAACTGGTCATCAACACAACCGCACTTCCCTGGGTTTGTAAGCTCCAACAATGTGTCCAAAGAGAGATAGAGAGAGGTATGTACCTGGTTTTTCAAGACTGTTGGAGAGTAAAGCATGCACATGATCAATTGCTGCCTGGTTTTTCTTGAGCTCTATGGAGAGAGCTGGGGCTCATAGTGCAACTTGCCAGGTCCATAGTCAGGAGGTGGTTGAGGAAGGTCAACAAGGGCTTGTAGCAGGTTGAGAGGAGGGTGTTGGTTTTGGGTGGCAGGCTTGGCAGTTCTTTTCTGATGAGGCATGGAGGAATCAAGCAGAGACTGGACAAGAGGAAGAGGAGGGAGTTCAGAGGAGTTCAGAGGAGGGGAGGGCAGGCTTAGAGGAGCTGGCATTATGATGACAGGAGGCAAATCAAGGACCTTGGCCTTTTGGATGGATATGAAGTCAAAGAAGACCTAACTGGGCGGGGCATGATGAGACCAGCAATCAACAGTCATGACTGCATACAAGCATGTTTAAAAGAATGATCCTGCCCAATCAGAGCAGCTGTGGAAAGCACATAGCAAATAAGTGAAAGTGTGGTTTCCACAATCACAGAACTGTGTGCTCATGGACTCCACCGGGAACCAGGAGTCCATGACCTGGTGTGGAATCCATGCATTTCTCCCATTGGATGGATGAGGAATTCACACCTCTGTCCTTTTCCGACGGGGTGCCCACAATTACTGAATTCCATGTGGGTTTCACAAATTTGATGCAACCTCGGATCCACACCGCCGCGCGGCAAGAAGTACCCCCGGCATGTACGCTAGCACAGCCTGAGGAAAAAACTGGGCATAAACAGGCTGTTTATGCCCAGTTGGCTGTTTAAAGCAGTCCAATTTTGTCCCCGCACAACTACCAGGATGAAACTGGGCAGAAGTAATACCCCAGTTTTTTCCTGCATTCACGCAAATACAGGAAAAAAACTATTTCTGCCCAGTTTCCCCCGCCCTAGTTCAGCGGGAATTTATTCTACTACGCTACCGGGGAAGCAAAAATTTGTTAGCGCGTATCCTGCTACGCTAACCGTAAGCGTAGCGGATTTTTTTCTGGGCTAGCACTTTTTTAAGCGTTAGCGCAGAAAAAAAAAGCTAGGCTAAGCTTGGTGTTAGCGGCGTAAAATCCCGCTAACACTACAGGAAAACCGGGCCTCTGTTAGCGCCGCTACACCAACCCTGATAAGTGGCCCTGTAGCGCAGTGCGAGCTTAACTAAGCCACTCGTGGTGAGCGGGTCTGGGCGGCAGCCCAGTCTCACCAGAGAGGCTTACGTGCAAGAACACAAAGCTCGCGTGAGACAAGCGTGATATAGAGCCCTGTTTTAACCATTTCTCTTCTCACGTCTATGCCACTCACCCCAGTTTCTTGTTGTTTTGTTTTTCTGACTGTTTGCCATGTCAGTTATTTTTTCATATTTTTTTTATTGTTGTTTTTAAATCTCTTCATTTTTGAAACCGGCTTCCAAGAAATACAAAGAAATTCTTGGATTTAATTAAGATGGCAGATTATTATGAAGGACATCACATCATATTGATCATTAATGATAATTAATGAAACAACAGAGTGAGTTAGAGAACATTAAAAAATCATTAATAACAATTAGATAGATTAGTGATTCCAACTCGGTAAACACATTGATCAAAAGCAAGACCAAGAACAACTCCCAAGAACCACTCACGATTGCGATGGTCGATACACAGGTCAATCCACCCTCTTGTGGCGATGATCGGCCAGACATGTTCCCATCAACGTTACCAGAAGATGCGATCGGTAGCACGGAAGACCCCTTACCCTTTGAAAATGTAGTGGAACACCACCCCAAAGAATTATTCTCGGGAGGATCCGGCCGAGTGATCAAGAACAAACCAGGCCAGCTTACCTTGAACAAGAATATCACTGAGATGACCCAAGACCAGCAAATCAAAATGTTGAAGAATCGATTGGCAAAAGTTTACGGACCCCAGGCGCCAAAACAAGTACAACTAGAATCGGTCATTGATTTGATTTACCGCCGTGATACCTTTGTCCTTGCCGGAACTGGAGTTGGAAAGAGTCGGATCGCTGAGATGTACTGGGACTTATTTCCCAAATATAAGAAGCCAATTGTTCTGGTCTTGAATCCTCTGGACTCGCTTGGCAATAATCAGGTATGTGCTGCGTTGCTGAACTAATACATAAATCTTAGTAACTCAACCAAGCTGCATTTGTAGGTAGAAGAGAAAAGAAGCCTTGGAATATCAGCAATCAATCTCACAAAGATGAATTTGAACGAGACGGTCGAAAAAGATATATTGAAAGGAATTTATTCTTTTATCTACCTGGTAAGTAAGCCCACAACTAACCTTAGCGTTAAGAATTTGAGCTGACAGCTTCACAGAGCCCTGAAGTGTTGTTGAACAACGCAATATTCAGTCGAATCTTTCACAATGAGATGTTCCAGGAGCGTGTTTCGTTGGTGGTGGTAGACAAAGCGCACATGATTTATGTGTGGGGCTTGGTGGCTAGTGGGAAGTCAAAGAAACTGTTCTTGCATGGCCGTCATCAGGATCGGGCAGTTTTTCGACCATCGTACGGAGACATTGCGGCGCGACTTTTGGGTATTAATGCTCCTTTGCTCCTTCTGTCAGCCACCTGCCGGCCACAAGCAATCAAAGGGATACTTGAGAGCCTGAAGATAACTGAAGATAATATATCTTACAAACATGCCGAGCTCAGCCAACCAGAGATTTGAATCATCCGGGTACCAATGAAGTCCTCGCTCAAATCTTGTGATGATCTCCTGAGACTGTATGGGCCCCGTACCTGCATCCCGGACGAAGAGATAATATCTGCCTTGATCTACTGCCCAACTCGGAACCTGACTATGCAAGCTTCAAAGGTGATCCACGAAGCTAGACGGATTCCGGGTGGACACACAGATTGCAACAGCTCCTTCGCTAAGAGGTTCCATGCTTGTTCGGGTGATGTTAGCAAAAAAGAGACCACAACGAACTTTGCAGCAGGCAAATTCCCAGTAATCTCGTGTACAATGGCACTGGGCCTGGGCCAGAACTGGAAACGGGTCCGATCAGTCGTTCATGTAGGACGAGGAGATCTGGCATCCATCTGCCAGATGATTGGGCGCTGTGGTAGAGGAGGAACGAATGGATTAGCGATTTTGTTTGTTGAGCCAAATCGTCGATCGGGTAAGAACAGCGTTGAGGAATTCACCACACAAACTCAACAGACCGACGACGAGAGGATGGATGCTCTAGCCATCACACCAGTCTGCTTGCAAATCTGTTTTGCCATAGATAACAAGTAAGACAACTTACCTGGATGGGTGTTGGTTTTGGAGGAGATAAAACTTACAATGCTGCTGTTTTTTTAGGGTTGGATATATCCCGCTATCAAATGATGACCCCAACGTGATCCGAGAACGTGCCCGCCAAGTGGAGATGCTGTTCCCCAGATGTTTGTGTTCTAACTGCGGGCCGGAGAAAGTCTCCAGCGTGCTAGATAACTATTGGAAATTCAGAACATCCAACTTTGATCAGTACATGACGACAGGGGATGATTTGCCGGAGGACCCTCTGAACACAACTTACACAAGAGCGTCACAACGGCCGACTTACCGGCTTGGATCAACAAAAAACCCACTTGCTCCTGCGCTGGAAGTACTGGCCAATCGACTTGTTGAGGAATTTGTTCGGCTGTTCAAAGAGACTTTTGACCCAGAAACGGCGGAAGTACATGTCGAACAGATGTTTGAAATCCAACAAGCCAGAGCGTTTGCCCTGGCGGTCAAAAGGGGCCTGCCGCTGACGGAGATAACTCGGATCATTGGAGGCGAGATGATCAACGGCCAGATGGAACATTTGCAAACAAAGGTGGTGGATGTTTATTGCGAGAGTAGTACTTACCAAGAATTTATTGAGGGAAACAACAGCAACACACGGAAAAGGAAACATATAGAAGTGGACGCCTTGAAATCAAAAAGACCTCCGACCAAAGCCGAGGTGGAGAGGGAAAGGAAGCGATTGAAATGGCTCGATGATCGAGTAGTTTTAGAACAATACAAAAAGGATAATGAGGAAAGAATGCGGGAGAAGAATACTTTACGCATACCGGGTGCAATGGGACCAACAAAAACCTCAGCAAACCCTGGGCCCAAACCACCCAACGCACCTGAACCTCTTCCAGACAAAAGTCAAGCCACCGCATTGCCCTCTTTGTTGAAAAACGCATCAAACCCTGGGCCCAAACCACCCGACGCTCCAGACAAAACTCAAGCCACGGGATCGTCTTCTTCGTCGTGAACTTGCCCTTCATCATTGATTTCCTCCGTGTCATCAATGGTTTCCACGTGGAGGGTCGTCGCGGGGCGGAGCCGGTTCATCTTGGCACTTCCCTTCTTTACATCTGTTTGCATAACCTTGAATCCGTTGCTATACACGTCGAGAACCTCCGTTTTGTTTGTCCGGTTTGATCTTGGCGAGACACCGCATATGTCGTACTGATTCACCATATTCATGAAGTTGAGCATTGACGGCATCGAAATCGTGTGTTTGTGTGATTGATAAATATGTTCTCGTCCACATTGGTCGTTAAGCAAATCGAGGAGCTCACGTAGCTGTTGAATATGGATGTTGTAACTTGTTAATCCGCTATCATTTCACCAAGCAACATACAAATAATGTTGAAACCCTTACAACTGGAATGGCCAGAGAGTATTCATCTTTCAGCCAATCGATCTTCGTACCCATGCCGGTGTTGTTGTAAAAGTACTTCAAAAAGAAGTTTTGATTTTCTAAGTAGAAATCCTTGGCCACAAAATGATTGGGCCTTCCCGTCGGAGAAATAAGAAGCGAATGTTTGAGCACTAATCGAAGTCCTGGGGGAAGTACTGTTGTGAGTAGTAGATACATTCGCGGTAAGTCGATCGCATAGTTATTAAGACCTTGGATTCCCATTGCCATCACCGCCCATCTCTTCCAGATATTCATCACACACCCAATATCACCCGCTTTCATAGCACGATTACATTCGACAATCGTAGAGAAATCGCGCAGGCGGAGGAGCATATTTGCCAGACATGTAGCTTTTGCATCCTTTGCTTTCAAGAGAGCTCGGGGAGAGAGAAATCGTTTGTAGACGGTGTCGACAATCTTATTGATTTCATCAGCTTTCATGGAAAGCTTGACTTTGGGGAAAGAGTCAGTCTGCTTCCCCATAATAAATCTAAGGCAAAATCGAATTAAAGGAAGTATGTGTTAACAAGCTCCTGGCTAAACACCGCAAAGAAACAAATGAAGGAAGCTTACAGTATAAGATAAGCTATAGTGGCCTCATGAACCTTTTGTATTTGGACAAGCATCAACGAGAAGTCTTTCTTGTTGAGAACTTGGTTTGATTTGACTCCTAGCGCCTCAAGAAAGTGCCAGCACCCGAGGTCCCGTGAATCAGAGCTGTCGCCAAAATGCAGAGAAAGAAGCGCCTGCGCAATGTTCCAGAGAGTATGCGCCCCGCCTAGTAAGGTGAAAATGTTTTCCAGACTTTCCTCGGGGCGATTGTTGGGTTTACGCTGGGCTCGCAAGCTACTCAGATTGAGACAGGTGCCTAGATCACCCTCGACGATCATGAGTCTAGATGCAAATTTCGAAGGTGTCAGTCCACTTTGTCGTGCAAGTCCTTCAAGAACTTCGCCAACGCCTTCGGAGCTGTTGTCGGATGCAATCATCAGCTTCAGCATGGTGATGTCGGGCTTCTGAGCGTCTAGTACTTCGATAGGGGGTGGTTTCAGTGGGATAGTTGGTGTCTTGTCCTTTGTCTCCGCGATGTAACTCATGAGTACGCTTGCTACTTGACTTTTCAGGACTGATTGGTAGTGTGAGCTCTCTTCCTTGTTCAAGACAAATTTAGCCGGTGAAATGATTTCGTCCGCCGAATTCGCAATGGCAGTCTTGTACGCTTCAAGGGTTAGGTCGGTGGGATTGACGCTAGCTAGTAATTTACGGCTGGGCTGATGGAGGTAACCCCAAGTCCCGTGAAACATGCTGCTTTGGTTATCGACTGATTTGACGTGGACGGCTTCTTGGAAATCCAGGTTGTCGATGCAGATTAGAGGGCAGAAGTTCGGAGACAAAGCTGGACCTAGGTTCATGCGGTTCTTGATTTTTTGTTCGGCTTTCTTCCCGAGGGTGCGCAATGCCGAATGGGCAGTCTGACGAGACGAGCATAAACCAATATAATTAAGGTATTTGTTGACCCGATCGGAGATCCCACAGGCTACAAAGGTGATCGAGTTTTCCAGCTGCATGGCATTTTTGCGCCGGTTTGATGCAAACGTGACCATTGAACACATGGTTTTAGCTATCTGGATAGATCCAAAATTGAGATGTATTAACAACAAATTTACAACAAATACCAGAGGATTGGGACCAGAGGGACAAGAAATTGACATACTACATGGGCTCGATGGTTCCTAGCTGCAACCTTACCGTCCGCATCAATCTCGACAGGCTCATCAAAGGGACCCCGTAGTGAGTCGGTGTCGTCTTTGTCATCGCTTTCGCCGTCTGATTCTTCATCTGGAGTAGCAGATTGGTGAAGTATTTTCGATTTGAGGAGCCTGTAGAGAAAAGGATGTTCCTCGTCCGTCATTTGCTTGTCCCTTGCCACCCTGTTTTCGCCGCTGAAAAAATTGGCCTTGATCTTGGTGGAGTTGTAATACAATCCTCGAGCTCTTTCACGCTGCTTGTCAACCTTGAGAATCTTCTGGGCCTGACAAGCAAAAAATAAATGAGGCTTTTGATGAGTCCATAAACCAGGAGATCCAGATAAAATCCAAACACATACTTGGCCAAGGATGAAACCACTCCAGTTCGTTTGGCCAGGTTCGCCGGAGCAGATCATCGTTCCAATCGCATCCAGAAGTATCTTTGTGGATTCCCACCGTTCATCTGACCAGAGCCGACGTCTACTAACTATGCTCATATCGTCTTGCTCCACGAAAGCGAGGAAAAATTTCTTTGGGTTCATGTCGACGGAGTTCATCACCTCGCATATGTATGAAACCTTCGATGCCTGGGTTTTCAGATCGGCGGGTCGGTCGGGGGGTGGTAACATCTTCAATTATAGGAGGGCTGCCTATTGCGGAGTCGGACTAGCTAAGAAGAACTGCGAAACACAACGCAATCAATAAACCGCCCCGGCCGCACACCACGGCACGGCATAGTTCGACCAGAAGAAACTCCACTCACCGGTTTTTTTCTTGCGTGGGTGAGTTTATGGATGGATGGCTGGTGGGTAGTCTGGTCCAGCTGGGTTGGTTAGGCTTGGGTCTGGTTGGCTGGCCGTATTTTGATTGAGCGATCGAAGTTGGATGGAGGTGATCGGGAAAGGGGATGTATGCGGATTTGCAGAATTTACCGTGTGATGTGGGATTTTTGGTAGCTTCATCACCGATGTCCCCAATAAGCATAAATATCCTTGTAGAGTGACTGCGCTCGGTCTTTGTCATACAAGTCTCAAGAGCTAAATTTCAAAATCTTGTATTTCAACATTTTTTTTTCCATAGATGCAGGCAAGATTGGGCGGTAAAAAAAATATAGAAAATTCAAGAACATGTAGATAGGACCCTGGAAACCCCCTATAAATGGGGGTAATGTAAAATCCAGAATTTCGCCAAAATTCATACATTTTTTGACTTGATTCATACATGTTTCATGCCTACACTCAGGGGATTTTCCAGTTTCTCATACATTTTTAATGCCTACCATTGCTGCCGAGGGGGGGGGGGGGGGGGTGGGTGGCGCAGAAGAATAATATCTTGCTTCAATTTTGCAAAATTTCCATTTTTCTTGTCCTCTATGCAAAAAAGAAAACAATAGGAGGGTTCAAGGGTTCAATTGTGGGCTTAAGAATGCCTTCTGGTGATTTTCAGCTTAAGTTTTAAGAAGTATTGAGGGAAATAAAATTGGTAAAATTGACTTTTGATGCCCTATGCCAATGGTATAGGCCCTAAGACAAGGGGGGCTGCTGAGGGGGGGAAGGGGCTTTTCTGTTGCACTCTCAGGAATTTCATACATCTTAGTTACTACCCTCCCTTACCCAGGACAAAATTCATACACTTGAAGTGCTTACCATTGAGGCCAAAAAAGCCCATTCATACCGTTTTCGTGCCTACCATTTTGGGTTTTTGCCAAAAAATTCATACATTTTCATTACCCCCATTTATAGGGGGTTTCCAGGGTCCTATGTAGATGTACCACTGATATAAACCTAGAAAGAATTTGTCCAGGATTGAAGGTGTGGTGATGGAAACTATGCCGCTCCCAGCCAAACCTGGGAATCGTCTCACGCGAGAATTGTGCGCTAAGACGCAAGTCCCTCCCTCCGGTCGGGGTCGCTTCGCGACCAGCCAAATGCTGCACAGCCCGCAACGGAGCCTGGGACTTGTGTTAAGTTCGAGCGCAGTGTAGCGTGGCGGCCCACCGTTGCCAGTGGCACAGCGGACTTGGACCTTGGTCATGAAACTCTGTGTCACTGTGAAGTATGTAGAAACCCAATTCCACGGGTTTGCCTCGAGTGTGACGTACAGGGGGATCGGATGTGGTGCTCGTTGCTTTTCCTGCCGGCCGGCGTCCTGAGTCCCTTCCCGTCCCGGACTCTTCGCAGTTCCACTGCTCCCCGGAGCTGAATAGTTTAAGTTTGAACCCGATTGTTGATATGACGCACATGTTTTCCCGGCGATCCACAAGTCTTGGCAGGTCTTGACTTGACTTCACAGGACGATCTCGTTATTTTGTACGAAGCTGATCTGATTCTGAACTGTCAGGTTCGGTTTTATCAGTTTTTCTCTGAAGTATTGATTAAAATCTGCTGTGGGGTATGTGGTTTCATTAAGCTGTGGCCGCCTGCTGTGCTTGGACATACCAAGTTCGAGATTCGAGCTGGTCAACCCCCAGGCTCAGCAATCCCAACCTCAACCGCATCCTCACCCAAAGACAACGAAACAATCGACAGCAAGATGCCTGTTATCGAAAACCTCAAGAACTTCATCAAGGAACGTCATCACAACCATCACCATCAACAGCAGCAACCACAACCACAACAACAACCACAACAGCAACAACAACAACCGGAACAACCCCAACAGAAGCAATATCATCACTTTCAAACAACTGGAAAACCTGACCAAGGCCCTGCAAACAACCTCATCCCGCCAAACGAACCCCAAGATAAAAACAATCCATCCCTGGCCTCTAACCCCAAACCAGATCACATGAACCAGTCCAACGCGAACCCTCAACCCGAAAAGCTGAGCTGTAAAACTAACAATGATATCAGTCCCAGCGCTCTCTCCGACGTCTTCGTCAGCCAGTCCATCAGCCCATCACGAAGTCCTGCCGCCGCTGCCATCGGCGGTACCGCCCTCGCTTCTCACGGCGAAAAGGCCGAGGCGTTGATCGAGAAGGCCCGGGCAGAGAAAAACCGTTTGCCTGTCTACGAAGGCTTACCTGAACATTTCGTCCTCATCGAGAAAATGGGAGAGTCAGTCAATCTCTCTCTCTCTCTCTCTCTCTACCCATCTCTCTTTTCCCTCACAATTATATAGCTCTTTTCGTACACTGATCTTCATCCTCCCTCCCTCCCTTCCCTCGTTGAATCAGTGGGGCGTTTTCGAATGTCTATAAAGCGCTCGATAAGCGTACCTCGCAAAAGGTGGCCATCAAATGTGTTAGGAAATTCGAACTTAATCGAAACCAGGTTAGTGATCCTATCACATCTATTCACTCTCCTCTCGACATTCTACTACCTATCGCATGTCCCTATCAACTCTCATTCCTCAAGTACACACTCGTTATATGGGGTATTGGATCTATCAGCTCGATGAGATGGGAGTGGACAAGAAAGACACTTAGGATGCATGTTTATGCTACTCCGTCAATGAATAACTATATCATTTCTCAATCACAAAGCGCCAGCTCTCTAGACGTTGACCACGCCAGCAATCTAGACCAAACTTGCCTGCCGTGGCACGTTGAATATGTCCTCTCGAATGAGAACCATGGTGTCTCTGCTTTCTTTCATCGTCCGTGCACACGTGGTCTTCCTTTACTAATCCGTCGCTTCTCGCTCTTTACTCAATGCATCCGATCGTTATCGTTCCTTTCTATCTACTCTGTACTCATTACCCCTCGAAAAATAAAATCCCCTGTGACACGCCCTGATCTCAAATTTTCCGATAACCAACAAAAACATCCATTGATGTCTTTTTTTTTACTTTGGATTTGATTTTATTCCCCTTTCCCTGTTTAATAATCAATTGTTCAATATTCAGGAAGGTAAGCATTTGAATGCGGAGTTGAAGAAGAAACCCCGTGCGATTGAGGTGAGGACGAAATTTCCTGGAGTAGTATTTCAGTTTCCGATTGCCCCCATCTCCTGCCCTGCTCCACCTTTTACCTGGGCCTGTTCTGAGGATACCCTCTCATCCCCTTCACTTTTTACACCTACGTTCTTCTGTTCGATCTTTCGAGTTGGCTTGAACACGAAACTCGAGACAATCAGCTGACAGAACTTTTTGATTATTTTTCTCGACTATCTATCCAATTTCCAAATGAACTGTCGTTTTCCGATATCCGATGCAGCGTGCAAATATCCTCAAAGAAGTATCGATTATGCGGACATTGAATCATCCTAGTATCATCAAGCTCATCAGTTTTACAGGTACGTCACGTCAATATTTGTTGCTGTGTTCCTCATGCATGTCTCTGATTGTTTTTTGTGACTCCTCGGGTGCTCCATCTTTAGAGTCTAAGGAACACTATTTTCTTATTTTGGAATTGATGGAAGGAGGTGAACTTTTTCATCAAATCGTCAAGTTGACATATTTCTCAGAGGTCAGTAAGCACAAACAGAATCGATCAGCTGTGTAGAAGCTAACGACTTGTAAATAAATTTAGGAACTCGCGCGACATGTGATATTACAAGTAGCACGAGGGATCCGATACTTGCACGAAGAAAAGGGAGTGGTTCATCGAGATATAAAACCGGAGAATTTATTGTTCGAGGCCATCCCGATCGTCCGCTCGAAACAACACAAACACCGACCGTACGATGAAGAGAAAGAGGACGAAGGAGAGTTCTTACCCAACGTGGGTGGCGGCGGGATCGGGCAAGTGAAGATCGCCGACTTCGGGTTGAGTAAAATCGTCTGGGCAGATCAGACGGCCACCCCTTGCGGGACCGTCGGTTATACCGCCCCAGAAATCGTGAAAGATGAGCGGTATTCTAAAAGTGTGGATATGTGGGCTATGGGCTGCGTGTTGTATACGTTATTATGTGGATGTAAGTCTTATTCCTAATCCCTCCACCTTTTCAATCAATATAACTGAGCTGAAGTCTTTCTACGTCGTCATTGTTAGTCCCCCCATTCTTCGATGAGTCGATTCAAGTATTGACAGAAAAAGTCGCAAGAGGTTATTACACTTTTTTATCTCCTTGGTGGGATGACATTAGCGATTCGTCAAAGGATTTAATCTCACACTTATTGTGTGTCGATCCTGACAAAAGATATACGATCGATGAGTTTTTAGCTCACCCTTGGTGTAAAGTAAGTAATTTATTCCATCTTTCATATATCTCGACAGTCACTGACATGGAACATAATAGGAAAAGGCACCATTACCAGAAATGAACACTCAAGAGGTAGCAACCATGGCACCGCACATTATGAGAGCGAAGCAAATGAACTATGCGCCGATCGATTCGCCCTTGTTGCATGCGACTGGCGGAGGAATGAGGACGCCAGGCGTGGCGCAATTGAGGGAGGCGTTCGATGTGACGTATGCGGTGCACAGGATGGAAGAAGAAGGCGCGCGCCGAGCGAGGTTCGGAGGGGCTGGAAACGCTGGGGTTTTGCATGGCTTGAACGAAGAGGAGGAGGAAGAGGAGGAAGAGGAAGGTGATGGGGCTCAGAACAAGCCGTCCGGCTCGACGAAGGGCCCACACAAGCACCAAGCTTGGGGCGGGTCTGGCGGTGCGGACCGTCAGTTGGCGGAGGCGGCCCTCTACACCGGTCAAGCCGGCACACGCGATCGTGGGAATGCACATCGTCAACACCAGGACCAGGCCGGAGCGTCAACTAGTGGAACCGGCCTGCGAACCAAGAAGCTTCATCAAAAATCTGCCGCTCCCGCTTCTTCCTCCGCCACCCATCATCGTCATACCGGATTCGAACTCAATATCGACCAGGCTACTTTGTTGGGCAGACGAAATAAATTAGCAACTCCTGTCGAATAAAATCCCAGCATCTCTTTTCCCCCTTTTCTTCCCGCTTTCGCATGCAATCCATTCGTCTTTCCCAGTGTATGGCCCATAGTCTCAACAGACAATCGACCCTTTTCTTCCTCACATATCTCTCTTTTTTCGAGTTGCGCCGGTCCCATTTCCTCGAACCTCACGTCACATAAAATCGACCATCAGTCCCTGCTCTCATCAAGCCAGGCTTCAAGAGACTTGCAAGTTTGATCTCTCTAACTAGATAATTCATTCATCCTTCGTAATTTGATCCACTTCAAGTTTATCGGTGATTCTTCTTATCCTTATTCAACAGCAGCTGTCCACAAACTTTCCACTCCCGTCCCTTCCTTTCCCTTATTGAATCTTTTTTCTCTTGAAAGAAAGGAGAAACAGAAAAAAAAAAAAAAAAAAAAAAACACATATACATTCTATAAATCAAATTGTCTCTTCTTTGTTGTTGTATCGTTATGATCATTCATCTCTGTCTCTCGCTCTTGCTTCCCCCTTTCTTGTGATAAAGAATTTTGTTTTTCAATAGATTGATACATCCATAATTTCGTCCTTTGGTTTTTTTATTCTTCCTCATTATTGGTTCCCAAGATGTAAGAGTGTTATATATTTAGTACAAATCCCCAATAAACATTCTTTTTCATATTCTTTATTTTCTGTCAAAAGAGACATGTACCTTATATGCTTGTGTTTTGTTCATGTAGTTTCTTTGTGGTAATGGTGATGATAATACATATTATTATAGATGGGTGTGAAAAGAAATCAGTTCACTTCCCACTTCTTAATGAGCTGCATCTTGATTGAAACAAGAGAATTAGTTAGTCTGTGTTTGTTTGTGTAATTTTCAAATGCAGAATACAAACAATCATAACAGTTTGAGCAGCACTGAAACCCATGGGGTAACTGGCAAATTTATTCCCATCCTTGATCTGTACCCACCGGGTACCACCTTGCAGGAATTGGGTATGCCCCACAGGATTGTCTGGAGACAGGTATACCCTGCTGATACCCTGCCAGGGTGGTCCTGCGGGGTGTGATTCACCTTCCTGTGGGGTTTACAGAAATGACAGAAAAGCTTGCAGTGGGGTAGGCCCAACTTTTGGGCTGCTGATTTCAGCCTCAAAGCCTGTATGGCTCTAAGTCCTGTATGTCAGGAATGCCGTCAGAAGAAAAACTCCAGTTTCTTTTTGTTTAACTTTGGGGCCTCAAGGATTGCACCATTGGAATCCTGGAGTGATTTTATGCCACTCCAATCCTTCACTGCACTGTCACATCCCCCCTGCCCCCATGGCCAGCCTGGCACCCTCCTTGAGCTGACTCAGCTGCCCAAAGGTGTTTCAACTGCCTGTAAAGTGAAGCTGTACAGGCCTGTGGCTGAAATGCAGGAATCATTTTCAGCCACATGAATTGGCAAGCGTTTCTGCCATTTAAGGTGTTCAAAGTTGAAATCATAAAATTTTCAATTAAGGTGTTCAAAGTTGAAATCATGAAATTTTTGAATCATAAAATCATAAAATCATAAAACTTTTGGGTGATAATTTTTTATGTACAATTTTCAAACTATTGCTCTGTTTTGAGTGTTTTGGTGGTACATATTTTTTCTGCTTAAAATTTTATGATTTTATGGTGTTATGATTTTATGCAAGTCAACTTTGAACACCTTAAAAAACATGAAATCGTAAAACTTTCAAGTGATGATTTCATGTGTACCATTCTAGAAATTTTGCTGTAATTTGAGTGTTTGGGTGGTACATATTTTTTTCAGCTCAGAATTTTATGATTTTGTGGTGTTATGATTTTACTAGAGTCCAGGGGCGGCTACGCCGCCCTGTCCTAACCTCTCTCCACTTCAAGAAACCTGTACAATGTTATCAGTATAATTATTACCTAAAAATAATCTTTTTTACAACATTTATCACTTTAGCTTGGTCTTGTTCAGCCAGCTGGACTACCAATAAGTTAGACACATTCCATACACGGGAGAGACCTACATACAACTGTCCATGTGCAAAGACCTGATTCCTGAGTACTAAAGCAACCCGCCTCATACTTTGACCCTGACATTTGTTTATAGTCATTGCAAAGGCCAAGGCTACAGGGAATTGATACCTATAAAATGATACCTTGACGTAAGAGTCACCCTCGTGCAGGAGGGTTATTTTTGGAATAGACACCTCTTTGCCTTTGTGAGGTCCGGTCAAAATACGTCCACCCAGAGTGTTCCTAGTTACGCGCAAAAGCACCAGCCTATATGCCGTTGCACAGGCCATCTTCAATGCTTAAATTTCTCAACAGCACCACAGGAATACCGGCCTTGACTTTTAAATTGTTGTCAAGAAAACCCGGAAAATTTATTTTGGCTAATGCCTTGGGCTGTAAAGTCGTATCCATCGCCTTGTCGTTTGGCCTATCTATGGATATAGACTCCAATTCCTCTCCAGGAATAGCCCTCAACATGTGATCATTGATACACTTCGAGTCCAAATTCAACGGAGTCAGGATACATTGTTCGGCCATATAATTCGCATACGTCGCAATGTCATTCCTACGCTTCGAATTGATATCTTGAAAACACCACTCCATTCCCCTCTTTTCACAGGCCGACGGAGTTCCAAAGGTCTCTAAGTTGACGCTGGATAAAGACACTCAAGCAATGTCAGTTTCCTGCAGTAAACCTTCCCCTATCTGCAGAAGATGATCCGCATATTCTTTATTTGCTCCAGAATCGTGTCCAGTGCCTATGCCCAGCCAGACGTTATCCTTCAGGCCCCGTTTGGACGCCCGGTGTGATATGATAAATCACATAATAATATACATAACACAAAAGTGAAAAGCCAATTGTCATAAAATCAATTATGCAACCAGCACATTTATGACAGGTCTGTTTGGCGCGTCCACTCAATAATCATATAGTACTCATTTATTACAAGTCTGTTTGGCAAACCAAAATTCACTCGGTGTCATACACACTCATCACCATCCCTCACAATGTTGCCTCCCAGCATGCTTCAAAAAAAAAACAGTACCAGCTTGGACAAAAGAGGATGGCACTTTTCATCATTATCCTGATTGGCCTCCGTCAGTAAAGATGGCCCTGTGGGACCCGGGTACCGGTTGGCACCCGGGTACCAGGTTGAAATTTGGCTGAAATCAGGTACCAAGTACCACACCTGGCACCTCTGAGCGGGTACTGGCGGTACCTCCGACGGGTACCAGCGGTACTTACAGCCAAAAATGTAGTAAAAAAAATTTAAACATATATATTCAACTACCACACATACAGACTATATACAGATTGTTGAGTGCTATCACTCGTCAAGTACTATCACGTTTCTCTTGCCTTTCTTCTGCATCTTCTGATTTTCTTTAGCTCCTTTTTTCCACTGCGCCAAGACACCCTCTTGGATTTTATTGTTCTTTGAATAGAAAGCAACAGCCATGCCCCTGCTCAGCGATTGGGGTGCAAGTCTGTGCCTATTTGACGTCACGTAATCGCGCCCAAAGCTGAAGGCCCGCTTGACATCAACCAATGTTGCTAGGAATTTAAGACAATCAATGATCCGGGCCAACGATTCGTGCAATTGGGATAGCTATTGCTCACCTGGACAGCTTGAAATATCTAGTGCCATATGCACCAGTCCCCCATGCATGTTTCCTAAAGCCTTCTGTTTCACCCACCAATCCAAAGGATTCACCGGATCACCATCCTCAAGAATAAGTGCGCCATTGAGCCACATATCAAACGGGTCACATGAGCTGAGGCTACCTCGGTCTGCAGCAGCATTTCCCAGGCGGGCAAGCATGGAAGTCTTGGGCTAAAAATCAAAGTTCATTAATTTGATTGTTTAAACCACATAACATTTGTGTCAAATAACTTACCTTGGCGCTTGGAGTTGGTGCAGTGGTGGTAGGGATCACTCGTGGCTTGTAATGTGAGACCCACATGTCACGTGCAAGTCAAATAGCTTCGGCTATCCATTCAGGCTCCCAGTGAGTAAGCTTGAAGTACTCGTCGCGAAAAGAAGGGTGCAGCACTGGGGAAGAAGTAATTTTAGTAAAAAAGAAAAGAGGAACAGAAAGAAAATCAAAAACCAAGGGGAAACAAACTTACATATTGCAATTCTATAAAGAGGAGAGGAATCAGTCAAGCTGTAGTACTTGTTCACCTTCTTTAAGCCAATTCGACAGGCATTTCTCAATGCAGGAGGATATTTGGTGTTCTTGATGGCAGTAGATAGATGTTCAGTGATCTGATCAATGAATAAAACTACATTGGCCAATCAAGCCGAGCCAGCTACCAACATTTGCAATGTTATTTCGTAGAACAAATCGAGTACATGGACCAAATCGCGGGCCAAATTGAAATCGGATTGGTCCACATGGTACTTGCGTCGAACACTGTGTTTTTTATGACGCTGCCACTCTGGACTTTCAAAGAGATTGATTGGTTAGCAGATGATCATTTGATGATTAAGAGAGTTTGAGGCGAAACTAGAGGATGTATTTCTGTCAGACAGGTGAACAAGAAAGAGACAAAGACAAAGAACAAAGAAAAAGAAAGAGAGACAGAAATATACCTAGAGGATCTAGATGGAAAAGCTACGGCAAGCAGAAGACAAAAAAAAAAAAAACAACAGAAAACAGGCTAGAGAAGAGACTGAGAAAAGAGATCGGTCAGTGAGAGAACAAGACTAGCCAGAAACATGAGGTAGAGAAAGAGATGAGGTACCACTACTCTGAACTCTAGCAGCGGTGATCCCGTGACAGCGACAACGACGATGATTGATTTGATTGTTGGTTCGTTCGCTAGTGTGTCGGATTGAGTTGGTTCCAGGCGGGATGAGGAACCAGACTAAGGGAGCGGGCGGGCTCAAGCTGAGTTGGCAAATTGAGAGCACGTGAGAGCACGGGCGCGCATTTGCGCGCACAATCACAAACTTGAAATCTGACACTCCCACATGCTCATTGCCGGTCAGGCGATGAGCACAGAAGATGGAGACCCCTGAGCGCTCGTTTAATTGAAACTTTGCCAACCGCTTTGGTTAAGAAGTCGGCGAGCATGAGACTTGAGGGAACATATTGTAACTTGATGGCCTTGATTTTGATTTCGCGTTGTACAAAGTGATGACGAAGCGCCATGTGTTTTGTTTTGTAGTTTGAGTGATTTGACGCGTCATTTGCAAGCGCTATGGCGCCTTGATTATCGTCAAATATTGTTGTCGGCCCCGGAGGTTTGATGTTGAAGATCTTCTTCAGGAGGGTCTTGATCCACATGATCTCTTTGGTTATGTCACCGAGAGACTTATATTTGGCTTCTGTCGACGATAGTGATAGCGTGGGTTGTTTCTTGGACTTCCACAATATGACATTGCCATTAAACAGCACCAAATTCCCCGATACCGATTGCCGCGACTCAGGGCACGATGCCCAGTCCGCGTCTGCGTAGCCCACCAGGACACTCTCTTCTTGAGAAGTTTGATTAAATTGAAGTCCAACGTCTCTTGTGCCTTTGAGATACCTGAAGACTTGAACACCTGCCTCCCAGTGTGTGAGCCCCGGTTGATTGAGAAACTGAGACAAGGAGCTAACAGCAAAAGTTATGTCGGGTCGGGTTGTTACGCTAAGGTAGTTGAGTGCCCCTACCAGAGACCGGTAGTTGTTCCCCGTCTCCAAGAGTTTTATCCGCTCCTCCTTTGAGGCCTTCACCAGATGACCTCCCGGTTTAATTGGTGTGGACGCCGGATGGAGATGTTGGATGTTGAATCTTTCCAATTGTGAGTCGATGTAATGGCCCTGTGAAAGCGTGACCGACCCTGGCTCCTGAATTACATTCATGCCGAGTAACAGGCTTGATTCGCCTAGATATTTTATTTGAAACTTTGATCTGACCTCAGCCTTGAAGACTTCCGGATCCTTGCTGAAAATGGCCAAATCGTCCACATGTAGGTAGAGAAAAGTCCCTTTTCGCCAGAACACACAAGGCTCCGTGTCGCATCGTCGAAAGCCAATTTGAAAGAGCCACTCGGTGAGAGTCCGGTGCCAAGCGTTTGGAGCCTGTTTTAGGCCGTACATAGCCCTCTTCAACTTGAGAACATGGCCGGACGGTACCGTCACCCCTGGCGGCGGGTTGATGTAGATGTCCTCATCCAGCGGTGCGTTTAGGAATGCGCTCTTGATGTCAATTTGGTGGAATTTGAGATTGTGTTGAAGGGCGTGGATGATGAGTAGTCTCAGCGACACCATCTTGCCGGTTGGTGCGTAAGTGACAAAATAATCTTTTCCTTTGATTTGCTGAAATCCCTGAGCGCACAACCTAGCTTTGTACTCGATGGGCACGTGTAGTTGGTCTTTCTTCACTTTGAAAACCCATGTACAATTGATACATTTTTGTCCGGTTTCTTTTTGTACGATGATCCACACATCATGGTCTTCCATGTTTGTGATTTCCTTATCAATCGCCTTTTTCCAGAAGGACGAGTTTGGTGAATTGATGGCCTGTATGTACGAGAGTGGGGTGTCTGATTCTTCAATTTTTGAAAGATACACCAGTACGGCGTTCCCTCTTCTATCGACATTGAGGATGTTGTCAGTCGATATAGTGCTGCTGATCTCCTTAGGTGCTAGTCTGACCGGCTCCGACATGACATCCGTCGTTGTTGCTGGGAGAGAGATTGGTGCCGCCTGTTCCTGAGACGAATCTGCCTCCAATGGTTGCACGGGACTTTCCAACACTCCCTCATCAGTCTCGTCCTCAAGCATCTCTTCGTCCTCATCGACCTCGTAGAGATCTTCCTCCGCGCTGGGCAACTGACCAGCCAGACCTGGAAACGACTCTTTGTCAAACCTCACGTTTCGACTGATGGAGACCTTCTTCGACAAGAACTTATATATGCGATATGACGAGAAGTCATTTTCGTAACCCAGCATTATTCCTCGCTCCCCTGTAGGAAGAAGCTTGAATGTCCGTCGCTCCTTTGGAATGAGCAAGAACGTGGAGCATCCAAACGGCCTCAGGACATCGAGATTAACTTGCCGTCCAGTCCAGACTTCATAAGGGATGATATTCCTCCGAGTAGAGGAGGGCGTAAGATTTGCCAGCTGAGTTGCCGTTGTGGAACTACTCAAGGGGGAGAATAGAGCTTGGAAGGGAAATGGATAGCAACACTAGTACTAATGTAAGCTATGCAAGGGTGCTGATGAGGCTGCCTTCCTGACTAATGCTGAGGGGATGAGAGTAACACTAAGAAAAAGAAGAAAAAGGTGTGGCTGATTTCTGCTTGATCTTAGGAGCTAGTACTATGAGCTTTAACTACTGACTACTGAGGGTAAGAGAGTTGGAGGAGTGATGAGAGTGGGGAATGCAATGGCAAGGTTTAATGGCAAGGGGTTGATGAGAATGGGCACTTATAATTTCTGTATCTAAAATTATCTATAAATTCTGCATAAGGTACAAGTGAAGGGGGAAGGACAGTTCTTATACAAAAGGAAGGATGAGCACAGAAAATGAGGAGTTCTGGCTATGGGAATAAAGGAATGTACAAATGGGGAAGAGTGATGTGAACATAGTAACAGTTTGTAATAATGAGCAATGCTGAAAAGGGAATGCTGGTTATGGGAATAAAAGAATGTACTAATGGGGAAGAGTGATGAGAACATAGTAACAACTTGTAATGATGAGCACTACTGAAAGGGGTAAGCACAGATCCAATGATGTAATGTCTACAATAGGCATAGAACATAATGAGTAATGTATGTAAAGGTTTTAGTATGTGAGAATATATCTGTAAAAAGAATGTAATGAAATGATTCCAGTAAGTTACTAATGAAATGAATATTGTAACTAATGAAGACTGTAGGTTTTCTGTAAGTCTTATATCCTCTATAACTACTGAACCATTGAAGATAAGGGGGTACTATGTATGAGTGACTATAGGTGAAATTTGGCGTAGAATCTGAATATGCAATAATAATGAGGTATTTGTGAAGGGTTTATGGGGAAATGGGTAATGTAATGATGAATATATGTAAAGGAAAGCAATAAAATACTACTTATGGTTTGGAATGGAGCACCACATCCTCCCCCAACTTATTGTCTGTCCCCAGGCAATGCACCAAAGAGAAAGGTGATCCAGAATGAGTTGAAGAGTGTTGAGTCCAAGAGTCCAAAGTCCAAAGTCCAGTGTTCCTCCTCCAAAAGGTGAAATCCAAAGTCCTGAGTAGTAGTCCAAATCCAGAGTCCAGGGTCCAAAGCCAAAGAGAAAGAATCCAGTATCCAAAGCCAAATAGAATCCAAGTATAATCCAAGTCCAGTGTATCTGAGTCCAAGGTATCCAAGTCCAATCCAAAGTCCAATAGTCCTATGTATCCAGAGTATCCATAGTCCAGTATCCAATCCAAAGAGTCCAGTATCCAAAAGAAGGTCCAATTATCAATGAGGGGTGAATGTTTAAGAAGATCTAACTCTGCTGAAGGCAATATCCTTGAGACAGACACATATTAGACTAATTTCCACTCTGATGAATACAATAATTTTCCCGCCTAACTGAGGCTAAGGAAGAGCAATGCAATGATGATGATGATTGATGGGGTTGATAATTGTAGTTTCTGAAGGTTTGTGAATGATTTGGGGTTGAATAACTGAGTTTCTGAGTGTCTGAATATATAATGTAGAGTCCTTTGAAGAGAATTTGAAATCCAGGGAGATTGATAAACTGTCCAAGGAATGTTATTGATCCAATGGGGTGGTTTCTGAAATTGTCCCAGCAGTAACTAGAAGTTCAACTAAGCTCTTAACAGGCCTGGATAAATCAAAAGGGATGAATGAATTATCTAAAAGCCACACGCCAGTACTACTAGTTTGCCTAATTAATCCTCTGTGTGCATCATAAGTGATTAGCTGGCACCTCCTGATGGTGTGACCACTCTGAAAGCAATATAAACATCTATAATTCCTGTGTTGGGAGGAGGTTGGATAAGGCTGAATTCTCAGAATGGAGTCAGTGGTGGAAGTAACCATGATGGGTAGAAGAATAGATGGAAAGAATGATTGATTGATGATGATGATGATGATGATCCCCGAAAAATGATTGGTATTCAGGAGTGAATGAATGATGTTTCCAATAAAGGATCCTTCCAGATGATAAGGAATGAATGAATTCATGGATGGATGGATAATGTGGAAAGAATCAAGAATTCATCATCATGGGAGAGTGAATGATTGATGGTTCCTGTTCAGTACTGTACACTTTGGAATTCAATTATTTTGACGAAAAAAAAGTTTTAATTTCGCCCAGATGGGGAATGGAACGTGTGCCCATGCGCGTGTACTGTCGAAAGAGGGGTCCTGATGTCTGAGCGGGGGCTCCATGCGGGAGGCGCGCGTGCAGAACGCCAAAAAAAGAAAGAGAATGGTAGACCTGTATCTTCAGAACGGCTCAATGAATTTTCTTGAACCAAGCCCATTCGAAAGAGCCGATTCCATAGATCAAAATGGTATATACTAATTATTTTTAAGGGTTGATTATCGATTGTGTAGGGCCGGTTAAAGATCCAAGCGAAATCCGCGGGCGCGCATAGTAGTAACACCGCGTAAATATAAGGCGATATGATTTTTGGGTATAACTTGGATTTCCGTCGATGAAAAGTTCTAATTCCGGGCTCATTAGAAAGGCAAGAAGCAGCGGATGAATAGACAACCGAGCAATATTAAAGATTAATTCGGCCGATGGGCAGCCGTGAATGCTGAATGAAAACCGTAAGTGAGTCCGTGGAAATACTAGGGGAACTTTGAGCGCGTATAACTTTTGAACCACTCGATAGGATGAGCTGGAACCGAGTTCAAATGAAAGGCAAGATCGGAAAGATCCTTTCTGAAACCGGGAATATTAATTTTGTGACCGGCCGAGGGGTTGTTGAAGCCGTTCAGAGTATCATTATGATTTCCCGCGGTTTTCATCATATAGGAGTTGAAAGAAGATGAATACCTGATGAAATAATCTTAAGGTAACGCCAAGGAGCTGTCCGATTAGACTCCTGAAGCTGGCAA
Organism: Puccinia triticina; assembly: GCF_026914185.1. NCBI lineage: Eukaryota > Fungi > Basidiomycota > Pucciniomycetes > Pucciniales > Pucciniaceae > Puccinia > Puccinia triticina. Next base: position 4,311,655 of record NC_070573.1, read on the forward strand.
TTCGACTGAAAAAGGTTATAGGCGAAAAGAATGACGTGAAAGCGATCCAAAAGCAATCCCAAGAATCAATTAAACTGGGTCGAACACCAGAGTCAACATTAAGAAAATGAAAGAGAATCCGCGCCACACGATTCTGAGCGGTGAAGGCGTCCATAGTGACGTCATAAAGCGGAGAAGGAATGGTATCTATAAGGTCCAAGTCATTGGTTAACGGAAAGTTCCCGTTATCGCTGTTTGTTTTCCGTAATGTTTTCCTCCAGCGCCACTTCCACACGATATCCCGTTTTCCATTCGTCAAGCGCACTTGGCCGTAGACAACGTCCACGCATATAACTCCGGCATGCGGAACAGTTTCAAACCCGAAGAAATCTACACCTTGCGCCACTTTATCCAGCAAGGACTCCTCGCCTTCGCTCGTGAGGACCTTGACAACCCAATTGCCGCGCGAAACGCACGCCTGAGGTTGTATAACCAATTTCACGACGCCTTTGCACATGTATGTCGAGTGGATTCTGGAGTGGTATTCCTTGACATGAGTTGCAGCAAACCTTCTGGCCAATTCTGTGCCATCCAATTCTTCCAAGATGTAAGATCCTCCTGGGTTTTGAGCCTTGATTCTGTAAGGGCCATTCCATTTATTTTCAAAGAGCTTGCCAAACTGAGAGTCCAAAGATTTATTATACACTACTACTAATTGACCTTTCTTTAGTGGCTGCCTTGATGTTTTCTTCTTGTTCCAATAGTCCACAGAGTTCTTCCTGGAATCCATAAGCTGCTGGTGTGCTTGCTGCAAGATGGTATCCCTGTTTTCAAGCTGCTGAGTCCTAGCCAATAAAAGATCCTGAGTTGATTCTACCTTTGACCAATCCACTCCAAAGAAGGTTTCCAATTCTAGGTCAATGGGTAAGATGGGAGGCTGTCCAAGAACTAGTTCATAAGGTGAGTAACCAGTTGATCTTTTGGTGGAAATTCTGTCTGCAAATAAAACTAAAGGTAAATAATTCCTCCACTTCTTGCCTTCTTTTCCACAGAGCTTGACCAAGGTATCCTTAATTGCCTGATGTCCTCTTTCTACCATACCATTTGCTTCAGGATAATAAGGGGTGGTGACTTTGATTTTGATTCCAGATTCCAGAAGGGATTTTTGAAATTGTTGTCCAAATTCAGAGCCTCCATCCACAGTGACTGACCAAGGGGCTCCATATCTGTAGATCCAGTTGTCCAAGAACCACTGAGAGATTTTCTTTGCTTGAATCTTTTCTAGTCCAACTGCTTCTACCCATCCAGAAAGGTCATCTCTTGCAATTACCAGGTATTTCCATTTGCCAGCTTTGATGTGAACTGTATCCAAACTGACTCTTCCAAAGATGGTTGCTGCTCCTGTAGGTTTCTTGGGTTCCATTGGCAATTTTGAACTCCTCTTCTGGCAAGCTTCACAAGACTGGACCCACTTGGTAACACCTCTCTTGAGACCTGGCCACCAAAATCTGAGTTTAATCCTTCTGTAGGTTTCAACAATACCTCTGTGGCCTAAGGATTCATGAAGGGAATTGAGGATGGACTTCTGAGCTGAAGGGGAGGTGACTACTATCTGGGAAAATGGTTTGTTGATCCTGTGCAAGACTCCATTGGAAAGGAAAAAGTTGGCTGATTTGTGCAAAATTTGCTTGAATTCCAGGCTGCTGCATCCTGGAGGTTTGTTCATGGTTGAAAGGTATTCCTGGAGGTGCTTCCAGATTCCTTGCTGCAAGTTGCTTACCCCCTCCCCCAACTGAGCTGATGTCCCCAGAAGCAGGCCAAAAGAAGAGTGTTTAGTTCCAAATCCAGGGTGAGGCTTGATCCAGGTTTCATCTTCATCAAAGCTAGGGCAGTCATCCTCATCAGAATCAGGAGGTCTTCTGGAGAGTCCATCAGGTAAGGTGAAGGTTTTCCCAGGAGTGTGAACAAGGTCATAGGAGAATAACTGAATAAATCCAATCCATCTGTTCATAGGGGCATTGGGAAGTGAAGGGTTGTTGATCATTCCAATAAGGCACTGGGCATCCACTCTGAGTTGAAAATGTTGACCCCACAGTTTGGTTTGAAGTTTCTTGAGGATCTTGGCAACACCACAGAGTTCTAATTTGGATTGTGAGTACTTTGATTCCCTGGGTGAAAAGACTACTGACTCATATAACACAGGCCTATCCAATCCATCAGAATCCTGTTGAGTAAGAACAGCACCTGCAGCAATAACACTGGAGTCCACTGAGAGTTTGATTAAGCCAGCATCAGGTCCATAGTCCAATTTCTTTAGGGTGATATCAGTTCCAACAATCCTTTTAAGGTCCTCAAAGGCATCCTGGCAATCTTCAGTCCAATCCCAAGAGGAGTCCTTCCTGGTGAGTCTTCTGAGTGGAGCAGTAATGGTTGAGTAATTTTTAATGAACACTCTAACATATACACAGATACCTAGGAATCCTCTGACATCTGAAGGAGTGGTGGGAGTTGGCCAGGTTTCAATTTTGTTGAGCTTCTTGATGGATATCCTTCTGCCTTCCTTACAAACCACATGGCCAACCAGATCCAGAGCAGGTACACAGCAAGCGAATTTCTTCCCAGAGATGGTGAGTCCAGCTTCTTCAATCCTGAAAAGAATCCTTTCCAGAGTAATGGCATATTCATAGATAAATCTTCTGATCTGGGGGTTGTCCTTTAGAGTTTCTTCATTGTAGTCAGAGGTTGGTCCCTTTATACCTCCATCATCCACAAAGATTCCCATATGTTGAGGTAATTCATCCTGGAGTATCCACATCATTTGGGCCTGGTAAACTGCAACTGAATTGGTGGCTCCTTGGGGTAATCTGGTAAGTTGAAATCTTCCAAGGGGTGTTTCAAAGGTGGTCAAAGGTCTGGATTCTGGAGCTAATTCTCTTTCATCATATCCTCCCATAATATCACCTAGTCCATAGCAAGCCCTTCCAGTGAATGATTCAATGAGTTCCTCTGTCTTTGGTGGTAGTCCAGCGTCCTTAATGGTGACTTTGTTGAGTTTCTGGAGGTCATGTACAATTCTGAGCTTACCATCCTGCTTCTTTACACAAAATATAGGGCTGGAATAACTGGAAAAGGATTGTTCATAGAGGCCAGTGCTGAGTCTTTCTCTTACCAATTCTATAACCTGGTCTTTGATGGGTGCAGGGATTGGAATTGGTTTCTGTTGCCAAGGTTCATGGGGAATGACTGGAATGATATAAGGCTGTCCATAGGTGTGTTTAAGAAGGCCTCTTTCTGTTTCTACAAAAGCCAAAGCACCTTGTCTAATCACAATTACCCATACCAGCAGGAGATATTCTTGAGGAGAAAGCCATCCAGGAGGTCCAAAATTGATGAGGTCCAGCCTTTCTTGAGTAATCTTGGAGGTAGGAGTGAATGGTGGAGGAAAAGGGCTTAAAGGAGTGAGGTAAGGATCTCTTGAGAGTGGTGGCCTTGATAATGGGGGATTGAGAGATAATGGCATTGGTTGGTTTACTGGTTTTATTTTTTTTAGAGTTGATTTATACTTTGCTGAATGAGTGACTACAGTTTGTTGCTTTTGGTTGTTTTCCAGGGTTGCAGTTGTAAGGGAAGGGAACTGAAAACCTGGTCTCAATCTAAAAAATTTACCAGTCCAGAATTGGAAGGTATGCTGGTTTCCCACTTCTGATTACTGGGGAGTATGATTGGAACCAAAAAAGTCTGACCAGCTGAATCCATGATTGAAAGTGCTTCTCCTCTGGCTCCATTGTAGTTGATGTTAGCTGAGACATCCATCAAGAAAGGCTTTCCAATAATCATCTGAACTGGTCCTTTGGCTACCCAGAAATGAACTGTCCTGACTACTTTCCCAATGGTTACCTCCACATCTTCAGCAATTCCAGGTATATCAGTAAGGTGACCTCCAACTCCTTTGAGCTTCATAGATTTAGCAGTGAGTACTAATCCAAGTTTATGTGCAAGAGTTTCAGGAATAATGTTGACCATAGAGCCAGTATCCAAGAGTGCTTGATGTTTCTCTCCTCCAATAGTGATGGTGATGTATCCAAGGGGGCAGGAGTAGTGAGTAGTGGGTTGCTCCTGTGCTGGTTCTTCTCCATCCTCCATGTCTGTGAAGTTTGCTGATTTGACACCATCCAATGGGACCCTTCTGTTGGTTATCTTCTTCCTGATACAGTCAGTAACTCCTGGTGATATAGCAAAGATTTCTCCAAAGGCCAACTCCATCTTTCCTGCAGTCAACATCCTACTAGCCACTTCCTCTTCAATTCCTGGGTATCCCTTGGCCAAAGTCTTTTGCAAATAGGTCTTTTTAACTGGTTTGTCCTTAGGTGCAGTGGTTGAATCCTTGTCCTTATCCTGGAATCTGACTTGAGTGGAGCCTTTTGAAGTAGGGGATTTGGAAGCACTAGGAGTGGGGGGCTGGGTCATGTGAAGTAAGTCCTCTGTATCCATGTCCATTAGATCCTGTTTTTCCTTTCTGATCCTTTTGTCTGACTTGGCTGGTTCCTCTTCATCCTGATCCTTAGAGTTGTTTCTGGTCCTCTTTCCAAGGTCTGCTTCATAACTGTGGGATTGATAATAGGATGGGTCCTCCTCTAGTTGGCCAAAAGAAGATGTGAGCTTAGTTTTAGAGTATTCTTCCACTGGGGTTCTGATTGGTCTGCTTGGGATCCATGGAATAACTGATTTGTCTGGAAGCTTGTAATCTCTCCCATCCTTGATAACAGCACCACTAGACATGTCCTGGGCAAGTTGAGAGCAGCTGTTGGTTCCATGGGTTTCCTGGTGACAATAATAGCATTTGAATGGCCAGGTCCTAGCAGGTTTGTCCATATGGGGGGGTAGTCCTTTGCCAGCAGTGAGGGATGCAAATTGCTTAGTAAGGAGTTCCACTTGTTTGTCCAGAGAAGTAGATGCAATAGGAGCAGTTCCTTGAGTAGCAGGGGTAGGTTTGGAGATCCTAGGTGAGTTGTCCATAGTGAATTTCTCTTCTGCCCTCCATTCAGTCCTTCTGTTGACCACTGATCTTGAGTAAACCTCCTGGTGAATGTAGGTAAGAAGAGTTTCAGTGTCTGGCAAGATATCACCTCCATCCTTTGAGGCTAGCATTTGATTGTCCCTCATCAAGCTCCTAGTAACTCTTTGATCCAGATCCTTGTGAAGAATTTCCAAAAGAAGGTGTCTGAATTCCTCCAGGCTGGTACTGTACCCCATTCTTACCAAGTAGTGAGTGATGGTTTCAAACTTGTTTCTGAATGTGTTGAAGGTTTCCAAGGTGCTGATTCCTCCATCCTGGGCAGATTTGTAGACTAGTTTCCTGAGATCCTCCCTGGTATATCTGACCAATGGCTGAGAAGTTCCAAACCTGGTGAGTAGCTGTTTCTTCAGGGTTTCCCAATCCAAGTTTTCATGGCCTGACATGTCTTCCACTTCATCCTTAAGGTCCAATCCTTTGATAAAAGCAATGATTTGTCCAGCCAGTTCCCTAGAGTTAGCACCATCATCTCTTCCAGCACTTTCATACCTTCTAATGAATTTCTCCACAGGCATGTTGGTTCCATCAAAGAAGAGCTCTTTGCCCATGGGTTTGATCTTTACTCCTCTGCTGACAGGATCCTGATACCTAGGCATAGCTGGTTCCCTATTTAAAAAGTGAGTGTTGGACCTGGTGGAGTGTGTTGAGTGGTCCCTTTGGCGCTGATATCTGGGGAAGCGGGGTGGAATGCCTAGATCTTCTGAGTCGTCTGACGGCTGGTTGTTGTCCCTATAGCCAGAAAACCTAGGAGCCCTGGAATTCTGATGCCTAGGAGGAGGTCTGCAAGAACTGGAGTTGGCCTGTGGAATAGAAGAACCCTGTGGACCTTGACAATTGGAAGGAGCCTGAGGACCTGGACCAGTAGAAGAAGGTTGCTGACCTGGATCAGTAGTGGAAATAGTGGAGTCCTGAACTGCAGCAGTACTGGAGGGATCCACTGGAGGGTAAAGACTGGGAGCAACATTGGTGTTGGGAGTTCCTTGGGCAGACATGGTTGAAGCAAGTAAGTTGAATTTAAATCTGAAAGGTGTTGAAGGTTGATAATGGGTGTGCTGATAGTATTACTGTTGATTGAATTTGATTCTAAAAGCAGGGGGTTGTTTTATAAAAGGAGGAATATGAGGAGTGTAGGTGAAGTAGTATGTAGCTGATGGTAAGAGTGTTACTAAGACTGAAGATATCTGAAGTATAGAAAGGCCACTGTTGGGACACCACTTGTGGAACTACTCAAGGGGGAGAATAGAGCTTGGAAGGGAAATGGATAGCAACACTAGTACTAATGTAAGCTATGCAAGGGTGCTGATGAGGCTGCCTTCCTGACTAATGCTGAGGGGATGAGAGTAACACTAAGAAAAAGAAGAAAAAGGTGTGGCTGATTTCTGCTTGATCTTAGGAGCTAGTACTATGAGCTTTAACTACTGACTACTGAGGGTAAGAGAGTTGGAGGAGTGATGAGAGTGGGGAATGCAATGGCAAGGTTTAATGGCAAGGGGTTGATGAGAATGGGCACTTATAATTTCTGTATCTAAAATTATCTATAAATTCTGCATAAGGTACAAGTGAAGGGGGAAGGACAGTTCTTATACAAAAGGAAGGATGAGCACAGAAAATGAGGAGTTCTGGCTATGGGAATAAAGGAATGTACAAATGGGGAAGAGTGATGTGAACATAGTAACAGTTTGTAATAATGAGCAATGCTGAAAAGGGAATGCTGGTTATGGGAATAAAAGAATGTACTAATGGGGAAGAGTGATGAGAACATAGTAACAACTTGTAATGATGAGCACTACTGAAAGGGGTAAGCACAGATCCAATGATGTAATGTCTACAATAGGCATAGAACATAATGAGTAATGTATGTAAAGGTTTTAGTATGTGAGAATATATCTGTAAAAAGAATGTAATGAAATGATTCCAGTAAGTTACTAATGAAATGAATATTGTAACTAATGAAGACTGTAGGTTTTCTGTAAGTCTTATATCCTCTATAAATACTGAACCATTGAAGATAAGGGGGTACTATGTATGAGTGACTATAGGTGAAATTTGGCGTAGAATCTGAATATGCAATAATAATGAGGTATTTGTGAAGGGTTTATGGGGAAATGGGTAATGTAATGATGAATATATGTAAAGGAAAGCAATAAAATACTACTTATGGTTTGGAATGGAGCACCACACCGTGTTGACTGCCTCAGCCCAGAAAGTCCTCGGTAACTTTGAATGAACCAGGAGGCAGCGCGCTTTGACGAGTATTGTCTGATTGGTCCTTTCCGCCATTCCATTGTTTTGGGGAGTATAAGCGGGTGATTTGTGGTGAATGATTCCCTCGGAGTTGCACAGATCTTCAAATTGTGTGTTGACAAATTCCCCTCCACCATCCGAAATAATGGATTTGAGTTTCTTCCCAGTTTGAGTCTTGGACAGATTTTTGAAGGAGATGAAGGCGTCAAAAGTGTCATCCTTAGTTTTTAGAAATTTAACTGATTTGTATCCGCTGAATTGATCTACCAGCGTTAAGAAGTATCGGTAACCAGTAATTGATTTGGTGGGGAATGGCCCAACCAGGTCCATGTGGATGGCATCAAGAATTGATTCCACAGGCTTGAATTTGCTGTTGAATGGCAAGGCCTTAAGTTTGCACAGCTTACATACTTCGCACTCATCCGCTGATGATGTAGGCACAAGGATCTTCTGATACCTTGGATTTGGGTGTCCGAGGCGAGAGTGCCAGTCTGGTGAGATAGCACCGGAGAGATAACAGGAAGAAGAGGATTGGATTGCAGCAAAGTGAGATGAACGGAGCTCTAACAAGTTATTTATGACAGTGCCGTCTAATTTAAAATCTTCATCAATGGTGACTAAGACTTTTTCTTCACCTATCTTCTTGATGACCAGGTTATCTTCAAACAGTCGGGGCACGGAGAGAAGGCAGTGATTGAGTGTCGGGACCAGTAACACATTGTCCAGGACAAGTTTTTCGCCGTCCTGATTGATGAGTGTGGCCGAACCAATCGCAGTGGCATTGAGGAAGTTCTTGTGACCGCCCGTCGAAATGCGGATGTTGGTTTTGGCTACCCGAAGAAAGGTGGACGGGTCGTTCACCATGTGATGGGTTGCACCGGTGTCCATGACGATTGGCTTCCTGTCAGTTTCAACGAGCAGAACGGAGACTTCAGATTCATGGCCATCGTCAACCTCGACGAGCTGAGTTGCCGGTGTCGAGCTTCCGTTACCCCACGACTCGGGTCGCTTTTCAGGATGTTGTTGCCAGCAATGGTCTTCATCATGTGAGGTGACAGCCGGATTGTGTTTTCCGGGGATCCAGGGTTTACCGTTTTCTCCAGGTTTGGCTGGCTTGCAGCGTGGTTTTTTCGGTCGGCAAGGTTTTCCTTTACCTCCTTTCAAAGATTCGTGCATGAGAGCTGATGCCGCACCTTCCTCCGTTGTCTTCTGGCTCGGCTTGTTGTTGGCCTTGGTTTTGCAAGAAGCGTCCAGATACACCATTTCTTGCAGTTTTGTCAGTACAGCTGTTGGATTCTCACATATCACCTCGTTCATAATGATGTTATCGACGAGGTTGTATAGGTCTTCCGAGAGCTTGGCTAGAATAGGGAAACTGAGGATGTTGTCCGGTACACCGAGATTCAGCAATCTGATCTCGTTAAGCATCTTGCGCATGTCTGAGATAAAGTCGCCGAGAACTCCTTTGTATTCGTATTGCATGAAGCGAAGCCATACTCTGCCCTTGTTGTTGACTGAGGCAGAGGCAAACCGAGCTAGAATACTGGCCCATATTGCGAAGGGCAACTCGGCGATGTCAGGAGTGACGACGGTTTCGAAGACGGCTTCGCTGACGTGGCTCATGAGGATGTGAACCACTTCGGCATGCTTCGTGGCGACTGCAGCAGCTGCTGCTCCTGCGAGATCGACCGGAGGTTGGAGTACATACTTGAGCAGATTGGTATGACGAAGGTAGGCTGTCATTCGCATTGACCACTGGTGAGAGCAGGAATGTTGGTCTTCGTATGTACGTTGTTATCCGCCATCGAGATCCTCTAATTGTTTCGGGGCTGCTCGAGACTGTAAATCTAAGAGAGTTTGAGGCGAAACTAGAGGATGTATTTCTGTCAGACAGGTGAACAAGAAAGAGACAAAGACAAAGAACAAAGAAAAAGAAAGAGAGACAGAAATATACCTAGAGGATCTAGATGGAAAAGCTACGGCAAGCAGAAGACAAAAAAAAAAAAAAAACAGAAAACAGGCTAGAGAAGAGACTGAGAAAAGAGATCGGTCAGTGAGAGAACAAGAATAGCCAGAAACATGAGGTAGAGAAAGAGATGAGGTACCACTACTCTGAACTCTAGCAGCGGTGATCCCGTGACAGCAACAACGACGATGATTGATTTGATCGTTGGTTTGTTTGCTAGTGTGTCGGATTGAGTTGGTTCCAGGCGGGATGAGGAACCAGACTAAGGGAGCGGGCGGGCTCAATCTGAGTTGGCAAATTGAGAGCACGTGAGAGCACGGGCGCGCATTTGCGCGCACAATCACAAACTTGAAATCTGACAATGATTGATTACAAGGAAAATCACACTAACATAGCAGATTCACATCTGATGATGCTTTTGAGTTGAGCACCGGTCAAATTCCATTGAGTACGTACATCTTGTTCAATGTTGTGCGGGGTTGCACATCCTTTCTCCTGACAGATCTCAATGAACTCCGCTTTTGAATTGGGGGAGAACCTCAGTTTCTTGGCGATTGCACAAAACTTGGGGAAATTACAACATCAGTAGACTGAATCTCCGATTTGATCAAAAGGGTTCGCTTACTTTGGCCAAAGTTTCTCTGCAAGATCCGCTGGTGTATCAATCATTTTCGTCTTCATTGCTCAAGTTGTTGATATCTGCCTCACTGAGGGTTTTGTCATCTTCAAAAGCTCGAATAGAGTTTTCTTATTTGTCACTGGATCCAATATCTTCTTCATCTGATGTGGCTTCACCTTTTTCCCCACGGGCAAGCCTATCATTCCAAAAAAATAATCAGCTAAACATCCGACAAGTGAAAACAATGACAATGAACTTAACATACAATCTGATTTGCCCCAGAGGGTTGTCCTCCTCAGAATCCTCGTCATCGTTGGATTCAATTGCACTGGAATTCCTGGATTGTTGATTCTTCTGAGTTCTGAATGGGTGGAGTATGGACTGGACTATCAAGTTGATGACGTGGGCAAAACATCTGATCCAGTGTGTCTTGCCTTTGAAGCGAGGCCACTTAGCCTTCTTGAGCTCCCTGACCATCACCTTGTTGTTGGTCGCATTGTCGCTTACGATTCCACAGATCTAGGCAAGAGAACAAGTGGTGAGATTAGTGAGGTTGGGAATCAATCCAGAAAGCTGGTAATGCACTTACTTTGTCCTGAATGCCAAATTTATCAACAACCAACTGGACATTCTCCGCAAGGTACTCACCTGTGTGTGACCGATTAAGCCAAATGAAGTCCAATGGCATTGCCTCTAGCTCCATGTTGCCGGATTTGTCTTCCGCTAGTCTGTAGATCACCTTTCCCAAAATATCAAAGCCATTGGGTGACTGCCACGTGTTGACACCTAAGTAAAGAGCACCTTGGTGTGCCTGAGAATAGAGAGAATCAGGTAAAGCTGAAATGCACAATCACCTTCACAGAGAAAGAAAGGGCACTCACCTGCAAAGTAGATCGGTAGTCTTCTTGTATTGCCAAAGAAAGCTTGTGAATATCCTTTGAGACAGCTTTACGGGTTGGTAAGTGCTTGCAAACGGTTGGATGCAGAATGGCCTGATGGCTTGGATCTATCAAGGCAGAGAATGGTTGGGCTGCTTCGGCACACCAAATGGCACATAGTTGCGGCACCTACAGTCATGCCGAACCTAATTGAGTGATTGGACGTTTATCTCTTTTTCATTTCATGGGGGGCTCACCTCTTTTGGATTGATGTCACCGGTACCAGTAATCCCAACAGCGGCCAGAGTTTGGTTGCTTGTAGCTTCTTGGTGCTTGCGCAGGCAGATTGCTGCATGCTTGTTGAGGTTACTGCAGGAGGAGTCTGCCATTGGGCGATTAATCTTGGTGTCACACCTGAACATATGTGTCAGCAATGACGATGATTCCTTTTATGGAATAATCTAAAGAAGCTTACATTTTGCAACGGTACGCGATCATAGCCCGCCCAAACTTGTCCTTTTGATCCAAGAGCTCTGGTTCTTTGTATGTTTTGTAGCTAATACTTGCACCATGTGCAGCAACCTTCCGAGCTCATCCTAAAAGTGAGGAGAGAGTCAATAAATTTATGTTATGGAAGCAAATAAACAAAACTGGACAACTCACGTAACTCCTCCTGATCAGTCAATGGTTGGAGGGGTGTCAATACAGGTGTTGATGCAGGCGGCTTGCTGATTAACAGAGGATCTTCTTCTCTATCGCTGTTACTGTTGTCTTTATCCTTTTAATGTCAAGACTGAGAGGAAGGTGTTGGGGATTCACAATTTGCTGGTCTGTTTCTCTTTTTTGTCGGGCGGGTCGCTGGCATTGTGGTTGAGTTGGAGGGGATATGATCAGATATGCTTGGCTGATATCCAATCATATTGGTGAGAGCCAACCCCCCTATAGGGGGGGGTTCAGGGGTTCAGGGGTTTTCTGAGTGGTACCCGTAGAGGTACCAGGGTACCGGGTGGAAATTTGGCCAAAAACAGGCACCAAGTACCACACCTGGCCCAGCTGGCGGGTACCATGGCAAGCCAAGCGGTACCCGTCAGCTGGTGCCGGGTACCGCCAAACGGGTACCGCAAGGCCATCTTTATCCGTCAGTGGTCAAAGACAATCAAACATCCGTACAAAGATAGCATCTTAACGCCTCGTGAATCTCAATGACCCGACCAGTCATCAAGAGGGACTCTACACCCTCTCGACGACCGGACAAGTCATCAAGAGGGATTCTACACCCTCTCCATGACTGGTTGAAACCAGTCATCGAGAGGGACTCTAAAACCTCTCAATGTCCGGTCAACCACTCATTGAGAGGGTGAGTCCCTCTTGATGACCGGATGATTTTACACCCTCTTGATGAGTGGTTGACCGGACATCAAGAGAGTGTAGAGTCCCTCTCGGTGACCGGTCAAGCAGTCATCAAGAGGGACCAATCAAGCAGTCATAGAGGGATTCTACACCCTCTCAATGACTGCTTGACCAGTCATTGAGAGGATGTAGAATCCCACTCGATGACTGCGTGACTGCTTGACCGGTCATAGAGATGTCACTTTGCACCCGGGTACCTGCCTCAAATTTCCAGGATTCTGGACACCCGCACCCGCACCCGGAACCCGTTTACGGGTACCCGGGTGCGACAGGCAGGTACCCGCGGGTACCTGCAGCCATCCCTCTCAATGACCGTCACCGGGCAGACCGGTCATCAAGAGGGCTTTGTCCCCTCGGTGACTGGACAGACCGGTCATCGAGAGGGCTCTGTCCCCTTGATGACCGGTCTGTCCGGTCATCAAGAGGGCTGCAGTCTCCTTGATGACCGGAAAGACCGGTCATCAAGAGGGCTGCAGTCCACTTGATGACTGGACAGACCGGTCACCGAGAGGGCTGCAGTCCCCTTATGACCGGACAGACCAGTCACCGCAAGGGCTACAGTCCCCTTGATGACCGGACAGACCGGTCACCAAGAGGGCTGCAGTCTTGATGACCGGACAGACCGGTCATCAAGAGGGCTGTGTCCCCTCAATGACCGGACCGACGGTAATTGAGCTGCAGTCCCCTCGAGGACTGGACAGCCCTCTTGACCTACAGACTGGTGATTGGGCTGCAGTCCCCTCTGTCCGTCATTGAGGGTACATTTGGGGCGGGTACCCGCCTTAAAAACCCAGGATTCAGGATACCCGCACCCGCACCTGGCACCCGTGGGCGGGTACCCGTCACTCAAGGCGGGTACCCGCTCACGGGTGCCGGGTACCCGCCAACGGGTACCCAGTGACATCTCTAACCGGTCACCGAGAGGGACTCTACACCCTCTCTATATCCGGTCAGCCACTCATCAAGAGGGTGTAGAGTCCCTCTCGATCCGGTCATCAAGAGGGACTCACCCTCTCAATGAGTGGTTGACCAGTCACCAAGAGGGACTCTACACCCTCTTGATATCCGGTCAACCACTCATCAAGAGGGTGTAGAATCATTCAGAGGGACTCACCCTCTCGATGAGTGGTTGACCGGACATCAAGAGGGTGTAGAGTCCCTCTCAATGACTGGTTTCAACCAGTCATGGAGAGGGTGTAGAATCCCTCTCAATGACTTGTCCGGTCGTCAAGAGGGTGTAGAGTCCCTCTCAATGACTGGTTGGGTCATCGAGAGGTGAAGTCCTCCTTGATGACCGGTTGAACGGTCATTGAGAGGGTGTCCTCTGGATGGCCTGTCAAACCAGCCATCCAGAAGTTGATGCGTGCTCTTCGATGACCGGTTGACCGGTCATCGGGAGGTTGTGTAGTACTCCCTAGATTGGCCAGTACATATGTATGTAGCCATGGGCCAGCCATTTATCACCCGGAAATAGAGGTCAGGACCTCTATTTCCGGAATGGCTGGGGGAATAAATTTCCCGTTATACCGAGTAATGAATTTTAAAATATAACTGGCCGGCCCAAACACATATAAATGAGGTGTTATACCCCGAGCACCCCCGGTTATAAATTGCGTGATTTATAACCAAAATTGGGGCGTCCAAATAGGGCCTCAGTGAAAATGTACTGATATATTTCCATAAGTGTGAACTTTTGAGCGTTGCGAATTCAGATTTTGGAAAGACCCCATATTTAACCACCGGTAGCGTTGTGGTGCTCCATTCCAAACCATAAGTAGTATTTTATTGCTTTCCTTTACATATATTCATCATTACATTGCCTATTACCCCATCACCCCTTCACAAAAACCTCATTATTACTGCATATTCAGATTCTACGCCAAATTTCACCTATAGTCACTTATACATAGTACCCCCTTATATTCAATGGTTCAATAGTTATAGAGGATATAAGACTTACAGAAACCCTACAGTCTTCATTAGTTACAATAATTATTTCATTAGTAACCTACTTGAATCATTACAGTACATTCCTTTTACATAGTTATTCTCACATACTAAATCCTTTACATACATTGCTCATCATGTACTATGCCTATTGTACACATTACATCATTGGATCTGTGCTTACCCTTTTCAGTAGTGCTCATCATTACAAGTTGTTACTATGTTCTCATCACTCTTCCCCATTAGTACATTCTTTTATTCCCATAACCAACATTCCCCTTTCAGCATTGCTCATCATTACATACTTTTACTATGTTCTCATCACTCTTCCCCATTTGTACATTCCTTTATTCCCATAGTCAGAATGCCTCCACTGTCTGTGCTCATCCTTTCTTCATATAAGAACTGTCCTTCCCCCCTCACTTGTACCCTATGCAGAGAACTATATGCAGAATTTATAGAGAATTTCAGATACAGAAATTATAGTGCCCATTCTCATCAACCCATTGCCATTGAATCATTACCAATTGCTTTCCCCTTCAACCATTGCTCCAACCCTCTCACCCTCAGTAGTCAGTAGTCAGCTCATAGTACTAGCTCCTAAGATCAAGTAGAAATCAGCCACACCTTTTCTTTCTTTTTCTTAGTGTTACTCTCATCCCCTCAGCATTAGTCAGGAAGGCAGCCTCATCAGCACCCTTGCATAGCTTACATTAGTACTAGTGTTGCTATCCATTTCCCTTCCAAGCTCTATTCTCCCCTTTGAGTAGTTCCACAAGTGGTGTCCCAACAGTGGCCTTTCTATACTTCAGATATCTTCAGCTCTAGTAACACTCTTACCATCAGCTACATACTACTTCACCTACACTCCTCATACTCCTTTCTTTACAAATCAACTCCCTGCTTTTAGAATCAACTTCAACCAACAGTAACACTATCAGCATCTCCACTATCAACCTTCAACACCCTTCAGATTTAGAGTCAACTTATCTGCTTCAATCATGTCTGCCCAAGGATCTCCCAACACCAATGTTGCTCCCAGTCTTTACCCTCCAGTGGATCCATCCAGTAATGCTGCAGTTCAGGACTCCACCACTTCCAACACTGGTCAGACTCAGGTTCCTCCCAATGGTCCAGGTTATCAACCTTCTTCCAATGCTCCAGATCCCCAGGGTTCTTCTACTCCACAAGTCAACTCCAGTTCTTACAGACCTCCACCTGGACCTCAGACTTCCAGCATCCCTAGATACACAGGATATAGAGATACCAATCAGCTTTCAGAAGATTCAGAAGATTTAAATGCACCACCACCCCGCTTTCCCAGGTTCCAGCGCCAAAGGGATGACTCAACACACTCTACCAGGTCCAACACTCACTTTTTAAATAGGGAACCAGCTATGCCTAGGTGTGAGGATCCTGTCAGCAGAGGAGTAAAGATCAAACCCATGGACAAAGAGCTCTTCTTTGATGGAACCAACATGCCTGTGGAGAAGTTCATTAGAAGGTATGAAAGTGCTGGAAGAGATGATGGTGCTAACTCTAAGGAACTGGCTGGACAAATCATTGCTTTTATCAAAGGGTTGGACCTTAAGGATGAAGTGGAAGACATGTCAGGCCATGAAAACTTGGATTGGGAAACCCTGAAGAAACAGCTACTCACCAGGTTTGGAACTTCTCAGCCATTGGTCAGATATACCAGGGAGGATCTCAGGAAACTAGTCTACAAATCTGCCCAGGATGGAGGAATCAGCACCTTGGAAACCTTCAACACATTCAGAAACAAGTTTGAAACCATCACTCACTACTTGGTAAGAATGGGGTACAGTACCAGCCTGGAGGAATTCAGACACCTTCTTTTGGAAATTCTTCACAAGGATCTGGATCAAAGAGTTACTAGGAGCTTGATGAGGGACAATCAAATGCTAGCCTCAAAGGATGGAGGTGATATCTTGCCAGACACTGAAACTCTTCTTACCTACATTCACCAGGAGGTTTACTCAAGATCAGTGGTCAACAGAAGGACTGAATGGAGGGCAGAAGAGAAATTCACTATGGACAACTCACCTAGGATCTCCAAACCTACCCCTGCTACTCAAGGAACTGCTCCTATTGCATCTACTTCTCTGGACAAACAAGTGGAACTCCTTACTAAGCAATTTGCATCCCTCACTGCTGGCAAAGGACTACCCCCCCATATGGACAAACCTGCTAGGACCTGGCCATTCAAATGCTATTATTGTCATCAGGAAACCCATGGAACCAACAGCTGCTCTCAACTTGCCCAGGACATGTCTAGTGGTGCTGTTATCAAGGATGGCAGAGATTACAGACTTCCAGACAAATCAGTTATTCCCTGGATTCCAAGCAGACCAATCAGAACCCCAGTGGAAGAATACTCTAAAACTAAGCTCACATCTTCTTTTGGCCAACTAGAGGAGGACCCAGCCTATTATCAAACCCACAGTTATGAAGCAGACCTTGGAAAGAGGACCAGAAACAACCCTAAGGATCAGGATGAAGAGGAACCAGCCAAGTCAGACAAAAGGATCAGGAAGGAGAAACAGGACCTAATGGACATGGATACAGAGGAATTACTTCACATGACACAGCCCCCTACTCCTAGTGCTTCCAAATCCCCTACTTCAAAAGGCTCCCCTCAAGTCAGATTCCAGGATAAGGACAAGGATTCAACCACTGCACCTAAGGACAAACCAGTTAAGAAGACCTATTTGGAAAAGACTTTGGCCAAGGAGTACCCAGGAATTGAGGAGGAAGTGGCTAGTAGGATGTTGACTGCAGGAAAGATGGAGTTGGCCTTTGGAGAAATCTTTGCTATATCACCAGGAGTTACTGACTGGATCAGGAAGAAGATAACCAACAGAAGGGTCCCATTGGATGGTGTCAAATCAGCAAACTTCACAGACATGGAGGATGGAGAAGAACCAGCACAGGAGCAACCCACTACTCACTACTCCTGCCCCCTTGGATACATCACCATCACTATTGGAGGAGAGAAACATCAAGCACTCTTGGATACTGGCTCTATGGTCAACATTATTCCTGAAACTCTTGCACATAAACTTGGATTAGTACTCACTGCTAAATCTATGAAGCTCAAAGGAGTTGGAGGTCACCTTACTGATATACCTGGAATTGCTGAAGATGTGGAGGTAACCATTGGGAAAGTAGTCAGGACAGTTCATTTCTGGGTAGCCAAAGGACCAGTTCAGATGATTATTGGAAAGCCTTTCTTGATGGATGTCTCAGCTAACATCAACTACAATGGAGCCAGAGGAGAAGCACTTTCAATCATGGATTCAGCTGGTCAGACTTTTTTGGTTCCAATCATACTCCCCAGTAATCAGAAGTGGGAAACCAGCATACCTTCCAATTCTGGACTGGTAAATTTTTTAGATTGAGACCAGGTTTTCAGTTCCCTTCCCTTACAACTGCAACCCTGGAAAACAACCAAAAGCAACAAACTGTAGTCACTCATTCAGCAAAGTATAAATCAACTCTAAAAAAAATAAAACCAGTAAACCAACCAATGCCATTATCTCTCAATCCCCCATTATCAAGGCCACCACTCTCAAGAGATCCTTACCTCACTCCTTTAAGCCCTTTTCCTCCACCATTCACTCCTACCTCCAAGATTACTCAAGAAAGGCTGGACCTCATCAATTTTGGACCTCCTGGATGGCTTTCTCCTCAAGAATATCTCCTGCTGGTATGGGTAATTGTGATTAGACAAGGTGCTTTGGCTTTTGTAGAAACAGAAAGAGGCCTTCTTAAACACACCTATGGACAGCCTTATATCATTCCAGTCATTCCCCATGAACCTTGGCAACAGAAACCAATTCCAATCCCTGCACCCATCAAAGACCAGGTTATAGAATTGGTAAGAGAAAGACTCAGCACTGGCCTCTATGAACAATCCTTTTCCAGTTATTCCAGCCCTATATTTTGTGTAAAGAAGCAGGATGGTAAGCTCAGAATTGTACATGACCTCCAGAAACTCAACAAAGTCACCATTAAGGACGCTGGACTACCACCAAAGACAGAGGAACTCATTGAATCATTCACTGGAAGGGCTTGCTATGGACTAGGTGATATTATGGGAGGATATGATGAAAGAGAATTAGCTCCAGAATCCAGACCTTTGACCACCTTTGAAACACCCCTTGGAAGATTTCAACTTACCAGATTACCCCAAGGAGCCACCAATTCAGTTGCAGTTTACCAGGCCCAAATGATGTGGATACTCCAGGATGAATTACCTCAACATATGGGAATCTTTGTGGATGATGGAGGTATAAAGGGACCAACCTCTGACTACAATGAAGAAACTCTAAAGGACAACCCCCAGATCAGAAGATTTATCTATGAATATGCCATTACTCTGGAAAGGATTCTTTTCAGGATTGAAGAAGCTGGACTCACCATCTCTGGGAAGAAATTCGCTTGCTGTGTACCTGCTCTGGATCTGGTTGGCCATGTGGTTTGTAAGGAAGGCAGAAGGATATCCATCAAGAAGATCAACAAAATTGAAACCTGGCCAACTCCCACCACTCCTTCAGATGTCAGAGGATTCCTAGGTATCTGTGTATATGTTAGAGTGTTCATTAAAAATTACTCAACCATTACTGCTCCACTCAGAAGACTCACCAGGAAGGACTCCTCTTGGGATTGGACTGAAGATTGCCAGGATGCCTTTGAGGACCTTAAAAGGATTGTTGGAACTGATATCACCCTAAAGAAATTGGACTATGGACCTGATGCTGGCTTAATCAAACTCTCAGTGGACTCCAGTGTTATTGCTGCAGGTGCTGTTCTTACTCAACAGGATTCTGATGGATTGGATAGGCCTGTGTTATATGAGTCAGTAGTCTTTTCACCCAGGGAATCAAAGTACTCACAATCCAAATTAGAACTCTGTGGTGTTGCCAAGATCCTCAAGAAACTTCAAACCAAACTGTGGGGTCAACATTTTCAACTCAGAGTGGATGCCCAGTGCCTTATTGGAATGATCAACAACCCTTCACTTCCCAATGCCCCTATGAACAGATGGATTGGATTTATTCAGTTATTCTCCTATGACCTTGTTCACACTCCTGGAAAAACTTTCACCTTACCTGATGGACTTTCAAGAAGACCCCCTGATTCTGATGAAGATGATTGTCCTAGCTTTGATGAAGATGAAACCTGGATCAAACCTCACCCTGGATTTGGAACTAAACATTCTTCTTTTGGCCTGCTTCTGGGGACATCAGCTAAGTTGGGGGAGGGGGTAAGTAACTTGCAGCAAGGAATTTGGAAGCACCTCCAGGAATACCTTTCAACCATGAACAAACCTCCAGGATGCAGCAGCCTGGAATTCAAGCAAATTTTGCATAAATCAGCCAACTTCTTCCTTTCCAATGGAGTCTTGCACAGGATCAACAAACCATTCTCTCAGATAGTAGTCACCTCTCCTTCAGCTCAGAATTCCATCCTCAATTCCCTTCATGAATCTTTAGGCCACAGAGGTATTGCTGAAACCTACAGAAGAATTAAACTTAGATTTTGGTGGCCAGGTCTCAAGAGAGGTGTTAACAGGTGGGTCCAGTCTTGTGAAGCTTGCCAGAAGAGGAGTTCAAAATTGCCAATGGAACCCAAGAAACCTACAGGAGCAGCAACCATCTTTGGAAGAGTCAGTTTGGATACAGTTCACATCAAAGCTGGCAAATGGAAATACCTGGTAATTGCAAGAGATGACCTTTCTGGATGGGTAGAAGCAGTTGGACTAGAAAAGATTCAAGCAAAGAAAATCTCTCAGTGGTTCTTGGACAACTGGATCTACAGATATGGAGCCCCTTGGTCAGTCACTGTGGATGGAGGCTCTGAATTTGGACAACAATTTCAAAAATCCCTTCTGGAATCTGGAATCAAAATCAAAGTCACCACCCCTTATTATCCTGAAGCAAATGGTATGGTAGAAAGAGGAAATCAGGCAATTAAGGATACCTTGGTCAAGCTCTGTGGAAAAGAAGGCAAGAAGTGGAGGAATTATTTACCTTTAGTTTTATTTGCAGACAGAATTTCCACCAAAAGATCAACTGGTTACTCACCTTATGAACTAGTTCTTGGACAGCCTCCCATCTTACCCATTGACCTAGAATTGGAAACCTTCTTTGGAGTGGATTGGTCAAAGGTAGAATCAACTCAGGATCTTTTATTGGCTAGGACTCAGCAGCTTGAAAACAGGGATACCATCTTGCAGCAAGCACACCATCAGCTTATGGATTCCAGGAAGAACTCTGTGGACTATTGGAACAAGAAGAAAACATCAAGACAGCCACTAAAGAAAGGTCAATTAGTAGTAGTGTATAATAAATCTTTGGACTCTCAGTTTGGCAAACTCTTTGAAAACAAATGGAATGGCCCTTACAGAATCAAGGCTCAAAAACCAGGAGGATCTTACATCTTGGAAGAATTAGATGGCACAGAATTAGCCAGAAGGTTTGCTGCAGTTCATGTCAAGGAATACCACTCCAGGTGAAAACAATAAACAAGGAATAATCAATGCATTTCTCTTCTCTTTTTCTCTTTCTCATCTTCTTACACAATAACATAAAAACAAAATCAAATCAAATCTATAAACAAATCAGAAACAAATCAGAAACAAATCAATATAAATCAGCTGCAAACAATCTCAAATAAAATAACTAAATATAGAATCAAAAGCTCACCTCTTCTTCTTTTATCATTACATCACCCTCTTCCATTTCACTTTCCTCCTTCTCCTTCTCCTTCTCTTTTCCCTTCTCCTTATCTAAAAATAAAAAAGATAAAATCAAAAGACATAAAAATAAAATTAAAGCATAACATTAGTAAAAATCCTCAATAAAGAATAAAAAAATAGAATATATTAGAACTTACCTTCAGCTCTTATCCTCTCCATTTCTGCTTCTACCCTCCAACCATCTTCTTCCTCTTCCACTTGGTCCCTCATCCTTAATAGCTCCAGGGCATTCCTCTCCTCAGTTTCCTCAACCATGGCCTCTATGATGGAATGAGTATCCATCTAAAAATCAAAATAAAACAGGAATAAAAAATATTAGTATTGTAATCAAATCTCTCTCTCTAAAAATTCTCTTCATATACATACAGAATCAAGTCAACATACATGTGCAAAAGCGTCGTGGAACCGGCTATACAACCTAAGGCGTGCGTTTCGTGCGGCAACCGGGTCGTCCAGGTCCTCGCGAGCAAAGGAAAGGAGTCCTTGTTGGATGTAACGGCGCAAGGCATCGACCTCTTCGGGCTTGAAGCTATCCCGCATGCCAGCGTTGTACGCGTGGACGTTGTCGACGAACGAGTGCGCTCTTCGAATAGAGAACGGTATTTCATAAGACGGTCTAATGGCGGCCTCTTCGTCTAGATGCGATGACGAGACGGAGGTATCTGACGGGTGATTCACAGGAGTACTAAGGTTTTCTTGAGACGACGATGGCGGGGAGGTGTCAGGAGTGATAATGGGGGCGAATACAACAGTAACGTTTTTCTTACTTTCCTTGCGAACAAGGGAATTAAAGCTGAACGGGCTTTGCCATACCATCATTACCAAAATGGGGCAATGGAGCGCTACAACCGTACCCTGAGCAAAATGGGGCGGACGTTGCTGATTGACAGCAAACTTGACAAATTGTCAGCCTTAGAGTCAACTCAGCTGACCTAAAGTCTGCCTTTTTCTACTTTTTACATATGAATTAATTTATATCTTTTTTATCTTAATAGATAAACTTGTTTTGAATTCATATTCTGTTTACTCATGCAATTTTAACCCTAGTTACAACTCATCAATTCCTTGTAACTATACTCCTTCCCTGAGTTATTGAGTTGTGACGCGCATGCGCAGTTGTGACGTGTCAGCGCTACCAGGCGCGCCAAACCACATGTACATATGTAAATTAGATAAGCAAACTGTGAAAATTTTTGTAGTCAGGATCCCCCTTGCCTGAGGCGGATCTACAGACTCCAGCACACCAGAACCACACCCCAGAGAACCCCAGGATCACCACCAAAGAGATTACTACACTCCCAGTATACCTACCGTCACAGGCGCCTAGGATATTGACAGTAAGTAACCTCTTTCACTGAACCTTGTTTATCTCAGAGGTACACCTCTGTGTCTTGCTTGATCTTCTCTTTTCTGCTGGTTTTGTCTTCTTCTTGATCACAGGGCTGTCCCTCCAAATCTACTGGCCTTTGCCTCTATCTTGATCACAGGGCTGTCCCTTCTTATCATTTGGCCTTTGCCTCAAAATCTAGGTTCAGGGCTGTCCCTCAGGTTTCCCTTTAAGAACCTTGACTATCCAGAAGGAAGCTAAAAAATTGTGGCTGGATTAAACTTATCTAATCCAGATACCCTCCTGAGAGGAAGCTGTAGCACTTCTTAGCACAGATTAGCAGCACTCTTCTGAAGAGTAGCATTGCCAGTGGATGTGCATTCCCAATAGAATAACCTAGTACTTCTCTTCATCTTGATCCTGCTCTGTTTTCTCTTTTCTCTTTCTCTCTCTCTCTTATAGTTGTATTTTCTTTATCCCAAGAAATCCAACTATTGCCCCCCATTTCTTGTGTCCTGCTGTCACTATAGAGACTCAGGCTCAAAACTCGCGCTTTTGATAGATTTCGTTACGCAATCATAAAAAAGATTCTGGGCCGGATTCAAAAGTTCGACGTTGAGAATCCAGTGATCGACAATGTCAACGCTGTTGACGATGTCGACGCCCCTGAAGTGAAGTTGAGACAAAAACTCTTGCTGTAACACATCCATCCTCAATCCTACGGTCAAGAGCCCTGAACCCATCAATGTAAGCATTCAATCTAGATGGTACAAAGTGAAAGCTTTGAGATCCCCTTCAGATGCATCGTCCAACCCGTATTCGTTGATCAATTTGTATTTCAGATCTTCTGCCAGAGACCGGATATGTTTGTTGAAGAGTGACATCGGCGCTGCAGGCGGACTATGGACCAAAATAATGCAGAACATCAATTGCAGCTGATATCCTGTCTTGAATGATGCTGCCTCAATCATAGCGTGGTCGTATTGCTTGTCATTGATCATAAGACCCATCATGTCCACCGCCTCACGAAACGATTGACATATAACTCCATTGACTGTCCGCAAGTGCTCAAAGGAATGTATATTTTTCTTATGAAATAGCAATAGCCTGATGTAATATCTTTTGCCTTGATGCAGTGAAGCAAAATAGATCCGACCAATTGTTGCCATTGCTTTCTTCCGGGGTTTCCAGTCATTTATTGTAGGATCCCACCAGAAATGGTTTGGGATTTCATGATAAAAACACTCTTGCGCATTTTTCATGAGCCCTTGGACTCCATCGCGGTTTAGTTTGAAAAATTGTGTCATCATTGTTTGCAAAGCTTGGCCTGAATTGATCCTGTCCTTAGCCTCTTTGATAGTCTTGAAGAGTACACCTTGAGCATCCTCTTCATGGAGCGCCAGTCTTTGCACCGCCGGGTGGCGATCAGACATCTCAAACTGCAGTAAACACCAAGCAGCTGGACATTAAAGGGATCATATCAACATGACTTTAATAAACTATCTTGAAACAATCCTGGCTTACCTTCCACGGGACCTATATAACGTGCATCAACATACGCGGCCGTTTCATCATTATCTTGAAGCGCCATGTAAGATCAATTGTGCCCTTTGCATATGTACTTATATAAGTACTTGACAGCTTGAATCCCGACTGCCACCTCCACATTAACGTGACAATCCAGGTGCAAGGATAAGAACTTGTTGTAGGGGACCACAGCTGTATTATTGAAAAGAGTCAATCCCTTTTTTATCGTTTGACCATTATCCCGTCTCCTGTATGTAGGGTATGCTCCTTCAACCAAAGTAGTTTCCTGCGCAAATGGTTTTGGAAACCAAAAACGGCATCAGCCCTTTCGAATACACGTTTGACCTTCACATGGCCCATGGAGCATACATCTGGCTACAATGGGGTGTAGATTTGGTTCCTTTTCTGGATCCGGAATTTCAGCCGTAACAACACTATTGATCTTTGCAGGTGTATTGGGTTTGTTGGCTTCACTAACCATAATCATAAGATGCATGTGAGGCATGCCCCTCTTCTGGAACTCAATTGTCGATACATACGACACAATTTTCCCAAGCCTTTGCTTTTTGCACAGTAGTTTCATCAAATACTTCAGCTTCATTTTAAACACTTGGACTATGATTGTAGCGTGGTTTGCTGGTTGCTCGCCGTGCTTCAACATCTTTGCAATTTCCGGCCAGGCTGGATTAGCTGTCACTGTAATAAAATAATCCAGAGGCCCAAACTCCGCCACCAGCGCCATTGCATCTTGATATAATTGGTTCATATGTCTTGGACCTCCAATAAAGGATGACAGCAAGACTATCTTCCGGCCCGTTGGCTCGGCGTTCTGGTCTAGAGCTTCAACTAAACCTGCATACATCTGTACCTTCAGCGCATCCTGATTATGCTTGAACCAGTTCAACCTTGAGCTCTCCACACACGCATACATATTGACTATCAACTGTTGGAATAGTGATTTGCCTGCAAGAATTGGAGAGAATTGGCCTTCCCTCAAAAACAAAAGATACGCCATCCATTCGAGTTGACTAACGCTCCGACTTTTACCTAATGATACAGATCAATCAACTTCAAAGTCACGATCAAGAAAACCTGCACGCACCATCTTTTGACAAGACAGAATAGGTTGGTTCCCATTGCTGACCACCATAAGGAAAAAAAAACAGGATATCGCAGCAGAAAATAGCTTGAGTGCAAGTCCGATATCCTTTGCAACTTTCCTCCCCTTTGATGGAGAACAATTTGACGGGGAGCTTTGGGGACTCCTTCACCCTCAATTATAATTCCTACTTCTTGGACCGTTGGAGCATTGTAATGCCTTGGATCCTTTTGAGCATTTTCAACAGTCTTGAGAACCATCAAAATGTGCTTCCCTCTCTTGATGATTTCTCCTGCCATCCAATACAGTTTAGCGTAAGGATTGTATCTATACATGAAGTCCTGCAACTTCACAATAGTTTTTACGTTGATCCCGTCACGTGTAGTGTTGCTTGCATGTGAACCAAGAGCACAGTTTTTGCGATAATTTGCCTCGTCTAAACCCCCATCCCTGACGACAAAAATCTGAGAAAAGTGGGCATCTGAGGACGATGCTGGTTGAACAGGGCCAATCTTGTGAGACAAACCTCCCTGAATTGTAAAAACAGGTGCTCCGGCCGGGATCTTCACAGCTTGATCACTGAGTGTGAAACCAAGAGACGTAAAAGATATTGTGTTATTGTATGTCCTGATATACTTCTGGAAATTCTTGGCGTCTACAAATAGCTCCACTCAACTCAGCCACTTGCAGTGCGTTCAGAAAGGATGGTATTACTCTTACCTATAGAAGTACCAGTCAAGAGATTTTCAAAAAACAACGGATATTGTCAGCCACTGAGACAATTGTCCATGTGCCTACAATGATAATTACATCTCACTATGGGCAAATAGGTGTCTTTGCGGCCCGCAGCGTCACCTGACGTTGCATTTGGGCTCGCGGCCGCAGTGACTGCGTTTACTTGCGCAGTCACGCGGGCCTGCAACAACAGGGTGACGCTGCATGCCGCAGCGACAGCTACATGCCTGTAGTGTCTCATGTAACACTACAGGCATGTAGCTGTCGCTGCGGGATGCAGCGTCACCCTGTCGTTGCAAGCCCGCGTGACTGCGCAAGTAGGCGCAGTCACTGCGGCCGCGACCCCAAATGCAACGTCAGGTGACGCTGCGGGCCGCAACGACACCTATTTGCCCGTAGTGTAACCCAATGGCTAAAGGCTACCTTAAGGTTGATCTTGATCTTGTGTAAGATCCTGTGTTCAACCCCTCCTTGTTGTCTTATAATATTACTTTTGTTGCAATCATCACTTTATATGTACTAAACTGTATGATTTCACACTTATTATGTATTTACCTTGATTGAGAATAATAATGTACTAACGGAGTATATCTCTCTATGGATTTACCATACATAGAGAGATTACATAATTATTCATGTAATTCCTCCTCTGAATTCCGTGGACCTCTTCTCCCTCCTTGGAGTTAAGGATCCCTCTGGGGCCTTGACCCGAAGGAAGATCAGGTCCCTGTAATATAAAAGGGGGGGATCTTTCTTCTGGAGAGATCTTTCCCCCAAGATTATTACCATACAAACCCGTGTACCTTACTGAACTTACAGTGAGTGGGGTTTTACATAATTGAACTAACCCTTTTCTTCCTTCACAGCTTCTCCTCCCTTTGTGTATCCTTCCCCTAGGTACAGGCGTTATTATCACACCTGTAACCTAGAAGATAAGTGAGCTAATCCTTATACGCAACGGCGCTTGACTGATTTTCGCCGCGTCCCCTTACATATGTAAGGGTGCCAGTCCCTCCGCCTCTTGGCGTTGAGTTGGACTTTATTCCACTGGCTTTCCAGCTATAGTGTGACCATTCTCCGCTTGCCGCTACTTCACCGCCGCGGCCCGCGAGCTAAAACCCATCAGAGTTACGTCACATAAGAGACAAACCCTGACAGATATCCAGGTCCAGGAGCCAAGTCGTGGGGTAACTTGACCTTCCCCTTTTGACAGCAGTTCGAGAATGATCTGTTGTCTCCATTCACATTGATGATTGCTCGCTCTTCAGCCCAATGCAATGCGGCGCAAAACACGCATGCCATATCACAATTTCCAAGTAAATGAGCGCCGTTGGGGATGCATCGAACAAACAATGAAGCTTTGGTATTCTCTGCCTCAGACAAACACGCAGGTCCAATATACGACATGAGTGAAAGATATGTATGGTAAAGCAGAAAGTCACTTGAATAATAGATAACAGAAGGGGATAGGATTTGGGATTATGAAAGATCTGTGCAGTCAACGGTGAAGTCAAGGATGAAAGGCTCCCCTTTCAACAACATAGCCGCATTGAGACATTGAGTATAACAAAGAACTTAGTCGCGTAGTAAAAAGTAAATCACAACAAAAGGAATGCAACGGCACAAGAATAGCGCGATGCACCAAATGCTCAGAGTTTGTACCTCCCATTGAGCGGGCTTGCTAATAATTGGAGTTGGTTGTTTTCCGCAATTTTTAGTTCTTTTTGAACCTTTTCTTGCCGCCTGCAATAGCATTCAGGGGGACTTCAACGTCCAATGGATTGCTTGTAATGGTGCCTTGTCCCATGGAGCCATTTGGTGCAGCTTTGGCTTGATCCGGGATATATCTGTCGGTTGAACTTGAAGCAACTGGCTCCACCGGATCACTGGTGGAACTGAAGCAAATACTGCACACGCACATTCCAAATTCATCAGAAGTTACATTGTTGTGATATTTCCTGGGACTAACTCACACTTGACGTTTCCTGTCGGGACTGCTTGTTGCAGAAGCTGAAGCACCTGAAGAGCCGATTCCCGCCGGGCCAACTGGAGACAGGTAAACCACCTGATGGAAGGATTAATGTACATCCTGATCAAAATCGTTGTATAGAGCTCACCTCAATTATTGCCATCTTCTCCTTCATATCCCACCCAACCAATACCCCATCAAAGAAAAATTATTTGCCCTCTCAAAACATGTTGTGTGTTTTGATCAGGCGAGGGCTTGACGCGACAATATATTTTACCTTTCAACTCTTGACCACACAATCCTGAAGTGTTCTGTTAGCATAATGAGAGTCTTTTAAATAAATTGTCCACTAACATTTGGATCCCAGTCACTATGAGATACAACCGCAGTCAAGCAGGGCCCGTGCCTAGGGTTTTCTTCTCTGCTGTCCTTCTGAAACGACACAACTAAACCAACACCAAAGAAATTTGCATCATTGACGGTATTGCCTGCAAAGTTTTCCGTGAGGCAGATTTTAGTAGCCCTCTCAGGCAGATAGTTAAGGACAGGGACTTTGGAATCCTCGTTAAGGAATAACGCTTTGGCATTAATCTTATACATCCAACCCTTGATCAATACATGATCCCTGGAAGTGTTGGTCCGTAAGGCGACCTTGCAATACATAGGATCCTCCTCATTACAGGTAAAGAGAGATGGCGTGGAAATTAAGCCGTATTGTTGTTTTTCCGGGACCAGAACCTGCGTCTGTGGAATTGGAGTTAGTAGGATCCTATGAATTGAAGGACCAAGACTCACCTCTTCTTCAATTTCAAAAAGGCTCTGGCAAGCCAACGGTCTATTGCCAGAAACAGTACTGGAAGCAGACATGATAACTTGATCTCAGGTATCCTCGGGTTTACGAACTTAGTGATTGTTGAGCTTGTGAAGAGAGTGGAATAGCGCTTGTCATTAATTGGGGGAACACCTCCCGTCTTATACAAATTCCGGGGTAGGTTACATTGGCAGATCGCCATCCTGCAGGCAGTGCGCATCAGTACTGCTGAGAGAACTGTCTACTCAGATTTCTCTGTACATGTGTTGTTGATTTTTAAATTCTGTTTTTGTGTTTTTAGGGTTGAAAATCCTTCCCTTGTCTGCCAGCTTTCAGACATTTAGGGTGTTCAAAGTTGACTTGCATAAAATCATAACACCATAAAATTGTAAAATTCTGAGGTGAAAAAAATATGTACACCCAAACACTCAAATTAGAGCAACATTTCTAAAATGGTACATATAAAATCATCATTTGAAAGTTTTATGATTGTATGATTTTATGCAATGAGAATTTTATGATTTCAACTTTGAACACCTTAATTATGCATAAGCCTCTCCTACGGAGAGCCCTCCGGGCGGGGTCCCCCGGACCCCACGTTTGAGAGGCTTAGTTAAGCTAGTGTTTCTGT
Source organism: Puccinia triticina (assembly GCF_026914185.1). Taxonomy (NCBI): domain Eukaryota; kingdom Fungi; phylum Basidiomycota; class Pucciniomycetes; order Pucciniales; family Pucciniaceae; genus Puccinia; species Puccinia triticina. Next base: position 4,340,652 of record NC_070573.1, read on the forward strand.
TTCTTTGATAGTTCTACTACTACTGGCTGAATTATAACCATAAAAGATTTACAACAGAGAGAAACGAACACTCCGTATCATCACACTCGGTCCAAAGGCATCGCGTACTGCGTCTACGCAAATTCGTCCTGGCGCTCGGATCACCCGACCTTCAAACTTTTGACCGTGTTTTCATCGCCGCATTTTTCCCTGAAAATAAGCACGCCGTAGACAAGAGCTGAGAGGGTACAGGTGATGCCAATGAGAATCGAAACTGCAATCGGTGTACCCCGGCCAAGAAATTCCCACTCTTTAATCCCAAAGACTATCGTCACCCATGCTGTGACTACGAGGACGCAGCCGCCCATTTTATGAAGTTGATTTGCTATTGCTGAGAGGTTAAATGAATTGTCGCGCAAGGGATTGATTTCAAGAGGGGAAATAGTTGTTTGTTAGCTAGCTGCTTGCACCCACATCAATGGCGTCCCCTCAAAAACAAGTATATTGGTGGCGACTCATGTGGACATTATTCCGAGAACTTCAGATATAATGGGTCCTTGGTTTCGATAATTTATAAGGTAGGTAGGTGAAAATTGGACGAGATAGAGCTCTGAATACTAAAAAGCGTGACAAACTACTCACATTTTCTTGGTTGCCGCTCGTCTTCATCGGGACGAGGTTTGTTAGCTAACCGATGGATGAAGTAGCCTCCGGAAGCTTGGGCTAGCATACAAAACACCACGAAGAATCCCAAGCGTTTTTGGAACGTGTCCCGATGCGAACCGGAGCCAACTGCGAAGACAGCGCAAATAGTGCCGATGATGGTGGAGACTACGTTAATCAGTTGGAGGATCCAGTGAACTTTGATCCATTTTGCAGATCCTTTCTGGCGCAAGAAACGTGCCAAGACTATTGCCAATGGGGCGATCATTCCCCAGGAGATGGAGAGGAAGGTTGCTAGACATGGTGTTGAATGAGCCGTAAGTCCCACGGCATGCATATATTCAAGACAGCGGCAAAACTGACCGTGAAGAGTGATCAAGGTGTCATGTCTCTTTGAATGTTTGAGCTCCTTCAACCCGCTTGCACTACTCCTAATTAGTCCATCGACGATTTGTGGAGCAGAAAAATTTAGGACGGCAGTTCCATAGCCTCTATCATGAAATCCCAAGGCCAAATTTCCGTCATCTATGTTTGGGGCGACTGAAGACATCGCCCAAACTATTTTTTGATCCGCGGCTCTTTCGAAGGTGTCCACGTCTGAGAGTACCAAAGGCCTGGTGTATGTCATACTCGGAAAAGTGTGATTGAGTTGATTAGCTTCCGAGCCTTCAACTCGGACTAAATCCATTTGTGAACTGAGTATAGGGGTTGGCAGGGCGTGTCCAGAGGCTTGACAATACGCTTTCATCCATTGGGTGTTCCGCTGGTTCTGATGAAGTGGCCACATGATCTGTTAATGGAGGAAGAGGGTAAGGAGAAAAAACTTTCTTGAGCCGTTGAAAAACTACTTGCCCACAATGCTTCTCGATCTTGCCTTTTATGATGAGCCATATTACTTACCATCATCTTTGAATTACTCATCGTCGTCCCATGACCGATTGAAAACCATCCCACCTCATTAGGTGGAAACGCGAATCTGACATTGAACACCGCGTGAGTTGAGTTGAATAAGATGGTTGCATTGAAGAGAGAAGTGGTAAAAGTCGAGAGAGCTTCCTTCATATTTTATTTATTGCAGAGGGAGGATGATTGGTTTCAAAGGACCACAGAAAAAGACAGCCAGTTCGTAATTACTTTCAATCCTTTCCTTATTCTTTTTATACAAAAGAGAGGATGAACTTCACTCTGACAAAACAAATATTCAGTCCTTGTTGACGATGAAATCTCGATGTGTAGTCAGTTTGATAGACAAAATATATCTAAGTTTAAAAGGGGGATCACAGGCCAAAAAAACAGTGGGGAATAGGAAGGGGCTAGAGAGAGAGTCCTCTCGAAATACATAGACGCGCTTAGAAAATCATACCTGATTCATAGGCTCCTTACAGACAAGATTTTCATTAAATATTCTGGGTCGCGGAATGGAGCTTGAAGACGATACAGAACAGATTTTCTGGTTCGACAGCTAGGTGCATCGGTACTCGGTCCTTCTCGCCTGCTTACTGACCGACAGGCCGACTTCAACCCTTAGCCAGTATCCCGCGTGGGATATCCGGTACATAATCCGGGATATCTGTCGAGGGACCGCGGATCAAGCCAGATATCTGAAACCCGAGGTTCCGAAACCTGCGGATATGGGCGGATATTTCTGGATCTGAAGCGGGGCTTTTCAGGATGCAGAGGCTCAGCGGAATAGACACACGCACAAGATGAGAGGAAACTGGCAGATGGCCTGCATATGAAAAAGAACTGGGGGAAAAAACCCCTCCGAGAGAGAGGATGCCTTGTAAGGGCACCTCAAACAGAAACACAAGGCCAAACAACCCCGAACTTAACACAAGTCCCTAGGGAGGGACTTGCGTGCAATGTCGAGGTTCTTGCGTGAGCAGTACCAGCCAAATGGCGGGAAAGACCATAAAACCCCCCAGATGACCCCCAACCCCCCTGAAATTTGAGAAGCCGATGGCACCATTGAGATCCTCATGACTTCCTACATGTGCTGAACTTTTGAAATCTTTAAAAAAAAGCTGCTGTTGTGTTTGAAACCATTTGTAGAGCTGGCCAACAGTCAATCATCTGTCACAGGAATTATAGATTGGTTGCCAAGTTGTAGGTGCTGCAGGATCTTGAAACCAAAATACAACAAAATAATGCAAAAAACCCGGTCTTCTCAGGCCGCAACCCCAAGTTTACATGTAAGCCTCTCCTTTGGAGACGCTTTGCGCCTCCTTGGAGAGGCTTAGTAAGCTCAAAACAACCTCTGGTTGCAGACAAGCCACTACAGCCACAACACCGCAGGGAAAATTCAAAAAGGCTGTGGCGCCACGACCGCGCGGCCGTATTCTTCAGCAAGCTTAACTAAGGCTCTCCAAGAAGGCGTGAAGCATCTCCAAAGGAAAGGCTTAGGACTAAATTCCCACTCTTTGCCTGAGGCTGAGAGACATTTCCACAGAAAATTATGATTTTTGTGTTTACATCTCTTGTATGTACTCATTTCTCTCAGCATAAAATTCAAAGCCTCCTATTCCATGTTGTAGCCCTGATTCTCAGCTTTCTTGTACATACTTTTGTTGAGGTTGTACAGTGTTTCTGTCTCTTTTCCTCATGTTTCACTGCTTCAAACCTATCATTCACATATCACAGTCTGTGACATCTCCATGTTGTAGTCACCTGGAGCAGCAGACGTGTGAGGCTCTTTTCTCATCCTTCCACAACCATCATCACTGCTTTCTGCTGTTCCAGGTGAGTGTCTCTTTGTTTCTTTTTCTCTTCTTTGCTTTTTTTGTTCTTTCCTCTCTGATGCAATGATAATCCTTCCAAGACCATCATCACTTCTTTCTGCTTTTCCAGTCTATCATTGCCACAGGTTATGAGCACCATTTTCCGCTAAAGCCGCAGCATCTCTATCAACGTGGAGGATCCGTACGCTTTTCAATAAAACCTTTTGGTTCATGACATCACCACTGTCAAAATCTGAACCCAAACCACCAAAAAACTTATCCCCCAATCAACCCATTCCAACAATGTCTTCCACACCCAACCCTGAGACCTGGACGCACCCAGCTCTCAAAACCACCACCATCAAACAACTCAAACCTCCCGGCCCAGGATCCAACAACAAAGAGTGGACCTGGTTCATGCGGGCCCATCTCAATACCACTGATTTCATGTATTTTTTTGATGACAAGGTGGCAAAGGCTAGAGCAGCCCCAACTGGGCCCGTGAAAACAAATCAGCCTTTGGGGCTATCTCCAGCATGATTAATGCCGCACATGTTTGAAAGGTCCAGCACATCACAACCAATGCTTGAGTGCTCTGGACAGCCCTAAAGGAGGCTCATCAAGACTCATCTGCTGGATGTATAACCTATTTCCTCCGCAAACTCATGTTGAGTTAATAACTCAGGTTTTCTTTAGTTTTCTGCTTTTCACATTTCACTTCTACTTCACCTACATTTCACAAATTGTATGTAGTATACCTGAGACAGCAGTGGTGGAAGGCTCTCTTTCCTCATCCTTCCACCAACATCAATCACTCACCTCACCACCTTGTGCTTGCTGTCCTCAGGTATGTATATGTTTCTGTTTCTGTCTTTTTTTTCTTGTATTAATTATTTTGCAATAAATGATCCTTCCACCAACATCAATCACTCACCTCACCACCTTGTGCTTGCTGTTCTCAGCCCCGGTCTCACTTATCAACTCACAACCGCCCAAATGACAGGCAATGATCTGCTCGCCCATCTTGAGGACATGGCTAAAACTTTTGAAAGCCTCTCCGCTCTCATCACCTCCAATTCCCCGCTCACTCTAGACAATATCTACTTGTAGTCAATTCTTACTTCTCTGCCATCAGACTGGCTTGCATGCGTCTCCAGGGTTCCTCCCATCAAGATTATGGATGCTCTCAAAGCAGAGCACCTTTGCCGGAAGACCAGGAACAAGGAGCAATCAATGGCTGAATTGGTTGCGCGCACATCCCTCTCTCATCAAGCTCTGCCCAGGAAATCCCAACAACCACTTGATCACTTGCTCTACTACTCTTTCTGAAAGAGGTCCAGACAAAACCTAGAGGTCTAGGAAAACGCCGCCAGAATTCTGGCTGACAACAACTTCCAGAACTCTAATGCCTCCCAGCATCCCAACAACTCCAGTCAATCCAGCAAACCATCTGGGAACCGGTATCAATTGAAACCGCAGGCCATACAACCATGGTGGATCTTGGAGGAGGTGATGATCAAGACAATTTGGACTACTCCGGTTCAAACAATGACGCTCCGGACACTCAACATACCAGGTCTGGCAATACTGTTGTCGTAACCAAGCACACAGGGAACACCATCTCAGCACCACTCCGCGGCGCCAATCTTGATTTGGGGTGCTCCAAATGCATGACTCCCTACTCAAGGGGTGTCTTTAACATCAAACCCAACAGCACTCCCCTCAGGCTTGCTGATCACTCTGTTGTTGGAGCCTTGTACTGCCTTGCTTCCACTCAGCTCCCCTGTCACCGTTCCCACCCTGGTGGTACCTGACTTGCACAAGACGCTCCTTTCAATTGTGGCAATGTGTGATGCCGGCCTAACATGTGTTTTCCAGAAAGACGGGTGCAAGATATTCAAGTCAGACTCCCTCAGCGTTGACGGTGACACTGTTGGGAACAGCTATAGAAAGAGTGGTCTGTACTACCTGCCATCCAATGAGGTAAAGTCCCTCTCCATAACAGCACTGGGACCGTCATCCGTTGACAGCTCTCTCCTGGGCTACCATTTTTTTCTATCTCACATAGGCCTACGGCCTCTCAAGCGGCTTCTAAAAACGCTAAACGTCAAACCCACCGGCATGAATGAGCTGGATGTCCAATGCTGCACAGTCTGTGTGCAATCAAAAATGACCAGCACATTCTGGTCATCTAGCCAACCTTCCCAAGCATGGTAGGGATATACAGCCCTTTCAGAAAAGGACATTGCTGGCTCAAAAAATCAAAAAGGCCAAATCCAAAAAAGAGAGCCTGCAGGTTGTGCATGCGCCTGCATCTGAACTGTGAGGCTGCAGATTTTGGACACTGTTTGCAATCCTGAAAATAAAGCCCTGACCGGCTCCCATACGCAAATGAGCCTGGCTGCCAACTGCCTTTGCTTTCTGCAAGGTACCCCTCCCCCCCCCGAATTCCCCCCACGCACTGCTACAAACCAACCAAATCCACATTCTCAACCAATTCCTGTCACCAATGTCTCAAATCCAAAAACCATTACAACAAACAAACAATCCAAACCTTGCCAAATATTGACTCAATCATTTGAGCGGTGGAAGGCGCTCTTCATCTCAACTCAGGCAGTCTGGTCAAGTGAGCTCATTTGGGATTTAGGCAAACTACCCACCAACTACCTTTTATTTACCAGTGAGCATCAGCATTTTCAAATCTCCTCCTTTCCAAGATGGCTGAATTTCAATGCAATATTATTTTCCAGATGAAAGTGCAGACTGCTTGGAGGTTTGATATTGCTGGACCAAGAAAGTTTTCTGCTCAAGATTCAAAACATATTGACAAGGAACGCAACGCTACCCAATACAATGAAAAGTGTAAATCTGTTTCTTGTACAGATGGCTATCTATTTTTGGCTCAACAACAGCTTTGCTTTTCCTTCTTCCCTGCAAAACCAATAGTCCCAAAAAATTTCATTGCCCAAAGTAGTTCAGACACCATCTTGTATGCTTATTTATTTTGATAGCCTAGAGTAGGTTTCTTTTTCTACTGAATTTTCTTGAATGATTGGTTCATTTTTATACACTGTTGTATGTATCTTCATTGGGGTGATGAAATTTAATTATTAACAATCTGAAACACAATTTTTGAGCAGTTACTTCCAATTATTGTTGTCCCAGTCATAATACCCACATCTAAGTTTAATAGTGCAACAAGACTGTCTGGTTAGCATATAGACTGTTTGATGAGCAATCAGGCTTCAAATCCCAGAAGACATGACCATTGACCTGGCTTGTAAATATGTTTCTTTATGAGTGATCTGGCTCCACAGACAACTGCCTTGAAAGTTGCATGTGCAAGACGCAACAACAGCCCTTATGGAAACATCAAAATAATTCACCCCAACCTGCCAGATCTTCTACAAACATACACATATTTGAAGGATAGCACAATGAAGCTGTAGGTTTTCAGGCTGCTTTTGTTTGTTTGAATTGACTCCTCAATTTCTCTAAGCTTGTGATCAACAAATTCAAACATCACACACATTAAAGAACATAAAATATTCTTGCAGCTTCAAACCAGCATCTGAATGAGATCCAACAATGAGATCCAACCAAATCTATGACCAATTTCAGAGATGGCACTTGCATGCAAGTTCTGAGCAAACTCCCATGATGTTACATAATGGTGGATTTGGTCATATTTGATACCCCCTAATAGCGGAAAAAAATGGGAAGAACATTGAGGCAATGGTGAAAGGTTGCGCTGTGCTACAAAAAGCACCCGTTTTATTTCAGTGCAGCGGTGCCCGCTATGTGCCCGCCCCAAAAAGCTGTAGCGCAGCCATAAACCGCTGCGCTACAGCTGAATGTAGCTCACTTGCGCTATTTCCCCAGGTGAAAAAGCGCAAGTACAGCGGGAAAAGCTGCACTTTTGAGCTAATATAGCGCAACACAGCTGAAAAAAGCTTTTTGGCGCTAAAGTTGAACTACATTCTCTTTTCTGCTATGAAAGCGCAAAAGCGCAGCAGCTCTGTTTTGTTTTGCTGTGGGCAGCATAGCCCACAGTTGAGGTCTTGGATATGATGGATCCCAAGACCTCTGCTGTGCGCTGCGAGAGACTCTGGAGAGGGTGGCCGCTGGCTTTGCAAATGCCCCGCTGTGGTTTGGTCCCTCAAGTTCTACTTCCCTCCCCTTCCTCGGTCTGTCACCCCCATCATCTGTTCTTTTAGAGTTTTTGCTTCTAAATTTTTTTAATGTTCCCCCTCTACAAAATTCTTCCTTTTTCTCCATACTACCAAATCAACCATAAAAAAGCTACTTCCTCCCTTCCCCCCCAAAAAAAGCGCAATAAAATAGCGTAGCGTGCTGTTTAAAAGCTACCTCCTCCCCTCCTCCCCAAAAAAGCGCAAAAAAGCGCAATAAAAGCGCGAAAATAGCGTAGCGCGCTATTTATAGCGGGAGCGTAGCGCTTTTGAGCTATTTTATGGCTACAAATAGCGGCTAAAAAACAGAAAAGCTACAAGCTTGCGCCAAAAAGCGCAAGCGTAGCCCAAAAACGCTATGAAATAGCGCAGCGCATCCAGACAAAAAAGCGCTGCGCTATGTCACCATTGGTTGAGGGGAGGAACTGAATCTTTGGACAGCAGCTTTTGGGTGGGGTACTCTTCGCTTTCACTGCGCGCCGCGCGTACTTTTTGACTGAGTACGACTGAAATTGGTAAAACAAGTAGCAGAGCAGTGCGCTATACGCTGTTCTCAGCAAAAAAACACAAAAAGTGAGAAAAAGTGGGTCTTGCTGCTATTCTGCTTTGGCTGCACTATTTTGTAGCAAAAACGGAAAAAATTACTCTGCTGAGTGGAGGTCATAAATTGTGTATCAACCTTTTTGCTACACTAGCGCTAAAAATAGTGGCCAGCCGGTACCGCTATTGCTAATTGGCTTGAGGAATAGCAGGACCCTGCTACGCTGTGCTATTTTGCCGCTTTTTGTAGTGTACCATAGCGCTTGTGGTGTTGTTTTTATCCAGCTTGCCAAGAGGAATCCTCCCAGAAAGCTGAATCTGTCCAGCTTGCTGAGAGAATTCCCTTGCCAAACTGGATAGACTTCTCCTGGGGTGCTGGATACATATCTATCCAGCTTGCTGCCAAAGGAGGTACCTGGGGTATCCGCCAAAAGTATTGCCGGTGCCAGGTGCTGGTTTTGAAAAAAAAACTAGCAGGTACCTGGGTGCCAACAGGTACGCCATTTTAAAATTTTCTTCTCTAATATAGTGTGCTTTTTGGCACAAAACTCCTATTATGGGGTGTATTGCAGAGTGTGCTTTTTGGCACAACACTCCTATTACGGGGTTTATTACAAAGTGTGCTTTGGCACACTCCTATTACGGATTTAAAAAAAGGAAAACTCACTCTTCCACAACAGCCACACCACCACTAGGTGCACCAAAACAGCAAAGAGATAGAACATGCTATCTGTATAAAAAGGTGAGAAAAAGGTAAATAATCAGGATATTTTCAAATTCAAATGAAGAAATTGTGATGGAAAATATTACTTGCAAGAGTAGATCAGTTTGAAGAAATGATCAAAGAGAAACAAATTTCCTTTATTGATTTGCTCTTCCTTTATTGGGGGGATTTTTCTGTGGGAGGAAGTTGCTAGGGGACACCCATTGAGCCACAATTTTTTTTTTTGTTTGTTTGTTGAAAGAAAATACAGGCTGCTGTACATGCCATGCTCATTGCTCTACAAGCAGGGAGCCAATCAGAATCACTCCTTCCACCCTTTCAGGCCAATCAAGAGAAAATCTCTCATCCTGGATTGGTCTGAGAGCATGAGCAGGAGGCCAGAAATCACTCCTTTTGTGACCTTGGACCAACAGGAATACAGCAGATCAGCCCAAGGGGAGGAAGGGGGTAAGCTCTGAGTACTATCAACGGTGAAACAGATACTATACAATACAGTATCTTCAGATACTTGTGTATTGTATCTTTTGAAAAATACAAAATTGTAAATACAAATGTATTTTATCTGCCTGAAGATACAATACCATAGTATTGTATAAAAAAAATATTGAAACTTGATTTTCTTGTTTTTGGCCACTGTGGACTGTATACAGAAAAACTATCAAAAAACATAAGAATACAGTATCTTGTATAAAGAATGTCAATTGGTACCCGTGGCGGGTACCTAGTACCTCCCGCACCCGCCCTGCACCCGTGAGGTAGTGCTGGGTGCGGTACTAGGTATGTGCTTTTGGCCATAAAGCGGTGCGGTACCCAGGTACCGCCCATCACCATGGTCCCGTAGCCAGGTAGCCTGTGAAACTTTGAGATATGCATGAAGATGTTGATGTTGAGCAAGCTTTTAGATTTGGCCGGGATTACGTACTTTCAGACATGCATGAAGATGTTGTTGATGTTGAGCAAGCTTTTAGCTTTGGCTGGGATTATGTGTCATCAATGCAACACAGAAGACAACAACAGCAACTGATCCGCAATCTGTTGTGTTTTCTAAATCTAAACCAATGAGCTGGCCCTTCTTCTTGCTTGTATTGATTGCCGTCTTATCTAGTGCCTCTGGCTGTGAGCCTGAGTCTCTATAGTGACAGCTGGACACAAGAAAAGAAAGGGGAATATTTGGATTTCTTTGGATAACAAAAATACAAATATAAGAGAGAGAGAGAGAGAGAGAAAGAGACTGAGCAGATTCAAGATTAAGCAGATTTTCAATGTTATTCTGTTGGGAATGCACGTCCACTGGCAATGCTACCTCTTTGGAAGAGTGCTGCCAAGCTGTGCTAGAGAGTGCAACAGCCTCCTCTCACCAAAGAAACATGGAGGGCTTCTGGATTAGACAAGTTTAATCCAGCCACAATTTTTTAGCTTCCTTCTGGATATTCAAGGTTCTTTAAAGGAAAACCTGTGCGGTTTGTTTCTGACAAAAACCACAGAAAAAGAATAATGTTAAGCAGGGGCAGCCCTGTGATCAAGGATCAGGCAAAGGCCAGCAAAAGAAGAGCAAATCAAGCAGACACAGAGTTGTACCTCTGAGATAAACAAGGTTCAGTGAAAGAGGTTACTTCCTGTCAATATCCTAGGCGCCTGTGATGGTAGGTATACTGGGAGTGTGGTAATCTCTTTGGTGGTGATCCTGGGGTTATCTGGGGTGTGGTTCTGGTGTGCTGGAGTCTGTAGATCCTCCTCAGGAAAGGGGGATCCTGACTATGAAAATTTTCACAGTTTGCTTATGTAATTTACATATGTACATGTGGTTTGGCACGCCTGGTAGCGCTGACACATCACAACTGCGCATGCGCGCTACAACTCAATAACTCAGGGAAGGAGTAGAGTTACAAAGAATTGGTAAGTTGTAACTAGGGTTAAAATTGCATGAGGAAACAGAATATGAAGTAAAAAACAAGGTTATCTCTTAAGATGAAAAAGATATGAAGTAATTCATATGTAAAAAGTAGAAAAAGGCAGACTTTAGGTCAGCTGAGTTGACTCTAAGGCTGACACTGGCGCACCTGGAAAGCCGGAAACCAACCATTTTTTGAGTGAAGGAGGTGTCCCTCTGGCCTGGGACCATCAAATCTGCCCTACGTACGCACAGACAATCGCCACGCAGTCCTCACTCTCCCACTCGCCCATCATCCCCCTGCCCAATCGCCTCCCTAGTCCACTCTGCCGGACATTCAACTCAACAAGCCTGGAAATCTTGATCTTGAAGTTTAACGGACACTTCAAGGATGAAAGACTGGCCAGGCTGTTTGAGAGTGCGATCTCACAAATGCTCAACAGTACAATTAGATGGTTCTCACCTGAAAAAAGTGACACTGAAACTTAGTATAGACAAAATTCAAGAAATAGGCCTGGCGGTACCCGTGGTACCCGTCACCGGTACCGCTGGTACCCGCCAGGCGGTACCGGGTGCGGTACTAGGTACCAACTTTGGCTGGAAACTCAGGGGGTACCCTGGTGCCAAATGGTACCAGGGTCTACTTTGACATTCTTTAATCTTGTATTGGGCTGTATTTGCAACAAGATACCAAATTTTGAATACATTTGTATAGTATTGGCCTTTGAATACAATACAAATAAATAGTATTGCGTGCAAAACAGATACAAATACAGGCAGATACAGATACATGTATTGTATTTTTTCACCATTGGTACTGTCACCTGCTATAGGTCAGAGGTCACCTATTTGCTTTCGGACTGATATCAATAGATCAGTCTGGGAGGCTAAAGGAGAGGTGTAACTTGCCCTAACTTGCCCCAGCTTTTGCACCAAGGGTATGTGTTAGCGCCGCGAGACCTTTGGAGGAGACAGACTCCTGCCTCCTGCACCCCTGCGCTTTGTTTCCCCTCTTGGGCCAATATTTGGTGGTTAGTGGCACAAGACAGCAGATGGGGAGTTCTCACTCATGTTTTTCCTGCATTTTAGGCCAATATATAAGGGTTGCAACTAGGACCAAGAGAAAGAAAGGTTTTCTTTCTGATTTGATTTAGGTCCCTTGTGCTCTGAGATAGCACAGGAGGAAAGTCATTTTGGCTCCAATATATACTTGCCGGTCCTTCCGGTGGAATCATCCTCTACCCTGCAAAAATAATCTACATTTATGGTGTTCAAAGTTGGTTTGCATAATTTTATGCATGCATAAATTTTAAAATCATAAAAATACGGACTTACTTCGCGCACTGCAAAAAACTCTTCGCGCACTGCACAGTGCGCGCAGTCCCAAACACTTCGCGCACTGCGGGTGAAATACACAACTTTTTCAAGATTCTTTTTGACCAATCAATAGAACACCTTTTAATTGGTCTCTCTGAATTTTTTGGGAGTTTTTTGAAGCATTCTTCCACGTTAAAAAAAATCATAAAAAACCAGAACAAAGGTAGAATGTTGGGGCCTAAAAAACAAGGTTCCTATAGCCCAAAAATTCCAAATCATTTATTGAGTAATGAAATATATAAGAACAGCTACTTTGATACTTTTGAGCCACTTTGTGCAAAAATAAGGGTATGCAAAATGAGGAAATTTCACCCCATGATAGCACATTGCCTCTAGAATATCCTCATTTTTCGGACCGTTATCCTTCCACAAATTAGCTAAAAATTTCTAAAAGAGCTGTCCTCATATCTTTAATTACTCAATAAAATATTTGGAATTTTTGGGCAATGGGAACCTTGTTTTTAAGGCCCCCACATCCTACATTTGTTCTAGTTTTTCATGATTTTGTTAACACGGAAGAATGCTTCAAAAAACTCCCAAAAAATTCAGAGAGGCCAATTAAAAGGTGTTCTATTGATTGGTCAAAAATAATCTTAAAAAAGTTGTGTATTTCACCCGCAGTGCGCGAAGTGTTTGGGACTGCGCGCACTGTGCAGTGCGCGAAGAGTTTTTTGCAGTGCGCGAAGTAAGTCCGTAAAAATATTTTGGTGAGGAAATTTTGTATTACATAATCAAACAGTCACATCCCCTGCAAAACAGATTTTATGATTTTATGATTTATGCATGCATAAAATTATGCAAACCAACTTTGAACACCATAATTAATGGCTAATGTGGACCCATTTTGGGGGGAAAACATGCCCAATTCAATGTGAGCAAAGAGTACCCTGCCCCTCTGACTACTGGTGCCAGTAGCCCCCTGCATGATTGGAGCCTCCCTGGCTGGGCTTTGAAATCTGACCACTGGCTTATGGACCAGAGGTGTGATAAACATATTCATACACAGATAAGCCTAGATAAGTTTTTTTACAAAGAAAATTTTTTCCTAGAAGATGACCAGACGCAGTTGCTCCGGAATGGCCCCATGGAAAAAAAGTTCTGAATGGTCCAGAAAAAAAGACCAACAATTTTTTGACCAAAGTCTGTGCTAAAAGGCTATTTGAACTTCACACAAGATGCCAATACTACAAATGGCCTCAGGTACACACAAGCTTTTTTGGAGGAAAAAGGAGGTAAATTTGAATAGTAGTATATAGTACAAATTTTCAAACATTAAGGCCCCGTTTGGAGCCAATATAAATATAGGTGATATAATCATTGGTTAATTCAATGAAAACTACAAAATTCAACATAAAGCCTCCAAATATTTTTTCTAGGCAACCTACAATACTGGTCTCTTCAATTATGAAGTCAGATTCAACTGATTCAGCCATATTCAGTACTGTAGTACCATTATATTGCTCTTGACCAAAACAAAGCAATATAATGGTATTATGGTGCTGAAGATGGCTGAATTAGTTAAATCTGACTTCATAGTTGACAAGACCAGTACTGTAGGTTTCCAACAAAAAAAATGGATTCTTTATGTTGAGTTTTGTATTTTTTATTGAATTTACAAATGATTATATCACCTATATTTATATTGGCTCCAAACGGGGCCTAATTCCACACAAAAGTTAATGGCCAAAGCTGTAGAAAGACCAGGAAAATTCAGACTCAGATGAAGATATGAGGTGTCTGATGAAAACATCTGTGTCAGAATTATGAAAAGACACACACAAAACACGCTGGCTGGCCAGTGGCTCAGAAGAGAGAGCAAAAAAAGTATTTGTATATGTTCCATTTTGGGGGAATTGAAAGAAAATTAAGGGGAAGGAAGCTGTGATGTATACACAGAATCATTATACACGTTTACCCACACTCGCGTACATGTAGATATATAAGTATACACGAATTCATGCATGTATTAAGAAAAAAAAGAAACAAGAGACGTTTTACGATTATGAGTGAGATGATTCGTCAATACAAGGAGGAGGATTTAGATCGGTTTCGAGAGGGCTGAGACGTTCATCAGCAGTCGTTGTTGTAGGAGAGCGACCAGGCTTAAGATCGCTTAAAGAGGCGATGGGGAATTTGTTTTTTTGAGGGGAATCGGAGTTATTTGCCCGAGTTGAGCGATGATGGCCATGATGATGTGGATGAGCATCTTCTTCCTCTTCTTCCTCTGAAGTGTTCATGAGAGTCAGACCGACGCTTTCTTCAGGAAAGGTGTCAAAAAGCACACTATCCTGGCTCCGACGGAACCCTAAGTGCCCGTTGGAAGAGGAATGGAAGGGGTTGGCTGAGGAGGGCATGCTCGATCGATGGTAGGATCGATGGATGGGATGATGGGTCAGCGGCTGTTCAGAACTCATGCTCAGCCGAGACGCATTCAGACTCATCCGTGGATGCATCACCCCACTCTCTAGACTTCGGTCCTGGTTTTGCGCCGTCCCGGTCGGGTCGAGACGGGAAATATTTAGTAGGTACACTCCAAGAAAGGTGACGAAAAAGCCCATCAGCAGAGATAACGTGTTGACTGCATCTTGTGTGCCGAACCCTTGAAAGAGGATCAACGAGGAAACAATCGTAGCCGTCGAGAAACAAACGTAGTAGATCGGATTGACCCTGATGTGAAATATTTAATTCAACACGCTGTGCTAAGAATACAAAGGAGAGGATAATAAGAGAGTACAGACACGTTTGTTGAGAATTGATCAAGGGCTTTGTTGAAGTAATTCATCTGGACAACGATACATCCAGCAACGACGATAGCGAATAAGTAAGTTGGCAGATGAGTCAACTGATTGGATCCGGCCAAGGTCAGTTTGATTGCCACGCCGAATCCCTTGATGGCCATCACGCTGACTGAGCCGACCAGCGAGCAAATCGAGATGTATACGATTGGTTCCCGAGATCCATAGGTCGGAGAGACTTTGTAGATCATGAAAACGCTGAACACCAGTACGAAAAAACAGTAGAGCATGAACCCTGTTAACAGTTTGCAGACTTGATATCAGCTGAACGGCGGTATGTAAATTGAACTTTGGTGAGTTTGCTTACCAGGGTGCATGGCATAGCCTAAGATTTCGTCCACCGTTTTAACCTCTTTGTCCTCGGGGGCATGGAGGACGATGATGATTGAGCCAAGCAGACAAAGAGCACATCCAATTTTGCCTATCCTTCCTAGCTTTTCCTGAAGGAAAAACGAAGCCAAAACAGCACTAATAAAGGAAACAAAAAAGTGGGGAGACATTCATCAATACACTCGTCTCAGGAAGTAGATATGCAAGTATTAATCGAGATAGTGAATGAAAGGAAATGAAACCAATAAAACCCAGTAAAAGTCAGAGTTGACCAACAGGAGTAGAAGCGTACCCAATAAGCACAGACAGCGCACCGAGTGGAGTTACAAGGATAGGTGGAGCAAATGTATAAGCGGCGAAATTGGCCACTGGAGTCGATTTGGTAGAAACAAAATCAGTACCGAGTCGTCAGAGAAAAAACTTATAGCAAACGAGAGGGCTGAAGATGCGTAGCTTACCTTCACCAACGACCACTAGATTCCAGAGAAATTCAAGGCTTGACATCATTATTATTATTGAGATTTTTTTAGATGTATGTTACGTATTCATTATGATGAATTTAGGCTGGAGGGAAGCAAAAGAATAATACTAACTAGTTGTCATTCCAGCCCACCAGATTGGATTCCTGAGGTATGTATGTGTTTGGGTCGATGGACCGGATACCCTATCAGCAGCATCTATGAGACCCTGTAGAAAGAAGAACACCACAGTTAGGTCCAAGAAAGATGGATTGAAGAGTGAGATTTGGATGGAGGATATGCTGACTTTTTTGGTTATGATCTGTGTGGATCATTTGTATTTGGTATGAGAACATGTAAATGAAGATGCATTAGTTGGTGGTCTTTCTTCGTCTTTTTTTGTTCCGATATTCTTTGTTGTTCGACTGTAATTTGACTGGGAACTGTCTGGAGTGAAGTTCGAGAGGGAAACCAACAAAAGATGTTCCAATCGCCAAGGAAGAAGAAACGGCGAGCGCAAGGCCGATATATCTGACGGGGAACAAAGATGCAGATTAAATTGCGGTTAAGACAGTGATGAGGGTAGTTAGATGAACCAACTTGTCTTCAAGATGTCCCATCTCGTCACTCGTGAGGGACCTAACGTGCCTCCTAAAAGGCTTTTGATTCGTGAGCTGGTCGGTGGCGTTCTTGATGGCTGATAGTCTGTACGACGATACATGCGCCCAGATCCGCCCCCTGTGCACTGGGTTCAGATTTGGTGACTGACACCCCCTGTGACACTCGGGTAGAGCGTAGAAGTTTACCCGATACCGGCGAGGGTTAAAGGTGTAACCCGAACCCCGTGCCCCGGGTGTGCTCACGGGTGGTACCACCCGGGTGTCGGTCCACGGGATGAGCCTTTGGAACCACCCGAACACCCGGGTGATTGTGCATCTTATATCGGGGGAGGAACAGGGCATGAACAATCTCATCTCTGCTTGCTTGTGACAATTTGGAGGTTATATTCTGTATTGTGACCTATTTGCAAATTGTCATCTTGAGTTGTATTGTGCTGACTGGTGCTGAACCGTTGAGTGAGGCAGGAGAAGAAATGAGAAAAAAAATTAAATAATCCCATCAAAAGACTGGTACCAGTCTTTAATACAAAGCAGTTGTTCAACGGTTCCAGGGCAAGGGACAAGCGTGACCAAGAACAGACCCGCCGGCCTTTGGAAAACACCCTCTCCAACAACGCACTTGTAGCGGGGATAGTGAGGTAACATCGAGCCATTCTGGCCAAGATCGGGAAGGATTGCTGTTGAATTTGCCAATAATCAAGAAGGTTTGTTCCTTCAGGTTTGGGGTCTTCTTTGAGATACCACTTGATCTTGGCATCAATTGTGTCGTCCGGACCGGCAGGTTCATAGAACTCAGAATCAAAAAAATCAATCTTGCTTCTGTCTGGAGCTTTGCTAGGCTGGCTAGTTCTGCTTGTGTTCCGCTTTCTCTTCATGCTAGCTATGTTTGGAGGGGTCGGAACATGAATGATGATGCCACCAGGCACCGGCTGGCTGCGACTGACAAAAAAAAAACCTAAACACCCGGGTGGTTTGGTGCCCACCCGGGTGAATTTGGAGACGGGCGTTGGGATGGGCATGACCACCCGTCCCGAACCCCGGGTTACACCTTTAGCGAGGGTTACAAAATGATAGACCTACACCCCGGGTGCACTAGACCGTCTGGGGACGGGCTGATCCTTACGTCTCACAACAGGACCTCCCCCGCAACAACATACGGTCCAGTCACGGGCCCCGTGCCAGGCCCCACGACGGCTTCATGAAGCCGTTGAACAGACAAGAAGATGATATTCCGTACTAACCACGGAAAACAAGCTCTGCAGCTTGTTTTCCGGGCTGAAGACTTGGTCTCAGATGTCTAGCGAGTGTCACGGAGTGTAGCCTATTGGTTAGGTTACAACACCTGCCCCCTCGCTAAGACTCGAGACCCTACTTACAAAAGAAGAGGAGAAAAGATAGTAAGAAGGAAAGAAAAAGCAGCATAAAAAAGGGCATAGTAGCGGCAGGCAGAGAAAAAATTAGGAAACAGGAGAGATAAAAGGAAGAGAGAGATAAGAAATAAGAGAAAACAATCCGTCAACCAGAATTTAACAGAAAACCCCGCATTTGTCAAAACTGTTCAGGCAGTAAACTTTTAGTAAAGACGTCAGCTTTCTGGTCCGCCGTGGGTACCCATGTCAAATTAGTCAGTTTCCTGTGGAGAGCATCATTAGTAATATAGAAGTCATGGTCTGTGTGTTGTGTACGTTTGTTCGCGGCATCATCTGTTCTGACTTTGACTGCGGACTGATTATCGCAATACAAATGACCTACAAAATCTTTCTTTAGGATGTCTTTGAGGAGGTGCCGGAGCCAAAGCGTGTGCCTGGTCGCGGCACCCAGAGCCATGTATTTGGCATGACAATTTGAAGCTGCAACCGTTGTCTGACGCCGTGCTACCCACAAAATTGGGCATCCTAAAAACAAAATCAGTACACCATAGGAAGACCTTGAAAATTCCCCGCCCCACAAGGCATCACAGAAATTTTTGAGCGGAGCAGGGTTACTTGTTGGGAAGAGACAAAGTTTCTGATCAGTACTGCCTGCTATGTAGTTCACTAAGTGTTTGACTCCTTTCCAGTGAAGGACACTAGGCTTTGCCAAAAAACAGGCCAGATAGTTCACAGAGAAAGCAATATCCGGCCAAGTTCCCACTGCTAGGTAGCTCATCATACCAAGGACATGAAGATATGATGAAGACGTGGAAGGGTCACCCTCTTTGGTAGGTGCGTTGAAATTTGGTGGGAGGGGTGTCTTTGCGATTTGAACCCCATCCCACTCTTCTGCCAACAGTGTCCTGATCAGTTTCTGCTGTGAGAGAATGAAACCAGCCCTTGTGCGCTGAATTTCTATCCCAACAATGGAATCCAATTGTTCAGACCATTTAATTTTCAGGATATCCTTCAGATCTTTTTCCAAACACCACAAAAAGGACTCATCTGAGGCAGTGACTACACCTTTGTTGACATGTATCCAGATGACGCCAGTCTCAGAAGGATGCCTGAGAATATACAAGCTGTTGTCATACTGAGACGGCGAGTATCCAAATTTGTTAAGAATCACCCGTAGATGTAACCACCAGCATCTTGCTGCCTGCTGTGTGCCATAAAGCGCTTTCTTCAGACGGAATGCATGCCCTGCTGGCAGGTTTACACCCTCTGGAGGTTTCACCCAGACCTCTTCATTGATGGGGGAATTCAGATACGCAGCCAAAAAATCAAAACTATGAACCTTCCATTCATAGTGAGCTGCTATCGTGAGTAACAATTGTAAAGAGACGAACATTGCTGTGGGCGCAAAAGTTTCATTAAAATCTTTCCCAGCAACTTGTCAGAAACCTTTGGCTACATAGCGTGCCTTGTAGCGCTTGGTGAGACCATCTCTGCCTGACTTTTTGGCAAATACCCATTGGCCATCTAACGGTTTAATTCCTACTGGCATTACTTTGGATTCCCAAACATCCATTTGAGCTAAGTTTGAGAGCTCTTCCAAAATCGCATTTGCCCATTCAGTTTTATCATTGGATTTCATCGCCTGCTTTTATGTCTTGGGAATATCCACACCATAGAAAGAACAAGTTTGTAGCACAGCATCTACGAGGAATTCCTGATTCTCAAATTCAACCTCATTGACAAAATTTCCAAGAGAAATTTGACAAGCAATAAAGTCAAGGGACATCTTGTTCTGTGATGAACCAGGGTTTGCCGGTGGGTTCACAGGGGTTTGTGTGATTGTCACTTGTGGTACGCTATCAATGAAACAAACCATAGCCAACGAGACAAATTTGTTGGTGGCAGGAATATAGAACATCCACCCTTTACTTGCTTCCAGATGCGCGACAACAAATGCCTCAACAGCCCGGTCCTCAAGCTTATTCCGTTTTTCAGCTGGAACGTGAATATATGCTCTAGACCCAAAAATTCTGAACGTATTGAAATTGGGCGGTCTGCTGAACATCGCTTCATAAGGAGTCTTCCCTTTACTGCCTTTGTTTGGAACTCTATTCAGGATGTGGTTGGCCCACAGAAAGGCGTAGCACCAAAAATTCCTTGGGAGCTTGCTGTTGCTTAGGACAGTCCTTCCCATATCTGCTACGGTCCAGTTGAAACGCTCAACTACAGTGCTACACCATTCTGATAATGATGATAGGGTAGTGAGCGCTCCGCGATAATACCCTTTTCCTTCAAAAAAGCGTTGAAAGTCTTATTCGCAAATTCTCCGCCGTTGTTGCTCCTGAGAATTTTTACCGAGTCCCCTGTTTGCTTCTCCATTTTTCTGATGACATTGTTGGCCTCAGACTTGGCTTTCAATCCTTTGACATACAAGTAGCCAGTGGCTACATCTCGGAGCGTGAGAAGATATTTGGAACCATCTATGCTCTCTTCTGGGAAAGGCCCCATGAGATCAGTGCATAGGATTTCTAGACGTGCCGGGGACCGCATGGTACTGGTCAGTGGGTTCAAACTTGTACTTTTGGTAATAGCACAGATTGGACAGTGGATCTTTCCAGGGGGCAGATCCAAGGAAAAACCAAAACCTAATCTTTGTTTGATCAAGGACCTGATCTTCCTTAAACTGACATGACCAAAAATCCGGTGCCAGAAGAGAAGGACCTTTTTGGCCTCTATCAGTGATTCTGCCCGCCAGGAAGAAGGATAGATCCTTTCAAAAGGTGACACGAAAGGATCAACCTGAGTGGATTGCAAAGCAGTGCTCTTTTGAATGTCAGGAGACGATGACTGGAGGACTTGATTTTCAGATTTAGATAAAGGAGAAACATTCAGATATGATGACAAAGATTTGGGAACAGCATGAGACGGAGAGATAAGAGAAACAGGTAGAATATGGGAGGCAGAAGAAGAAACAGGTCCGGAGGCGCTTCGGATGTCGATTCCGTGAGTTGGTGACAAAAGAGTAGACAGTCCGCCTGCCACGCAAATCATAGGAGCCGGAATGCACCATTGATTGCGTTGCCGCTCAAAAGGGCAGCGGAACACCAGTCCATTTGAATCATCAAAGATGTCAAAGGGGGCTAATGTACGGTCGTACATAAAAGACCAGTTAGCTTTCACAAGGGCCGCTAGTGAGATGAGAGTAGAGGACGCTTGCTCACAAAACAACACTCCTTTTATGGTGATTGTTGAGCCAGCAGGCCCTTGGAAAAGCAGGTCGCCTGCGCCTGATATAGAGGCTCCTGATCCTGTTGTTGCCACATTGAGTGAAATAGGACATTTGAGTCTCCGGAAGTTATGTAGCAGTCTCATATCTCCAGTGAGATTATGAGTAGCTTCTGAATCCACAATATCAGGTGTACTCATGTCAAGTTTGGCTGTCATTGCCCCAAAATCCATGTTGGCGATCCCATCAGGGAGGTCGGTGACTTCCGCTTCCTTCGCCGTTGCCCCACCCCCTCTTGAGTTGTTGGAACGCTGGCGGAAGTTGGTCGACTGTTGGCGTTGCGCCTGAGGCTGAGCAGGTCTGTAGGAGTCGGCAGGGCGAAACACTGATTGTTGATGTTGGCCGGCTGGGGACTGAAAAACTTGCGACGGGGTGTAGGGCTGTTGACTCGGCTGGTAGTGAGACGGTTGATTGAACTGTTGGTTGGCGGGGAAACCGTAATACTGTGGGTTGAACTGACCGCCGCCGTATGGGAGGCCTGGCGGAGGATAGACCGCACCAATCATGGGCATGAAAGGCACTTGCTGAAATTTTTGCCTTTGAGAACTTGTTGGCCGATAAGATAGTGCGCCTGGTCCTTGCTGTTGTCTGTTGACTGGTTGACTGCGCGATTGAGAGGGACAGTCTCGGAGATAATGTTTCGCATCACCGCAGCTCCAACATTGATTGGCCGTGACGTTGTAGAACTCGATGGCTGCCCCCCACTCTGATTCTGGAATATCAGAAAGAAAAGCCAATTGATCAAAAGGGGGAAGGTCGGTAGCGGCTTGTAATAGTGCCGGGGAGGGTCTAGCTGCGGTAGCTTTCGACAAGGATCAAGTGTGATTGTCTTGGAGTTTGCAGGCGTTCAGGAGTTGTACTAGTCGGTCAAAAGTTGGGGTTGTGCTGTCACTTGATTGCTGAAGCTCAAGTTCGACCCGACAATCAAAGTCTTGTCAGAGTTTGGGATTGGGATCCCCGAACAAGAGCCTTGACTCAGCAACAACCTTGGGTTCTAGTGACTTTTCCAGTGGTGAATAGGGGTCAAATTGGCTTTAGAATCCATTTCTGAGGTCTTTTTGGTTTTATATTGAAGCCTAGCATCAGTAATTATGCGTATGAGAAAAACATTTGATTTTTCACATTTCCGTATACAACAGCGGACTTGGAAATTTCTTACCAAGACCAGCCTTAATTTCTTCTCCGCCTGTGTTCATGCATAAATCAACATTGTTTGTTCATACTCATATCATTTTTATGTAACAAATTGACAAACATCTCCTGGCCAGTCTTCTCAGAATCCTACACATATGACTTTGCTAATGCACAACTCGGACTCCTATTTGACCTTGGGATCTGGCTGTTGGTTTACAAGTCTTAAGAGTGGCCAATTAGAGATGGCAAACAGGTACCCAGCACCCATTGGTGGGTACACCTTGCAACTGCTGCGCACCAACCAGGTGGTGCTGGGTGTCAGGTTTTGGTGAAAAAATGACCTCAGTCATACCTGCGTAACTCACCACAGGTCCCCAAATTTGCTCCAGCGGCCAGTATAGGCAATCAAGAGAGAACATACACCCTTCCCAAGGGCCAATACAACCAATTGAAAGAGCTCATACACTCTCTCAATAGCCAGTACCGGCCCTTGACAGAGTGTATGTGCTCTCTTGATTGCCGTTAATGCCGCCCAAGGCCCAGTACTATCCATCAAGGGGGTTTAGGAGCCTGGGCTCTCCCAATGGCCAGTACCAGCCATTGGGAGAGCTTAGGATTGCATGCAGCTCTCACGGACGCGATGTCCAATACTGAGAATCAAAGGAAAGTTGGCTCTCCTGATAGGAGCAGGTACCGCCGGTACACCGCCAGAAACCTGCCTGGGGGTGCCAGGTGCGGTGCTGGGTGCCTGTTTTGGGCTGAAAATTGACCTGGTACCCGTACCTGTGGGCGGTGCCCAGGTCCCAATTGCCATCTATCAATAATCAGGCCAATGGACTTTGTGACTTTGTTGTGAGCAAGGATCTCTGCTTTTCACAAATTTGTATACCTCTGGGATTTTGATGAATGTGCTGCAAGCTTGATAGTTGGGTGGCTTGAGGGAATCCCACCTAATTATGTAATTGGTGGTTTATAGATACACTAGAGGCCAAGGCGACTTCGCTGCTGCAGGTTTATGCCACAACTCCTGGCTCCCACTGATGCAGTGGGTCAATAGTTCACAAATATGTCAAACTGGAATTTCATCTTTATGGGCTAAACACACTTTGATGGCTCAGATCCAAACCAAACATATCCCACATGAATGAAACCTGATTTATAATAATGAAACTTTTTCCCTTGAAATGAATGGATGCAGAGACATGAATATTCAAGCTTGTTGTTGCTATGTAGATTTTTTCAACCCCACAGCCTTAGAGGATCAAGAAAATGGCATTTTTAAACTTCCTGTAGCAGCATCATTTCCCATTGGGTGATTGGTATTTGGGGAAAAAAATACACACAGCATAAATCCTTCTATAATCTATAGAGGCCAAGGCGGCTTTTCCACTGTAAACAAAAGTTCAAAAGCCCTTGCTTGTCTCCATTGGAGCATTGGCATGTAGTAAAACTCCCCTCCTATGACTAAAACTACTACACATTAGTTTAAACTCCCATGCAATGAATTTTTTGGCTTGATGTTTTGGCAATTTCTCCAATATCCCATTATTGTTCACAGCTCAAATTAGTCTTCAAACTTTTCTCAGATTTATTTCTACCAATCTTGCCATCAAAGTGTCTCTGGAAGGCCCTTGGCTTCATATGAATTTCAAAATTAGAATTAAACTTTTATCATGAATGTTCAATCACAAATAAACCCATCCTTGAACCAACTCTGTAACTTAATTTTGACATGTATTAATGTGACAAGTATCAACCATGAGCATCTTTGTTCAAGCTAACAAGAACTCAAGGTTAATTTCTTACAATGCAATCACTCAAAACAGATACATCACAATTTGACACAGATTTATAGGAAAGCTGGAGGTCAGGATGGAGGGCTGGTGTGATCACCTTGATTTTGGGTATGATGAACTTGCCATGAAAGCTTTGAATGTGCTTGAAGCTTCATTTGCCTTTGGGCTTGACCTTAGACTTGGCAAATTTTATACTTCCCACCAAAGGGACAAAGATTTCTTTAGCAGGCACTTCACCTTACCACCGACTAACTTCTCATGGTCTTGCTGAATGTTAACTTGTTCAATAAAATTGTCTCTGGCGCGCGCTATGACGATACTCTTCATGGGCGCTTGCTGGACTTCCACCTCAAAGGCTCAAGTGTATGGTGACGCCCCACAAGCGTGGCATGGACAGGGGCGTCCATGGGGCGCCCAAGCTGGTACATACTCCAATCGGGGGGTGAGATCTGGCTTGACAGTTCGGACAAAAAGACAAGGGCGGGGTCAAACTCCCGTTGCAGTTGAGCATTGCAAGCTGTGTCCCTGCTGACTATGCCAAGGAAGATCTCCGTGCCAACAGTACAATGGGCTATGTGGTATAAACCTCATAACTTTGCGACTTGATGGTCCTAGGAATCAGTTTTACGGCAAAGTCCTTAGTTTTCTCGTGAGCACGTGTGGATAGAGTGCAATGGAGGAGAACACGCGCTGCATGAACACATCACATCGCCTCCAACTACCTTCTTGGTTTGTTTGACAGAGTCAGCATGGATCCCAAGCCTCTGTTCACACATCCCTCTGGAGGAGATGAAGATCGAGGGACATTGAAAACCCATGTTTCCCACCAGAATTCAACTGAAGCTGCAGTAGTGCAGTCAGTACAGAGTGCAGCTGAGAAAGCCTGGCCAAGCCGTGTGTTCAACCCTGCACGTAGTCAGTTAATTCTTTTGCCAGGGGCAGCAATCCTTTCCCCCCCGGTTTTTGGACATAAGGCGACGCATGTGGGGCGTCACCCCACTCGCCACTTGGGCGTATAGCGAGCGCCCGTGGAGGGTATGGTCACAGCGCGCCACTGAGGCATACACCGCAGGGCGGTCGAGTCGCCCCAGAAACCATCAGTGGGGCGCCCCGTGACCCAGCCATCAGGCGGCAACCCTGGTTCAACCCTAGGAACACCGCCCCACAGGCGCCCCCAAAGACGACCTTGGGACCGTCAGGGAGGTCCCAGGGGCCTCCCAAAGAGGCCGCCGCACTCCAAAAGGGCGGACTTGGGTCGCCCTGCCGGTTTGGCCATGGGATGCCCCTGTCCCATGGTCGACGCGTTGGGGGTCGCATAAAAAGGCGATTTGAGGGGCGGCGCAATCGTGTGACAGGGTGGCACCCATGTCAACAAGACTTGGCGACTGCGCGGCCCCAAAGGGGCGGGTTGTTAGCGTCTAGTGAGGCATATCCGGGGCCTCCGCCTGAGGGCCCAACCGGTTGGCCATAATCCGCATAACTGAAAGGCAAGCTGGCCAACAGGGCGGGCGTGCCGGAGGCGTACAACGGTCGGTTCACCTATTGGCCCAATGTGACAGCAGGCGCGGCGCTCAGACGAGCAGGGGACAAAAAGGCAGGGCAGAATAGATCCCGGTGGACTTGTGGCCCCAGTTGGGGCAGGCATCATGGGTTGGCCGCATACAAGATTCATGGGTATTTGATCTTATTCATTGCATGTTGTTAGTAATAACAGAACTGGGGAACAACAGGCCCCTGGCCAATGCCAGGGGGGGAATGCCCTTTAGAGGTGGTAAAATGAGGGGGGAGGGGGAGGGGGGGCTCTCCAGAGCATCCTGTTTCATCCTGGGGGTGTAGCAGGATGAAACATGATGGACGTTATGGACTCCTGTCAGGTCAGGGCCTGTGGCAGTCTGGTGAGGGGATAGTGCAGAATGCTGCCCTCGTCGGTGGTCTTGCGAGAAGTATCGGATAAGGGTCGAAAAGTGTGATAGCGGTTGGGGGGGGGGATTTGTTTGAGAGTGAACGAGGGGGTGGAATACCCTCGGCAGTTTGGTTGGATGGAAAACTCAGAAAAGAAACTCGGCGGGAAGCCAACGCTGTCGTCGGAAACTCGGATAGTGCTCTAAAGAAATAAACTCGAGAAGCTCCGGTAATCAAAAACTCTGAAGTATGCGGGGCAGGATCTACACGGTCTGGGATCAATAAGCTCAAAACTCAAAAAGTGATGATATTCCTCGTGGTTCGGAGGTGGATACCATGCGGATCCTTCCTCCAAGTTCGGCTGAACTTGGATTCAGGCCGCGACATGCTGCGCGACGAGCCCTCGTGCCCGCCGCGCCCGTACAACTAAGATGAGCAGGGAAGAGAGAACAACCAAAAGAGACAACAACCAACAAACAAGGCCAAGAAAACAAACAAACCAAAAAAAAACCAAACCTCCTCCAACTCAAAACCTTCCAACGCGCGCAAGGTAGAAACCGGAAAGAAAGACATGTGTAAAAGAAAGGAAAATAGAGGAATCAAAAACAAAACAAACTAACAAAAAAACAAGAAAAGAAAAGGAAGAAAGAAAGAAGAAAGGAAAAGGAAAGAAAGAGCCAGGACGGAGAGTTAGAGAAGGGGGAAAGATAGACCATGAAGAAAAGAAAATCCTGATACGTCTTGAGGATGCGGCGCCCGCCGCACGGTTGAGCCTTGAGATCTTGCCCGTGCATTTTCATCTTGAGTGCGCCCCAGAACTCCACATCTTCCCCCAGTTTGCAGTCTGTCCCTAGACTGCGCGCTGCTCTTGGATACGTGTTGCCAGACAGGAAAAAAAAGAAAACCGCGAAGGTATGGCTCACAGAGTGGCAGGTAATGCTTTGACGACGTGTAGAGTTACCCTAGGAGGTGCACTATTGGATGGAACTTACTTTTGCTCCTCCAAAACCTCGCGCGAAAAATACTTCTTGACTTGATCGGCCGCGAAGCACCTCTTCAGCTCGGTGCCGTCCAACTCAGCCAAAATGTAAGAGCCTCCCTCGACTTGACGGACGACGCGGTAAGGCCCATTCCACCGATGGGCGAATAACTGACCCCACTGTGTTTCTAGCGACCGGTTATACGCCATGACCATTTCCCCCGGTGCGAGAGCTCCGCGCAGCCGGCCGGAACGCTTGTCGGTCCAATATCGGACTGACTCGCGGCGTGCCTCCATCATTTTGCGATGGGCTATGCCCCGCGTCTCTTCGCTTCTCTCCAGCTGAATCGACCTAGCCGCCAGAAGATCCAAGGTTGTTCGTACCGATTCCCAGTCCACGCCGAGATAGGACTCCATTTCCAGGTCAATGGGCAATACTGCCCGTTGTCCGAAAAGCAACTCGTATGGGGAGTACCCCGTGGTGCGCTTGGTCGAGAGCGTGTCCCCGCTCGACCATGCCCTGCCCCTCCGGGTAGTAGGGTGTGGATACTCGGTGCTGTCCTGGTAAAGCGCGCAGCATGTCCGCCAACGCACCGCCAAACTCTGAGCCGCCGTCGGTGGAATAGGATTGAGCCGGCCCATAACGCATTGTCCAATGTTCCTGGAGGAAAGAGGCCACCGCCTCGGAAGTGAGATTATTTAAGTTCTTAGCCTCTACCCAGCCAGAGAAATCGTCCCGTGCAACTATGAGATACTTAGCTCCGCCTGCCTTCAAGTGCACGGCATCCATTGCCACTCGTCCAAACACCGTGGACTCTCCTGTTGGGTACCGCTGCTCCAAAGGCCATCGGAGACTGCGCCTCTGACAGGCGTCGCAGCTTTGACACCAGCGCGCCACGGATTGCTTCAAAGAGGGCCACCAGAAACGCTCCGAGACCCGCCTATAGGTTTCCGTCACTCCTCTATGGCCCAAATTCTCGTGTAACTGCCGAAGAACTTCTTCCTGTTTAGCGGGAATAGTGATGACAATCCTGGGAAGCGGGCTGCCCCTCTTCATAAGCCTGCCGTTCTGAAGGAAAAAATCCGTTGATCTTCTCTTTAAGGCGCGAAATTCCTCAGCTTCCATTCCCGGAGGTTTAATCAACGTCGATAGGAACAGCTCCATTTGACGCCAATACCCTTCTTGGTAGCCCGAGTACCCTCCTGCCTCTGCCGCGAATGAATACACCGGCCGGATCAAAGGAGATTCTTCGTCAAAATCGGATGGAGGATCTGATTCGTCGTCTCCCCGCGGGCGGCGGGAAAGGCCATCGGGCATGGTGAAAGACTTGCCAGGACGATGTACTACCTCGAAGGAGAATAACTGAATGAACGCTACCCAGCGCGTCATTGGCGCGTTCGGTAGAATAGGGGCGTTGATCATCTGAATCAATGACTGGGCGTCTACCTGCAGTTCGAAGTACTGGCCCCACAGAACCGTCTGGAGCTTCTTCAGGATTCTGGCTACCCCACATAGCTCCAGCTTAGACTGAGAATAGCGCGACTCTACATCAGAAAAAAGGAGGGATTCGTAGAGGGCCGGGCGATCGAGGCCATTGTCGTCAGCCTGAGTGAGAACGGCGCCAGCGGCGCGATAGCTGGAGTCAACGGCAAGCTTAAGTTTTCCGGCGTTGGGCCCGTAGTCGATTTTGACGAGCACGATATCTTTGCCCACCAGCTCCTTGAGCTCCTGAAAGGCTTCTTCGCAGTCTTCGGTCCAATCCCATTCCGAGTCCTTGCGCGTCAAACGCCTTAAGGGCAGGCAAATCTGGGACAGTGAGGGAATAAAGATCCTGACATAGACGACGACCCCGAGGAAACCTCGAACTTCGGTAGCGTTGACGGGAGTTGGCCACGATGTGATCTTGTTGACTTTACTAGCAGCCATTTAGCGGCCTGCCTTACAGACTACATGGCCTACAATCTCTAAAGCGGGTACGCAGGCAGCAAGCTTCGAAGCCGAAACCGTCAAGCCCGACTCCTCAATCCGAAACAGAATGCGCTCCAGAACTTCAGAGTACTCCCAAATGAAGCGTCGGATTCCGCAACTCCAAGATAGCGTCTCGTTGCCGTAATCGGATTTTGGGCCTTTGATACCCCCATCATCGATGAAGATGCCGGCGTGCTCAGGGATCTCATCCTGCAATATCCAAACCATTTGCGCCTGGTAGACTGCCACGGAATTCGTGGCTCCTTGAGGGAGCCGGGTCAACTGAAACCGACCTAGAGGCGTGTCGAAAGTAGTCAAAGGCCGAGAAATGGGATGTAGCGCTTGCTCGTCGTAGCCGCCCATAATATCACCAAGACCATAACACGCGCGGCCTGAGAAAGACTCCACGAATTCCTCCGTAGCGGGCGGGACCCCTGCGTCCCGGATCGTAACTTTATTCAACGGTTGGAGATCGTGTACCACCCGAAGTTTGCCGTTTCCCTTGAGTACACAGAAGACCGGGCTCGAATAGCTCGACGTTGACTGCTCGTACAAGCCATTTCGAACTCTTTCCCGGATGATGCGGATATAATCTTCGGCCTTGGCGGCCGGAATCGGAATCTTTCTCTTCTGCCAAGGTTCGTGTTCAACGACGGGTATGATGTAGGGGAGTCCGTAGGTCTCCTTCAGCAGTCCGCGCTCATCCTCGGTGAAGGCGATGGCGAGGTTGCGTTCCGCCAGGACGTTCTTAATCAAAGACAATTCGTCCGGATAGAGCCAACCCTCCGGGCCAAAGTTAACCACCGAAAGACGCTCCTCGGTTACTCGACCCTTGGGTACAAACGGTCCGGCTAGAGAGCGAGATAAGCCTTGATACGGGTCACGTGAAAGAGGCGGGCGGCGAAGCGGTGGGTTCAACTCCTGTGGCATAGGCTGATTCACCGGTTTGACCTTCTTGGCGACCGGTTTGTACTTGGCCGCCAACGCCAAGTAGCCGCCCTCCTTCCATGATCGCGCCAAATCCACCTGCGCGTTGTACCGGAGCCCAGAATCCATGAGAAGACGCGTCCAATGCTCCGCCCAACTCCCGAATGCCGACTTATCTGAAAAGGAGAGTCCGTCCGGGAAGTCTTTGCTCACGTATGTGGCACGCGGCAGGGTTTTCGACAACGGGGAAGCATCACGCCTCGGAGGCGCATATTGGTGGGAACTTACTTTCACGCCATATGCCCTCCACAACGGACCGAACATTACAATTCCTCCTTCACATTCCATTCCAAGAGAGCATAGTTTAAGCTCGTTGCGGAGCTCCGCTCCGCACACCGCGCCTCCTGTTGCGCCAGGTCCTGCAAGGAAAGCACCAAAATCCGGGTGGTGGCTCACCAGAGTGGCACGGGGTAGGGTTTTCGACAACGGGGAAGCATCACGCCTCGGAGGTGCATATTGGTGGGAACTTACTTTGTTACTCCCAATCCTCCGTGGTATCTCCGAATCCAATTTACGTGTTCGGGCCTCTGTTTCCACGGAAATTAGTTTCTCCTCTTCACGGAGGTTGTCATCAGACAAAAATAGTTTACCCTCGTCACGGAGGCCGTCATAAGACGTAATTAGTTTAGCCTCTTCGCGGAGGAGGAGTAGTTTATTCTCTTTGCGGAGACTTTCGTAGTTCGAATCTTGGGACTTCTCCTGAAACGAGAATTGAGGACTTGAAGAGGGTTCCCGTGATGGGGCTGAGGCCTCCTTGTAACGAATCGAGGATAGTTTATTCTCTTCTCGGAGACTTTGATCTGAGGTTGAAGGGTTGACGGTACTGGAAAAGAAGGAGGGCGAACAGGGGCGGCTCACAGCGTGGCATGTAATGTTTTCGACGCGCGTAGAGATGCCCGGAGGTGCACAATGGATGGGACTTACTTCTGTCCCGCTAATGCCCCACGGAATACCCTTTTTCTCCTCTCCCGCACCTCTCCTAATGTACAATTGAGACTTGAAACTGGGATGAAACTGAGAACCGATCTTCTTTTTGCTGTTTTTGATTATCTGTGAATGTTTTTTGGGTTTGATGATTTGGTGACTGAAAGAAGAAGTGAAAAGAAAACCGGGACAATGATACTCTGAGAGATGAGTCGATTCGACGGCGAGAGTTCGAGCATCTAGATTAAAACTGCCGTGTACCGAACCAACTGCGCTCATAAAAAAGGACGATCCTCCGAAGAATCGTCGGGGAGCCGCGCCACATGAGTGAGCACCGCCTTACGACCCTGACCTGGAAAATCACGCTCCCATCGACCTGAACCAGTCGAACACAAGGAGACCTCGATGTTTCTTCCAGTAGCGTCCGGTATGATAAGCTTCTCGCCTGATTGGGGTGAGAACGCCAATGTAGCAGCAACATCCATTAAGAAAGGCCGACCTAAGATCAGCGGCCCGTCCATCTTTGTGATCCAAAAGTGACACGTCTTCACCAACGATTTGCCGATCCGGACCTGCACGTCTTCGGCTACACCCATCAATTCACAGGCCTGGTTGTTAATACCGTAGACCGCCGATGCAAAGTTAACGCGAGGGCTCAGATTAAACTTGTTGGCCATGGCGTCCGAAATCAGATTCAATTGAGAGCCCGAGTCGATAAGGGGAGACGCTGAAGTCTCGTCGTCCCCAATGAGACACGGCAAATATCCCAGAGGGCAGGAGTAAAGGTTTGGGTCGGTTCCCAGATCCCTGTCAGAGACCTCAGCCAACGTGCCGGAGTTCACCTTCAGCTCTTCGGTTCCAACTTCCACGCGCCGTCTAGATACCCATTTCTTCATGCCTTCGGCTATAGAGGGAGAGATCGCCATGAGTTCCGATACCGTGATGTCGGGCACCTTCAACACGGCGATCTTTCGCAATACGCCGTCAACCGCATTCGGGTGTTCGCGCGAGACCTCTCTTTCAAAGCGCACTTTCGGACCAGCAGCCTTTGTAGGCGTAGGCGGAGTCGTAGGGCGATTGGGAGACAGCTCGTGCGTTGGGTCGCCTCCAGGACTGCGCTCGAAAAGCTCCGCCTCCTCATCCATCGCACTTCTGTCCTCGGGAACAGGCGGGGTTGGTGCTCGGCGGATAGGGCGCTTCACGGCACTGAGAGGGACGGCTGGGGCCTTATAAGGCTTCGAGTCTTCATGCCGCTTCCTTCCCGCCGGGTCGGCCTCATAAACTCCTGAGAATGACTGAGACGATACTGCTGGCGGGTACCAAGGTTGAAGAGAACCACAACCAACTTTAAATCCTGCAACGGGCTCCGTCGTCGCCTGACTTGCGGCAGCTCGAGTAGGTTGGAACGACGCTACCACGTGGCGAATCGGCCTGGTAGAGTCCCAAGGTATCAACGCTCCGTTCGGCAAGAAAAAATTCGTGCCCTTCTGCTCTACGAGGTTGTCGTCCTTATCCTTCTGAAGCTCGAAACAACGCGCGGTCCTGTGTCCCTCCCGGTGACAGTAAAAGCACACCATCGGACCCCTCGGATTCTGCGACTGTGATGGTTTGGCGGGTACCGAGGCTAGCTTCTGGTCGAGCTTCTGTTCAAACGCCTCAAACATTTTTGACAGCTCGTCCATAGTTGGGGCGGGCTTTGGTGGGGCCGCTACCGCCTTCGGGCGCTTCTCCTCTCCCATCCTCTGCATGATCCCATTCGCCTCGGCCAAGGTCGCGGGTGCCACTGGTTTCGACGCCTTCGAATCCTCAAAAATCAGTGCTGTCTGCCTTCTCATTACTTCGGTGATTGCCGCCTTGAGAACCTCGAACTTCGGTAACTTAAAGCGGTTGTCGGCTGTCGTGATCATCGTGTTGTCTTTAAGAAGCTGATCTCGGATTCGATCCTGAACGGCTAACGAGAACGACTGATAGTAGTCGTTACGAATCTCCTCCACGGACTCGATATGATCCTTGGCGAGAAGATAGGCTTGGATGGGCTCCCAATGCTTCCTAAAGGCCTGATAGTCCTCAATGGAGGAAACTCCTCCGCGCGCAACCCATCCCTCCGTCAAAACTTTGATGTCACGCGCCGTAAATTTCGCCGAGTCGATCTCTCCCCAGTACGACAGCATCGATGCCTTCAGCTTAGGCCAGTTCGGCGGCTCGTAGCCTTCCAGGGTCTCCAGAACGTCGAGGAGAGAGTCGTCCACAAAGAAAAACAGCTGCTCGGCCATATCTTGCCCGGACGCCTTGTCCAGCCGCGCGGCAACTTGATACTGGTGTAGAAAGCGTTCGACGTTTGTCCCATCAAACTTCAGGCTCTTCCCGTGCGGTGGTTTGATCTTCACGGCTTCCACGGCGGCAGGTTTGGCCATCTTGCTCTTGAAAATCTTCACGCTGACCTAACAGGGAAGGCGGAATGACGGGAAGGCTCACAGAGTGGCAGGTAATGCTTTCGACGGCGTAGAGATGCCCGGAGGTGCACAATGGATGGGACTTACTTTTATCCCTCCTATGCCCCGCGGCAGACGCCTAAAAATCTAAACAAAGATTCTTCCCGGCCTTGATCCTGAAACGAGGATCCTGAAACGTCTTCGGATAAAGCGGCAATCGACAATAATAAAAAAAACCAAAAGGAAAGAAAAGAAGAAAGAATCCAGCCTAAGACCACCAGTCCGTCTCAAAATCCTGAGCCGAGACTGTAAATCTTGAGGTCGCTGGTTCGATCCCGGCTCGGGGGACCAAATATGGACTCCTGTCAGGTCAGGGCCTGTGGCAGTCTGGTGAGGGGATAGTGCAGAATGCTGCCCTCGTCGGTGGTCTTGCGAGAAGTATTGGATAAGGGTCGAAAAGTGTGATAGCGGTTGGGGGGGGGGATTTGTTTGAGAGTGAACGAGGGGGTGGAATACCCTCGGCAGTTTGGTTGGATGGAAAACTCAGAAAAGAAACTCGGCGGGAAGCCGACGCTGTCGTTGGAAACTCGGATAGTGCTCTAAAGAAATAAACTCGAGAAGCTCCGGTAATCAAAAACTCTGAAGTATGCGGGGCAGGATCTACACGGTCTGGGATCAATAAGCTCAAAACTCAAAAAGTGATGATATTCCTCGTGGTTCGGAGGTGGATACCATGCGGATCCTTCCTCCAAGTTCGGATGAACTTGGATTCAGGCCGCGACATGCTGCGCGACGAGCCCTTGTGCCCGCCGCGCCCGTACAACTAAGATGAGCAGGGAAGAGAGAACAACCAAAAGAGACAACAACCAACAAACAAGGCCAAGAAAACAAACAAACCAAAAAAAAACCAAACCTCCTCCAACTCAAAACCTTCCAACGCGCGCAAGGTAGAAACCGGAAAGAAAGACATGTGTAAAAGAAAGGAAAATAGAGGAATCAAAAACAAAACAAACTAACAAAAAAACAAGAAAAGAAAAGGAAGAAAGAAAGAAGAAAGGAAAAGGAAAGAAAGAGCCAGGACGGAGAGTTAGAGAAGGGGGAAAGATAGACCATGAAGAAAAGAAAATCCTGATACGTCTTGAGGATGTGGCGCCCGCCGCACGGTTGAGCCTTGAGATCTTGCCCGTGCATTTTCATCTTGAGTGCGCCCCAGAACTCCACAACGTGTTGTCCCAAGAACCTGAGGGCATGTCCTTCTGACATGGCCCAAGGCCGAGCCGGGGCTCGGCCATGAGATGCAGGCCTGAGCAACGTAAGGGCAGCATGGAGGTCCCCAAGGGACGAACCAGCCCTCCCGCCCTCGGGGCGTAGTGGTCTTGAGACTCATGGCTGGCAATCCAACAAATGGCGCGAGGGGGAGGAACCCTAGCCTAACTAAGCCTCTTGAACGGAGGGGGGGGCGGACC
Organism: Puccinia triticina; assembly: GCF_026914185.1. NCBI lineage: Eukaryota > Fungi > Basidiomycota > Pucciniomycetes > Pucciniales > Pucciniaceae > Puccinia > Puccinia triticina. The sequence goes on from NC_070573.1 coordinate 4,375,181, forward strand.
CCACGTCCCAAAAGAATCTCCGTAGGAGAGGCTTATGACTAATGTCGTAAATTTGGCCTGAGAGTTCTGGGCTTTTGTGGCTTTTCAACACTTTTTTTTCTTTTACCCCTCACACAACAAAAACCATACAAAACCAGGCGAAGCCGTGAAGGGCATGAATAGCCAACCATCTTAGCTTCCCGCTCCTGTTCTCAAAAAAAAAAAAAAGGACACCTGAGCTGGAATTGGCAAGAAATCTTAACAAGAGCCTGGTTTCCTCACATCCCATACTGCTTTCCGCCACAACTATGCGTAAAAGTGGTAGTATGTGTTTTCAGTGTACCTCAATTGTTTGGCAAACCTTTGGTTGATAGTATAATGCAAGCCACCCATAACTAGATAACACCTTTGAAGAGTGTGATAATTGTAGTACATAACAGCTGGGAATTCAAGGCACCACTCCCCCTCTTAATCAGCTGGTGAACGTTATCAAAGAGAATCATCAACCCAGATAAAAGAATGCTACCCAAGGTGAATCAAAAACAACACTCTCCCATTCCAGATTGAGTCTGGTCCCCAACAGGCGTCAATGTGTATAAGAAAATTTTTGGAATGAACGATCAGGATTTGAAGGCACACATTGGCAAGATAGCTCTCAAAAAATACGGCCAGTCATCAAAACCCTTGCAGATTGATGCGGTGGCCAACTTTGTCTCGGGCCGGAACACTTTTGTTCTAGCGGGTACAGGATTTGGAAAATCCCGAATAGCTGAAATATATTTTGGTATGATATCTATGAAGAAGAGATCTGTTGTCCTCACCTTGAACCCGTTGGATTCCTTAGATGACAACCAGGTCTATGAAAAACAGCAGGCTGGATTTACGGAAATCAACTTGAATAAGTTAAACTTCAACAAAAAAATGGCGGAGGATATATCAAAAGGGGTCTATCAATTCGTCTATTTGAGCCCGGAGATCTTCTTGAATAATAAGCTGTGGGAGGAAGTATACTTCAGCTCCAAATTTTAAAACCAACTTGGCCTAGTAGTGGTTGATGAGGCTCATATGATTTACATATGGGGCCTTGTTGAGAGTCAACCCGGAAGACATCTAGCTACAATTTTAAGGCCCCAATTATAAACAATAATTGGGACTTTATTGAAAAATAATCAAAACTCAATTGAAATTATGATTATAGCTATTTTTTAGTAAGAAAAATACTTCAATAATGTTTCAATTGAAGTACAATTATAAACAAAATGTGCAACAGAGCAAATTTTGCCCTCCTGTACACAAATACTGGCCAGCTCAACTGCAGTATAGCCTGTTGAGACCATCCGCCGCTGGGATAATCCAAGTTTCTTGGTACTGGCGACCTGTTGGTGTGCGGGAATAATCGAGGTCGGGGTCTGCCACTGGCCAGGATCCATCTGGATTGTCCAGGTACAGCTGGCTGTTGTCAGTTGGTTGAGCGTTAGGGTCCATGATCATCAAACAATTGGGGTGGGGCGTTGCCGGCAAATTGGAGGTTGATGGGCAGATGGGCGGATGGGCGGATGGGCGGATGGGCGGATGGGTGGATGGGCGGATGGTCAAGGGAGGGCCAGACCCCTGCCCAAACCACTACAATCCCATGCCCTGCACGTGTGTATTGGCTATTGAGTTGAAACTCAATTGTACAGCCCTATAGTGATCATACACACCTGTATTCAGCTTGATAAGGGAATTCTAGCAAATTTTCATTCCAAAAGACCTCCTTGAGGTCCTTTGGATGCAAAATGCAGATATTCAATTTTTTTTAACTAAAAAATAGTTAAGAGTGAATCTCAATTTGCTTTTGATTATTTTTCAATAAAGTCCCAATTATTTTTTATAATTGGGGCCTAAGTCGTCTTGAGGACTTTGGGATCTTTTGACCATCGTATGGACTCCTGGGAGGCCATCTCCTGTCTTGAAATGACAAACCAATCTTACTTCTATCTGCTACGTGCCGCCCTGTTGCTGTGGAGGCTATCAAGAAGAGCCTCAAACTGGGAGACTCCAACGTCAACATTATACGTGGCGAGCTAACACGACCCAAAATCCAAATTATCCATGTTCCAATGGAGCACTCTATGGTTTCTTGTCATGATCTAGTCAAGGTCTTCCCTTCAGCTAATGATGTCCCAAATGAAGAGCTGGTGCCCTCTCTTGTCTACAGCGGCTCACACAACCGGACCTTAACAGCCTTGGACGTTATTAGCATGGCGCGCGAGACTCCTGGTGAATCTTCAAATCCTAAAAGTAGTTGTGCTCGACGATATCACTCGTGCACCGGAGAAAAAGATAAGATTGATTGCATGGAGGATTTCTTGACTGGCAAGTTCCCAATTATCTCTTGCACAATGGCACTGGGTCTGGGGCAGAACTGGAAGTGGGTACGGATGGTGGTCCACATGGGGAGGGGTGATCCAGCTTCAATAGTTCAAATGGTTGGGCGGGCTGGTCGCGATGGAAGGCCTGGACTTGCCATTCTATTTGTCGAGAAGATCCGTTGCAATGGGAAGAACTCTGCGGACGATTTCAAAGAAGGCACCACCCAGTCAGACGATGACCGGATGGATGCCCTTGCGATAACACCTGTTTGCTTGAGAATTGCTTTCTCAATTGACAACCTGTATGCGCACATACTTGAAAGCTTCAGCATACTTTATTCATCTTCTCATCTATTCTTCTTTACAGGCTAGGATATATTCCACTCCGAGTCAATGACCCGAATTGTCTGGCTGAAAAGGAACGGGAGGAATCGGAAGGGTTTGACCCCTGCTGCTGTTCAAACTGTGACGGCCCTGCTGCTGTCCAATTAATGGAGAATTTGCCGTTTGCAAGTACGCAAAACTTTGATGAAATCATGAAAAATCGGTTCAAAACTTCTCTAGTTATAGATCCAACCTCTAAGCTCCTGGTCAAAAAGTCAACATTCAGAAAACAAAAAGTTCCCGATGCTGAGCAGGGTACCCTGGCCGCTTTCCAGAAGGAACTTGTAGATGACTTTGCCACATTTTACTACTTGCGGTTTCCAACTTCGGCAACAGTTCATGCAAGTGACCGCTTTGGCAAGACCAATGCAGAAGCAATTTGATCTTACTTGCATCGAATCAAATCAAAATAAGATCTACGCAACGTCATTGGAGGGGAATACTTTACTGGGCAGTTGGATTGGTTGATGGAGCAAATCAATCTCTACAATGCGGCTATTCGGGATGGTCGCGAAGGGGCAACCAATCAAAACAGAGTGAAGAAGCCAAGGTTACAAGGCATACAAGCAAATATTCAAGAAGAAGCTCTTGGCCAACGGTTGGCGTTCACACAACCAGAATCAATGATAACATCAACACCAAAGAAGCTGACTAAAAAACAAGAGGAAGCCCTAGAGCGAAGGCGTGTATCTTTGGAAAAATCAATGGAAAGGAAGAGAGCGATGGAGATAAACGAGAAAAGAAGACTCCAGATTGCGCAGATCTTGGCCAAGGGGCAACCCGCCCAACCGGGAAGTTAAATATTGTCTGAGACTTTGCCATTGTCTTCCGGTTCCAGATCCTCTTTGTGATTGCTCGAACTTCCCTTGACTTGGGCGCTCATATGCTTTGTGAAGCACTTGAGCTGAGGATCTTTATTGCGGATGATAGATTTGAATTTACTCATTCTGTCCAGATATGTGTTACACTTTTTCTCTATCTTTTGACAGTTGTTTTTTGGGCATTGATCCAAGATATCTAGATTGTTACTCATTAATATCAACATCTCAAGGGATCTCTTGGTTAGATGGTTCTTGTGAGACTGATAAATGACCTTTGAGCCACCCTCAATCTTCAGCGAGTGTAACATCTCTTGAAGCTTAGGAGACAGGCAAAGTCAGCAACATTGTCCAAGAACATGGATTAGATGTACATTGAACGCACAATTAATATGTTGGGAGAAAAGATCTCCTGTAAGCGTTCTATCTGGGTGCCAATCCCACTCTTGTCGTGGAAATACTTCAGTCGGTAATTCTGAATTTCTAACCAGAAATCCTTCGGAAGAAAATGATTAGGGAGACCCGTGGGAGTGACGAGGAGGTTGTGACGAAGGTATTTGCTTAAAGAAGGATTGAGGCCCCCAGTGAGAAGCAGTACCGTTGATGGAAGGTACGACGAGTAGTTTGTTATTTTTGTGATGGACTGAGCCATCACGCACCATTTCTTCCATACAATCATCAGTCTTCCTACATCACCTGCCTTCATCGCTCTCTTGGCTTCAACAACAGATGAGAAATCGTGTAGCTGTATCAGCATGCTGTGGAGCTTGGGGCTATCCTGCGCATCAGCATCCTTGCGTGCTTGGGCTGAGCAGTATTGATTGTAGCACTGATTCACAATTGAATTCCATTTGTCCGTTGGAATTACCATGCAATCACCGGTTTTTTTCCGTTCGGTCTTCATGATCACACTGAAGGTGGGAAAAATTAGTATTAGTGTTTGGAATTATAAAGTAATCATGACCTCAAATAAACAAGTGGGTGAGGTCATGAGGTACGATTCGCAGGCAGTAATAGAGCATCGACTCAAAGACTTTTTCCATCTGATTAATCATCAGTGTAAAGTCTTTTTTTTGGATGGCCTTCTTGGCCGGGAAACCCAGAGCCTGCAAATATTGCCAGGCCCCACAATCCTTTGAGTTGCTCATGTTTCCAAATTGATGCGTGAAGATGGCGGTCGCAATGTTCCAAAGTGTATGTGATGCCCCTAACTGGAAGATCACATTATTCAGTTGGTCCTGAGGATACGCACTAGGCGACCTTTGAGACTTCAGGCAGTTGAAATTCTGGACGGTTCCGAGGTCGCCATCCATTGGCTGGAGGCGGCTAAAGAAATCCTTAACAGACAGGCCGGACTGGCCGATGATCAATTGGAAAACTTGTCCCACGCCCTCGGCTGAGTTATCGGACGCATTCATGAGCTTGAGCATGTGAATTGTCGGCTTTTTGGGGGTAATCTGCTCGATTACCGGCGATGCCATGGGGATCGCGGTGGCTCGATCCTTGGGGACAGCAAGGTACTCAAATAATACCTTGGCTATCTGCACTTTCCACACCATGGCGTCGGTTTGATCCTCGGCGGGGGTGGGTAGGAATATGTGAGGTTCGATGGTCATGGATTTGACCTTTTCAATTGATGCATGGTAGCTCTGCAAGCTCAAGTCAGACAGAACCAGCGAAGAGACCAACTCGGAGTCTGGCACATGCACATAACCCCAGGTCCCGCGAAACGTGTGAGACCTGTGACCAACCGAAGGGTCATGGACACGTTGTTCCATGTCAATGTTCACGATGCATATCGTCGGCGCTATCGGTACCGATTGGTTCAGCCTCATGGCGACTCGGAGGTCTGCTGCGGCCTCTGTCGCAAGAGACATCGAGAGATGTATCCTCTCGATGACCGGGACAGACCGGTCATCGAGAGGATGGGTGTGTCCTCTCGATAGCCGGCCTGTGCCGGTCATCGAGAGGATGGGTGTGTCCTCTCAATGACCGGTCTGGGCCGGTCATTGAGAGGGGATGTCCTCTCGATGACCGGTCGGTCCCGGTCATCGAGAGGGGTATGGGATCGCGGAGAGTGAGATGCTCTCATATGAGAATTTTCAGAAAGAGGTCAAAAAGTGGACGAAACTTATGTCGACAGTGAGCTCTTACCCTTCATTTGGATAATCCATTTTCAGTCATAGGCTGCTCAAGACCGAGGCTTTTGAGTCGAATACCATCACTACAGGCTGGCTCGATACCCTTATCTCGGCCAATATGACTGCCGAGCGGCCGGACAACACCCTCGCTGTGATCTGTGGAGCTGTGACCAAAGCTCACTTACAGACTGTAGCCGCGTCTGATGAGTACAAGCGAATCCTCGACAAAGGTCAGGTCCCCGACAAGAACTTGTTGAGGACAGCGCCGGTCTCTACACCCTGTTCTGCAACGGCGGAAAGGTCAGCGTCGGATTGCGCACGTTAGCTGATGGTGCCTTACTTGTATTGCTCGATGGCCGCTATCACACTGTTTACTGGCGTGAACAGGTTGGATCAGTGCTCCTTGGGAACTGATCAATCAGCAGTATAGACTTAACTTACCTGTTGTTGTGAAACTCCATAAAATATTATGTGTCCTATGGGAGTTGAACCCATGTCTCTTATATCCATGTCAAGTGTACTAACCACTTTACTAAGGACGCTTGGATATTAATAGCTGCAGGTGGGTCAATGAACATCCACTGGTGTCACATGAAGATCCCTAATTGAGGGGAGGACCCGTAAATGACAGGTCATCCATTCATACCTGGACGCTGGGGAGGTCGCCGGGCTCTGTTCCAGGGTGATGGTCCAGGGGGGTTCCTTTTAGGGACCCCTTACCCTGCCATACCCAGGCAAGCGCTGCGGCGGGTCAACCCGATAACTCTACGTCTAGTAGTGCTGGCACTACTTCACTGCTTACATGGTGAGAGCCCCGGAAGTCAGGAAGTGACTTCCCAAGGCTCTCGTGTGTGGGACGGGGGAAGGATGGTCCCCGATCCTTTGTGCTGCGTTCTTGCGGCGCTTCTCCAGGTCACAAGTCTCCCGGGAGGGGGGACCGGACAGGGAGAAGTCCTTAAGGGAGGATAAGGCAACGGACCGGATCCTTCCGGAGCAGAAAGCCCCCGGAGGGTGTGTGGGCAAAGGCGCTAGACCCATCTCTCTGGCTCGGGGGAGCACAGATCCGGGCGCCTGATGGATTTCAGCTCCTGCCCCGGAAAAGTTCGGCGAGGGCTAGGTAGGATAGGATTGCATAGGAGTGAGGCAAGGATCAGTTGGCCCAGAATTTCTGTAGTTCCCGGAGGATCACTTTGGTGTCGGCTGACTCCTTGTCGGAGTACTCTCTGATGTAGAGCTTATAGCAGTCCGAGTTCCAACGTCCGAGCCAGCGCAGTCCGTCGTGGTTGACGCTGGCTGCGTGAAGGAAGGATGTTCCTCCAACTCTAAAGGAGTGACCGGATATGCCAGAGCACCTATTATCGTTCCAAAACTGTGTCAAGGCTCGGACCGCAGCGGACTTGGTGAGGTGTATCCTGGTGCCTGAGTCCCAGTACCCGAAAAGAGAGGTGTCCTGCCCGGCGGCATTCTGAATTCTTCTTTCAAGGGCCACGATAGGGCAAATCATCATCTTCTTCGCCGCTACGTGGATCTCCTGTGTTTTGCCAGGGCTTGCGGTTTTAGCTCCTCAAACGGCTAACGTGGCCTTTCTCTGGTGGTTGACTGTTTGGAAACTGATGTCTCTGACCAACACTGAAGCCGACTCGCAAAGAGGACCTGTCTTGCCGTTGTAGGTAAGTTCACCTAGCCGAGCTAGCCCCCAGAAGGCGACGATGACCAGGTCAAGAAGAGCCTTCTGGAACTCGGAGCCGTTGATCCACGCTGAGGTGAGCATAACAAGGTGCCTGATTAATACAGCTTTCTTCTTGGGCCTGGTCGACTGTTCCGCGTCCATATAAGCGGAGGACTTTAGGAGAACATTGACTTTGTTCTTGGTCTCGTAAGGGTACGGGGCGTTGTGCATCGTGTGCCACATCTGGAGGCCCGCTAGGTATTTTGCGAGGGTCACAGAGGAAACTTTGTGGGCAGCTTGGCATTCGAAAGTCCTGCCAGCCCAGCAACAGAAGTCATACACGTCCTTTGCAGAGAGAGGGATCTGGAAGGGGATTCGGTTTGTGCTCTCTGCGAACTTAAAGTACTTTTTAACCGCTGAGTTGTAGCAAATAAGAATGTTCCAGCGGTAACCTAAGAGATAGTGCTTGTCCTGAGTCGATAGCTCTCGGGGGAAGGAGCCTCTCTTGGCGAGGGTTGTTAGACCCGCCAGGTGATCTGGGGAAGTCATGAGAGACAACGCTTTTGCTGGTTTTCTCCTGAGAGGGGGGAGGAAGGCAGGAATATGGGGTTTTATTTATTGCAGAGGAGCAAGAAGAGGAGACACGTGGAGGATTAGGGAGATGGGGAAGATATGGAAACGTCGGAAGGGATTGGGCTGGGGTTTACACTTGATACAATCTGTACTCTAAGTCCCACGGCACCACGATTGCCACCTGAAACTGCATCTCATGTTTTTTCCTATCTCCTCGCGACAGAGCGTCCGCCGCGTTCTCCTCCGAGGTGACACGTCTGGAGACGATGTCTATTTCTAAGTCTACCAGCATCTTCTGAATGATTTTCCATTCATCGTTGACGGCTGGGTGTCTGGACTTCCGTTGGCGGATTACTGTTTCCGTGGTGGTGTTATCTGTCCACACGATCAGTGTCTTTCCCGGACGGATGCCTAGCTCCTTTAAAACAAGGAGGCCGAGCCGTATCGCGACGGTTTCAAGCCACGCGATGTCTCTTTTGGGTTTCGGTCCTTTATCCCAGTCCTGGGTTAGTTGGAATTGGGCCCACCTCTTGCCGATGAGGACTCCGATTCCAAAGCTGGTAGAGGCGTCACCCACCCACCCAATTTCTATGGGGTCTGGGTTTTGAATCATCCGAGTTTCCTTGTACTGTAAGAGTGTCAACAGCCAATATTCTAGATCGGCCCGGGCGTCTTTTGGGAGGGTGCGGTCCGTTCTTTGGTGGACCCATTCATTCATCCACCGATATAAGCTGTTGAGGTAGCATCGTAACTGAGGAAGAATATACAAGACGTGGTTTAAGCAACCGGCTAGTTGTTCGACTTGAGCATATGTGAATTCGGTGCCAGGAACAAGGAACGCCTTCACTTGTTGTACCCTCTGGTACTTTTTGTCGTCTGGGAGGCGGACAGTTTTCTTCGTAGCGTTCCAGACGAAGCCAATGTACTTCTGTTCCTCTTTAAACGCGGAGAATTTGGTCGCGTTTGTTTTGACGCCCAACTGTTCCAACCGAGCTACGATGTGGTCCATTTCAACCGTTGAATGGGTTGTCTTGACGAATAAGTTATCATCGACCCATCGGAAGATGTTGACTAGATCGAATTCGTTTTGCATTAGCTCTTTCCAAGCGTCAGCCGGTCTGCCGAACAACCCGCATCCCGCTACTCCGCCAAAGGCAATTCGTGTGTCAATAAGAATTCCTCCATTGAAATCCTTGACCATTAGGTAGCGCCATTGGTCTTCGGACGTAGGGATCTGGCGGTACGCCTTTTCCCAGTCAAAGATCGCTAGGAGTAGTGGTTGGTTCTGGCTGCGGAAGAACCTCAATGTTGCTTCAAAATCGTCCCATGTGGTCATGTAGTCTAGCTTGTCCACAAACGAGTTTACCGATGTGATTTTAGGGTTGTTCTTGGGAAATGATAGGTCGTTGATCGGTCTGATTGAGCCGTCGCCGTTTACCGCGGCTCCCAAGGGGTTAGTCCTAAAGAACTCATACCTCTCCATCAACTGCTCGTGGGAGAAAGGTCCGAACATTCTTCCGGCTGCAATCTCCTTTGCGATTGTTGCTTCAATTTTTTCTCGTGCCAGCAAAGCTCCTTGATGATTTGGAGGGGTATAATAGGGGACTCCGGGTCCCAGGTCGTGCTCTGGGATTCCTTGATGGAAGCCTTCCTTGAATCCTGTTATCACGTCCTCGTATTTCTGCGCTAGGCCCGCTCGGAGTAGAGCTTTTTTCCATTCCTGTATATTCATCTCACATGTTACCCTGATCGGCCATCTTGGGTGGGTTGAGAGGCTCTCTGGCGACTTAGGTGTATTCTCTGGCTCATGGTTGACCGGGTACTCAGGCAATCTGTCCCTGTTTAAGGTACCCAGTGGTTGATTCATGTCAGGGAAATTCTCTTGTGTAATTGCTTGGACGAGTCCGCAGTACAAGAGGTTACAAAATAAAAGAAAGGAAGGGGGGGGGGGGATAGCGGGTAGAGTAGGACAAGGCGGGATTGGACCGTTGGAGATGGGACTTTGGGGTGGTAAAATTGTAGGAATGAGGGGCTTGGAAGGTTGTTGGCAGGTTTGAGGGAGCTAAAATGGAGCCGTTCTGAACGGGGGCACAGGGGCATTAGGGAGGGGTTGAGATGTGCGAGGAAACAGATGGGGGTTCACTTACTGGTCGCGGTTGCGGTTTCGCACGCTTCCTCCAGTGTGGTTGGGGTTGAAGTGATTCCCTTTGTATCCGCTTCCCGGAGGGCCTCGGCCTTGATCGGGTTTGGCGGGGAGGGATGCGTGGCTTGGGGGAGCGGAGGAGGGATCTTCGCCGTTTGTCTTTTGCGCGGCTTTTGCCTTTGGCTGGTTAGGCTGGTTCGGTGGGTTGGTGCGGTTAGATTTGGAAGGGCGAATCCCTTTCATTGGGTCGCCTCCGACCTTGCCGTCTCCGATGGCGTAAGGGTTGTCTTGGAGGCCAATTTCATTGAAATCTCAGCAAGTTGAGATAGCTTCGTCGGCTGTCTCCTGCTTGAATTGGGAGATGTCTGAAAAAGATTCCTCCCCGTTCTCCTCCACTCGGAAAGCAAAAGCGTTGTTGCGGATTCTGATGTCGTATCGTAGGGCAACCATGAATCCTCGTTTGCGGTGGAGCCGGTCACAATGTTCTTTATGAGCTAGAATCCATTCTGCGAGAACGGGATAATGGTACCTATCCCGCATGGTTAAGTGAAAGAATCGGTGGTTAAGGGTCCAGTCTGAGAAGTTCTGCAAGAACTCGTCTGGGACTGGGAAGCCGTGGTAGCGGAGTCCCTTCTTGGAGGCCGTCTCTTCAACCTTGGGTCGATTCTTTGAGTGTTTGGCTAGGGCCTTCTCTTGCCATTCTCGGTTGAAAATGGTAAGAGGGAGGGGGCCTTTGCATTCGAGGAGGAGCTTATGGAAATACGGAGGGAACCCACCGTCGTCGTGGGAGTTAGATCTGCCCGAGATAAACTTGACGTTTCGGACTTGGGTCGACTCGCCTGGTGGGGTTGGTCTCTTTTGGGGGATCGTCGACGGTTTGAAAGTGACTGGGTGGTCGTTTCGCGTTAGTGTTCTCTGGGAGGCTGACTTCTGGTCCGCTATGACGGACTCGTACATCTTCATGTAACGATCGATCTTCTTGTCGTCCCCGGTCTTCTCTGCCTTGACTATCTGAGCCATCAGAAACGCTTGTGTCTCTCGGTCTGTCTCTTTGGCTGAGTCTTCGTCGTCCACAACAGTTACCGGCTCGTCTCTGTTTGCGGTTGGTTCCAGAGGAACTTTGGGTAGTGACTTTGTCAGTGCCATTTTTTTTTTTTTTTTTTTTTTTTGGTGTGTTTCCATTGCTGGACGTACTGCTTATCGGGCCAATTATCTCAGCGATCTCTGGGTCTCTAAGCTGAGCCGCTGGGGTTCCTTCTGGGGGGGGATCAGCTCTCGGAGTTGTCGCCGTGCTTTTGGCTGCCGCCCAAGTCGTGGGTTTGGAGACCTTTGCCGGCTTCGCCGCTTTGGGTGGTTTGGGGTTCGGACCTGAGGCCTGTAACAACACTGCTGGTTGGCTGGTGTCTGCGTCTGGCTCTTGGGTTTGGGGGTTGGGTTGTTGGGCCATTTGGCCTCCTTCACCCGCCTTGGGGGCGGTTTGTTGGGAGGCGGCCTTTACGGAGTTGGTTGCGTCATGGATATTCAACCCTGACATTCTGCAAACTTAAGGTTTTAAGGGAGGATGGATAGGCTTTAGAGGGGGAATGGAGCGTGAGTCGGCGGTGTTGGGTAGAATGTGGTTTGGGACTGGGTTGTAGTTTTAAAGTAGATAGGTATGTCTTTCTATGTGTGTGGATTCGTTTTATAAGGGATTCGCGAATTTTTTTTAACTATGATCCGAGCGAGGGGGGAAGAGTGAGTAGGAAGACGCTGCTGGAGACCGGGATGGGAGAGCGATACTCTTTGGTTGGGGAGGGGGGAAAGCTCAGAGGTCTTTCTGGCCTTGACTCTTCGGTCTAGGTGCAGGCAACCTCCCTAGTCCCTGTACGCCGTTAACTCCGCCGGCAAGGCGTCGGATAAATAGAGCAGATGTCTAAGCCAAACACTATCTCCTGCCGACGTACAGGGAGGGGCTGGACGGTCACATGGACTCTACCCACCTCCCGTTGCACTCCCGGTAACACCACATGAATGAGTGACACCAGCAGGTATGATAAAGCTAAGAGTAGCAGAACCACAACCTGACAGCCCCCCGTGCTATGAAAGGGGTTTATCATACCAAGACTCCATAATATCCTAGGTATCACGCGGTAGCGCTGGGCTCATAACCTGTGAAACTCCATAAAATATTATGTGTCCTATGGGAGTTGAACCCATGTCTCTTATATCCATGTCAAGTGTACTAACCACTGTACTAAGGACGCTTGGATATGAATAGCT